>NC_090257.1:12768473-12865932 GCF_037325665.1 Littorina saxatilis | reverse complement strand
TAAGTCCCCGTATATTCGCCTTGGTCTTCTATGCTGGACATGCAAGACCATCCCGCAAAAAAGGAAAGGGGAGGAGCTAGTTAATCAAATATTGATAAACGTGTTTTTGTTTGTGCCAATTACCCAATATACTTTGTTTCTTAAGGAAAAGCGTATAGAGTGCCACCCTTTTCGACCTAAAACTTGTTACTTTGCTTAATGAGAAGGTTGATGTTAAATAGGGAGGATTGTTTTAGCGCTAACCCCGTTTAACCGTCGTCTTGAAGCCATTTGGTGCTGCCAATGTCTGCTATCTATCACACTTAGTTGCGAAGTACACCCATTGTGTGGTCCGTCTGTGTGTGCGTGTGTGTGTGTGTGTGTGTGTGTGTGTGTGTGTGTGCGTGCGTGCGTGTGTGTGCGTGTGTGCGTGTGTGTGTGTGTGTGTGTGTGTGTGTGCGTGCGTGTGTGTGTGTGTGTGTGTGTGTGAGTATGTGTGTGTGTGTATGTGTGTGTGTGTGTGTGTATATATGTGTGTGTGTGTGTGTGTGTATGTGTGTGTGTGTGTGTGTGCGTGTGTGTGTGTATGTGTGTGTGTGTGTGTGTGTGTGTGTGTGTGTATGTGTGTGTGTGTATGTGTGTGTGTGTGTGTGTGTGTGTGTGTGTGTGTGTGTGTGTGTGTGTGTGTGTGAGAGCTGATTACGTTTCTTGGCTCTTCTTCCTCCACTAGACTATCGGAGAGTGTTGTCAATTACCCTTGCTTACACAAGACATCTTCAATCACTGCTTTCTTGTCTTTTTCTTTTTCTTCTCTTTCACATTTCTTGCCTCCTCCGTTGCTTCTGTTGAAAAGGATTTTTTCTGCGTCGTTGTTCAAACTTTTTTTGGTCAAAATCAAGGCTTAAAGGGCCAACAGCAGCAAATCTGTCCCTTCTTTGGTTGATTTTGAAAGCAGAGGCGTTGTAGTAGAGGCGCTGCGATATAAACTGTAGGCTGGGTATTTGAAAGGTTACAACATCATTTCAAAGTGGACGAAAAGACAAAAAGTCAGGAAGAAATGAAGACTTGTAATGGACGTTTCTAGTTTTCCACAAAGCACGTGATGAACATGCTGAACACAAATCATGCGTAGAAAGCCAAACAACCACCCCCTGCCCCAACCCACCCCCAACCATCCGCCTACCCCTCTATCGCTGCCATATTTCCCTCCGTACTTTGGGTATATTTCGTCGGGGTTGGTCAAGGCCTGTCCGTAAATGAAAGAGTCAGATGAACTTGCAGCCGACCTTGCTATCAAAGCCATGTCGATCCGGAGCCCCCCCCCCCCCCCCCCCCCCCCCCTGGTAGTTGTCCCGGGTCTGCTCATTAGGCCGAGCAGCGTGATGCCGAGGGTGCATGTTCTGGCGGGGTAGCTCATCAAAGGAACATGTATATTGGCCGCGATTTATGATTGCTGTGCCAATTAGTGTTTTGGCTCTGCCTGCCACAATGTTTGTTGTTTTTCTTTTTCTTTTCTGTAGTTTGCTTCGTAAGGACAAATCGCATGTGGTTCTTCACGAAAAGGAACAGAATGTAGCTTTCAACCACAACTCAAGAAATATGTCAACGTCATCAGGAGTTCTTAATAGTGACGGGATCTACTTTTTAGTATCCCATGTTTCCCTGAAAAAGGGCCGGGTATGACTTCCAAAATGGCGGAGTAAAACGGCAATACGCGTGGTGTCACGTGGACCGAAAATGTCTGATATTTAACCGGTAAAGTATCAACATTCCTGAAATGAAATCGCCGACCTGCCCAACATACATACCACTTGATACTTTGTTTGACCGTTGTTTCGAAGGTTTCGTATTATTTTTTGATTGGTTGTCACGGTAACAGAGTAACTGGTTTCTTTGAGAGAAATACCGGTTTGAAAAGCAGCTAACGCTTTTTCTTCTTAGACAAGTCAGCGGGTTTCATTCCAATTTGTTGGTCTGGTTTAGCATGCTCCAGGATCCATTATGGTGTAACTCATACAGTTTCCTTTCATGCGAAGCAGATTCTGCTAATGAAGCTAGAATCAGGAAGCACTATCTGTAGATGGGGTAGCGATTATGTGTTTTATTTGGGAGTTCATTAACACTACCGTGTGGGTTACATCAGAAGATGATTTCGTTTTTTTAACGTTACGTTTTTGATTTGGTTCTCTCTCTCTCTCTCTCTCTCTCTCTCTGTCTCTGTCTCTGTCTGTCTGTCTCTCTGTCTGTCTGTCTGTCTCTGTCTCTCTCTCTCTGTCTGTCTCTCTGTCTCTGTCTGTCTCTCTCTGTCTCTGTCTGTCTCTCTCTTTCTCTGTCTCTCTCTGTCTCTGTCTCTCTCTCTGTCTCTCTCTCTGTGTCTCTCTCTCTCTCTGTCTCTCTCTCTGTCTCTCTCTCTGTCTGTCTCTCTCTCTCTCTGTCTCTCTCTCTCTCTCTCTCTCTCTCTCTTCCTCTCCCTCCCCCACCCCCCCAAAAAACAGGCATACAAGATGCTTTTAACTTTAGACGAAAACGGAAAAAAGTGTTGGGCATCTGATATTCGATTGATGTTGTCCAAAACAGGTTTTTATTTCGTCTGGCTCCAACAGGGTGTTGAAAACATAAACATGTTTTTGCGCGTATTCAAAGTAAGATTATTGGACATGTTTAAGCAGGAGTGGGCAGAAACAATTTGTCTCAAAGATCGTTACAGTCTTTATTGTACACTTAAAGACAGTTTGTCAGTTGAGTTGTATTTTTCAAATGTTAACATTTATTGCTTTCGAGTTTCGCTAGCCCAGTTTAGATTAGGTGTTCTTCCAATTAATGGAAATTTGAAAAGGTACAGCGATTGCGTTGCAGCTCGTGATTGCTCTTACTGTGGAAATGTGGAAGAGAATGAGATTTGAGAATGAGATTTCTTAATACTTTTGGAAATATGCCACTTTCTTCAGTATTAAGATGTAGAGACTCCATACGATGTAGATCCCTTGCAAAATTTATATAATATGCAATCAGACGAAGACAATTGTTTTCATAGGTATATTGTAAATGAATATGTTGATGTTTAATGTTTCGGAGTTCAAGTAGCAGTAATGTTTTTCACGTATTTATGTCATAGTTGTTGTCGTTGTTGTTGTGTTTTTGTGTTGTTTCTGTATGCCATTATCATTGGCAGGCTTTTGTGGGTGACAGACGGCTCTTAATGTTCTTCGTAAGGGGTTTATTGTGAACTTTACTTTGCGCAGTAATACTTTCTTTATAACTAATTATTTTCATTCTTCCTGGATTTTGTAATGAGGAACTGTCTTTGCTGATTTTTGTTTTTGTTTTTGTTTGCTTGACGCCCAGCCGACCACGAAGGGCCATATCAGGGCGGTGCTGCTTTGACATATAACGTGCGCCACACACAAGACAGAAATCGCAGCACAGGCTTCATGTCTCACCCAGTCACATTATTTTGACACCGGACCAACCAGTCCTAGCACTAACCCCATAATGCCAGACGCCAGGCGGAGCAGCCACTAGATTGCCAATTTTAAAGTCTTAGGTTTGACCCGGCCGGGGTTCGAACCCACGACCTCCCGATCACGGGGCGGACGCCTTACCACCAGGCAAACCGTGCCGGTGTCTTTGCTGATGGAATATCTGTATTGAGATTGTTTTGTCGTTTGTTGTTGCAGCATACCGCATGTCCAGTCCCCTGACGTGGGAAGCGACGTCCATGTTGGAAGTCA
Source organism: Littorina saxatilis (assembly GCF_037325665.1). Lineage (NCBI taxonomy): Eukaryota > Metazoa > Mollusca > Gastropoda > Littorinimorpha > Littorinidae > Littorina > Littorina saxatilis. The sequence continues at coordinate 12,862,222 of NC_090257.1, read as the reverse complement.
CCCTCCGAGTCTCCGTTGGCATCGCTAAGAAGACTGCCAAGAGGGTTAGTATGTCTAGTGTTTGCTGTGTGTGTGTGGAGGTCTGTCTGTTTGTATGTCAGTCAGTCAGTCAGTCTGTCCACAGACAAACAAGAAGAGAAATTGGTAGGAAAGAGGGATGAGCAAATCAGTGAAACAAGAAGAAAGGTTTGGGGAAACCTGTCGTGGGGGCGAGAGAGAAAAAGAGGTGGTACGTATTCGTGACTTGGTCAGACTGAGAGAGAGAGAGAGAGGCAGAGACAGAGACAGAGGAGAGAGAGAGAGGGAGAGAGAGAGAGGGAGAGAGGGAGGGAGAGAGAGAAAGAGAGAGAGAGAGAGAGAGAGAGAGAGAGAGAGAGGGAGAGAAAGAAAGAGAGAGAGAGAGAAAAAGAGAGAGAGAAAGAGAGAGAAAAAGAGAGAGAGAGAGAGATCTGTCAGAGATTGAGAGGATAATGACAGAACTTTATTTTTGAGAGGGAAAATGAGAGAGAGAACATGACTTACTTGTGCACACCTGCAGACCTGTACCATGATTACCTTTAGTAGTGTCACCCCTGCTGCTGCACACTTTCCATCAACCCTCCTAACAACATTTCTCTCCTCTTCTCTCCATCCTTCAACAGCAGTCTGACATCGCTCGAACAACGGCCTGGCACGCCTGTTAGCTGCTTGCATCACATGCACCCGTTATACCCAAACACCCCGGGACATTTTTGAAATATTTGGCTCCCTCGGAAATTGAAAAAAATATCAAGGTTGGGAAAGTTGGGTTTAGTGCTCATCAGTATACACACCTTCCTCTGTTTTTTTCTCCTCGCAAGCGGAAGCAGATCTGCCAAAACTGTGTGTAAACCGTTCAGTTTATAGGGATGTCTTTGCCAAAATAACACAGTTATTTATCTACCCCCCCCAGCAGAAGTAAATCTGCCAGAACCGTGTGTAAATCGTTCGGTTTAAAGGGAAACATAACGCAGGAAGTAAGGTAAAATCAAAAGAGAAGTGTGTGTTTATACCAAAAATATGTACTTGTTTATTTCAAGCGTTTTCATTAAAGACATTCGTTTTTCTTGTTGATGTATACATTGTCAACAAAAAACAAACGATCACGTGTTTTCAATGGTAAAGATATATATATACAATCGTGCTAGTATAACAACGAAAAAAATATCAAAAATCTGCATTCATCACACCAGTACATGTATGTCTAAACAGTTATATTTAAATTTTAAAATTTAAACTTCGAATCAGTATGTTAATTAATTTTGTTCTGCGAAGGACAGTGGTTTTAGCAATTTAATATTCCTGTATTGGAATTGCACCATGGTTAGCAGGGCTAAACCTAGTGTGAAATGTATAGGAATGGCACCAGGGTAAGCATGCAGGGCTGAACCTAGTGTGATATGTATAGGAATTGCACCATGGTAAGCAGGGCTGAACCTAGTGTGAAATGTATAGGGCTGAACCCAGTGTGATATGTATAGGAATTGCACCATGGTTAGCAGGGCTGGACCCAGTGTGATATGTATAGGAATTGCAGCAGGGTAAGCAGGGCTGGACCCAGTGTGATATGTATAGGAATTGCAGCAGGGTAACCAGGGCTGGACCCAGTGTGATATGTATATGAATTGCACCATGGTAAGCAGGGCTGGACCCAGTGTGATATGTATATGAATTGCAGCAGGGTAAGCAGGGCTGGACCCAGTGTGATATGTATAGGAATTGCAGCAGGGTAAGCAGGGCTGAACCCAGTGTGGGAGTGGGAGGGGCTTCCAAAATAAGACTGGAGTACAAGAACTGGCCAGGCGTGGGGACTTTGCCATAGACTTCCAAAATTTAGAATTTGAAAACGGTATTATGGGTCTCTCCTTAAGAAAAAAAAACCCGTACGTTTGCCGGATAAGGGGGGAGGGGGCTTCCGAAACCCAGCATACAAACTCAGCCTTGGCAAGGGTTAATATCCCCGTTTTACAGTGCCGCAAGAAAATTCGTCTTGTAAGCTTGTTCTGACAAAAAGAAGATTCTTCTAACAAGTTAACATCTCTCTGTTCCAGTGCCGGAAGAACCGAACCAAGCTGTGTCGGCGCGTGCGTGGGCTGCGACGGAAGCTGGTGTCACTGCAGGCGGAGATCCACGAGGGACGGGCGCACTGGATGGACCTCTCCACCAAGGAGCAGCAGGGGTTCGCCGCGCTCTACGCAGCCCGTGTGTCCACCTACAGCAGCGTCACCAAGAGTCTCTCGCGCAACGTGCGGCGCATGAAGAAGCAGGAGAAGCTGGACAGGACGAACGCGCAGAAGAGGAAGCGGAACCAGGTCCCCCTGGAGAAGCGGGTCAGACGTCTGAAGCACAAGCGCGACAGGACTCACGTGCACCGCATCATGAGGCGCAGAGAGCAGGCCCAGAATTAAAACCACGGCCTGGATATCACTTGCCGTGTCTGCTTCTCTGTTGAGTCGTTTTTATTAATGAAATACGATAACGACTAAACAATTCAACCAAGACTCTTGAGGAAAGAACACAAGACGTTTTAGAATGAAGGTCGTTTTGATGACAAAGTCCTGTGAGCCATGGAGGATGTCTGTGCATGTGTCGGTATCCTATATGATGCAATGCAGCGTTGAGAAGAAAGAGGGATATCATTTGTCGTTACTTTCATTTGAACCGGTTCGTGGAAAATGTAAAGTGGACTCGGTGCCTGCTATTGAATATTGACAATTTGTAGCACTGCACTCGTAATTGGAATACGAAGACATGGGCGAACTTGGCCCCAGCGCAAGGAATATCAGAAGGAATACAAAGACTACTCCACGTACTACTCGTTAATTGAAATAAAATAAGACTGCTCGAAGTGTTCTGGGATTACACAAGACCCTTACAGGAATGATAGGAATACAATTACAAATAAGTACACTCAGGCTGAAAAAAAGATCACGCCTTTCAATGTTCTTCTAGACACACCAAAACGAACAGTGTGCAAACAGTAGACTGTGAAATGTACCATTAGAAGCTGCTGCTAGTGGTCAAAGAAGGCCTCAGGAGGTCAACTTGTGACCTGATTGTGAAAGCACAAAACAGTCGTCCAGTGATAAAGTGATAACTTTTGTGTGTGTGAGTGATGACATTTGTTGAGGCTAGAATTTATCACTTGGTGGGGGAAAGAAACCAGACAAATAAAATATTGCGCGTACACAGAAACGTGTTTCAATATGGAAAATTCCTGTCAAACCAAATGCACGGGAAAAGTCAAGAGGCAGACATTGCGCGATGTTCTGAAGGATGTAGGGCCAGAAGAAATCCTCACACACACTTCTGACGCTGTTTCTCGGACATTTTGTGTGAACAATGTGTGCTCTGTCTAAAAACTTGAGTAAACCAATGAAAGTTGTGTTCACAATGGAATGCTGGTTCATTACCATTGACAGGTTTGTCTATTCACAATATTTCAGTGAAATATTTGGACGACTGCTAGTTGGTTTGTAAAGGTTTTGCTAACAGTGTGTACAGAATGAAAACGATCTAGTATCGTCATGAATAACACAAACATAGATGCCTTTGAACAAATCGTGTTCTAAAACTTGAAAAGATCGCATGTTTGTGTACAGACATAAATTGGAACCCGCTATTTTCACTAACGTAACGCATGCATAGCGCTTCACAGCGCGCGCCTTGGCGACCCTTATTCGGGAAGGAAAATGGCTGCCGTGGTGAATTTCCGGTTGATGAAACAACGGATTGTCTGACAACATGAACCTTTTTTTTTTTGGTGCCCAACTGTGTTTTACCTTGGCGAACTCAGACCGTGACGTGCGAATGCTTTTTGAACACGTGGGTGTTATTTATTGACAAAATCCTCCAGTAAACAGAATCAAACTAGTCCTCGGATGTCTTTTGTTGATCGACATGCTTAGTCGACTTGATGTACATAGTGATGAATATACCGTGAAATCCATTAAGAAGACAGATGCTTTGTATGACTGAAGACCGGTTGTTTGTGTGATCTTCTTTTAGTTTCCGCAGTTTGAAGAAATTGTACATAGGTGAGAAGTATAATTGAATAGGGGGTCCTGATTTGGCCTATTATGGTCCGCTGGACCCGAAAAGCAACAGCTAACTAACTAACATAATTGAATAGAGCTGCTCGTTGCAGTACTTAAAGACACAGTCCTTCCCATGAAAACTGTTCCGCTCAACGTCTCAGATCCGGCCAGGCTTGTACATGGGATACGACCATCCTTCCACTTGGTCACATACCTAAGATGAACAGCCTGGGTGCTACATGGGATACGACCATCCTTCCACTTGGTCACATACCAAAGGTGAACAGCCTGGGTGCTACATGGGATACGACCATCCTTCCACTTGGTCACATACCTAAGATGAACAGCCTGGGTGCTACATGGGATACGACCATCCTTCCACTTGGTCACATACCAAAGATGAACAGCCTGTTCTCTGTGCACACTGGGTTTTTGTCAATTAATGTCCAACTCACCATAGCAAGTAGTCACCCCCCGCGGGTTAGGGGGAAGAATTTACCCGATACTCCCCAGCATGTCGTAAGAGGCGACTAACGGATTCTGTTTATTCTTTTACCCTTGTTAAGTGTTTCTTGTAAAGAATATAGTCAATTTTTGTAAAGATTTTAGTCAAGCAGTATGTAAGAAATGTTAAGTCCTTTGTACTGGAAACTTGCATTCTCCCAGTAAGGTCATATATTGTACTACGTTGCAAGCCCCTGGAGCAAATTTTTGATTAGTGCTTTTGTGAACAAGAAACAATTGTCAAGTGGCTCTATCCCATCTCCCCCCTTTCCCCGTCGCGATATAACCTTGAATGGTTGAAAACGACGTTAAACACCAAATAAAGAAAGCAAGTAGTCGATTGTTGGTGCATGGTTATTGTCCAAGTCCAGGGATGGTCTTATTTAAAAGCCTGGCCACATCTGAGATTTTGAGCTGAGCTGTTTACAGGCGAAGGAGTGTGCCTTAAAGGGGAATTATTACTGGAGTGTTGACAGCAGAAACATTGATAATTTCGAGGAAGTGGGTCTGGAGCGCGCTAGAAGGTGCCAGCTGCCGTCGTTTCGCGTAGGTAAAAGTTGAACGGCATGTTAGAAATAAAGGCTGCATGTGTATGACTTCAACATGTCGTAGTAGTATTCTGAAATTGCAGACTAACCAAAGAAGAAACGGGGAATTTGCATAATGTGTCTGCATTTGACGTCGCAGCAAGACATTTTCTAGTCCAAATACATTTGTTTTGCGAAAATCTAGCAATTTATAGTTTGGAATAAGTAGAAATTGTTCCTACGACGTAGACTTTGACGACGGTTCTGACCCATATTTCGCATTTGAACAGTCTTTTTACCAAAGGTCTGCACATCTTAGTGTCGTTCAGTGGACAGAAAATAGTTTACAGCCTTAAAGATGGGCAAACTATTGCACTTTACAGTACTTAGCCATGGGGATGGTCTGTTTTTGCGTGTTCACATACTACAGTATTTCTGAGAGTCTTGCCAAAGTTCGCGCTGTCATGCGTACACGTATGTTAATCCAAGGACGTTAGTAATCCAACTTCTAATTAGAGGGGCTATGGATTTTTTGATGTTGTTGTCTTTTATTCGTCACGTTTTATGCAAACTTTGTATTTCTTGAAAGTTTGATTTTTCTGATGTAAAAAGCAGTTTTCATTTGATCTAAACTCCTGATCTTTGAAATCCATCTGATGTGTACAAACCTGGAAACAACTATGTTTGTTTGTATTTGTTTTTATTGTTTTCGTTTCAGCTTTTTTTTTTAGGGGGGTGGGGGGTTGTTTGCCACAGTATTTTGTGGGCTTTGTAGGTTGTTGTTGTTGTTGTTTCAGTTTTGTAAACTTTTTTCTTAGAAGCGACGTAGGTATTAACTGCGGCGGAGATGACGGTTGGGTGAATGGGGAAGGGGGGGGGGGGGGGGGGTGGTAGGAGAATGGTATAATTCAGGGTTGAATACCGCATTTTGAAATTGTATTGTTCATTCGTTTGCTCGCAAATGTTGTATGTATTTTTGTTGTTTGGTCAAAGCAAGTGAATAATTCAGTTTCCTTCATTTTAATTTTTGGTGTACTGTCTATTCAAGTCGAGTGTTATGTATTGTTGGTTTTGTTCCTTTCTGTCAGGAGTGATGATATTGTCTTACATGTCACCCTAATACTAAGTTTATTGTAAGTTTTAGTTAGCAACTAAGTTTTTCAAAAAATAAATGAACCGTAGAAACGGATTGTTACGCAGTATATCTGTATTTAATTTTCTTTGTAACATCAAGGACAGAATCTAGTCATGCAAGACTGCTCTGCATGGATACACGATTCTAGTTAGCGTAGTTACAGCTAGATAATGGGATGAGGTGCGGGAATGAGGTGGGTGGGGGGGGGGGGGGGGTGGACTCTGTTAGTTTAGTTTTCAGCATGTTTTGTTAGTTTAGTTTTCAGCATGTTTAATTATTGTATTGCGAATGCTGTTAACATGTTTTTGGTGTATATTGCATTTCGATCATGTGTCTGTATATATATCCTTTACGAGATGATTTGACTGTAAATATAGTTACTGGTACGAAATGCAGTAAATGTATTCGTTTGTTGCTGAAATTACAACATGTGAAGCTTTAAAGCGATGGTATAAAAAAAACGGTGCGCGTGCTTCAGTTGCGTATTTATGATTTATGTCACCAAACTCAATTTTAATTAAGCGACAGCTTTTCAAACAAATACATTTTTTTAAACGGCTACAGCATGTTTAAAAAGCTCCACGCATTCACACACACACACACACACACACACACACACACACACACACACACACACACTATCATCATCATCATTGTTATCATCATCATCATTGTTATCATCATCATCAACAACAACAACAACAACAACAACAACAACAACAACAACAAAATAGGCATACGGAGACAAACATATCAGAAGAGCTTTTATGCGGTATCTTGCACGCAGTTTGTCCAAATACATGCAATAATGTTTCTGTGTTCCCTCAATCTCAGTTACGTTTTCAGTGAACATAGTAAACATTTCATTGTGGTTTGTGTTGTTTATAATAGCCTCTTGTTTACTTCGTTGTGTCCATGCGTTCGATATATATATTTCTCTCAAATTATAGTGCTCGTGCATGTCTTGTGATTCAGTATAGTCTAAGAACTGTAATTATTTTGAAACAATTGTCTGTACAATTCTCTTATTACTGTTGCTTTCAGTGGTTCAAGGCACACTCCTTCTCATCAAAAACATAAATGCCACTGGTGGCTATGAACAAAATTAATTCATCAAAAATGACAACTGTGAACAGCCACCTCCCATGCTGTTCGTTTTTGGTATGCGACCAAATCACATGTCAAAGTCTGGCCACATGTGTGTTTTCATAAGAAGAAGAGTGCCTTCGAGGTGTCTTATTCAAAGTACGGTGGGTGCATTTTATTAAAGTGTTTTCAGAAAACAAACAAAAACCGGTTGCGTTTCATAGGTGTTCCACATTGATAAATCGCACCCACTTTGCATTGAATGAGACCTATTTTTGTCTGTTGAGTTCCAATAGCTCTTTGTTCGTCGACTTTGTGTTCAAGATTTCTAGCATTCATTGTCGATTCATACTCTCCTTTAATTGGTCCCGTACCATCCGATCACACTGTTCAGCTTCTGTTGATTACAAGGTGGTTTCGGATGTCAGAATTCAACGTGTTGTGAAATAAATTATTTGTGGCTGTAGTGATAGTGTTTTTGTTAAGTTTAGCTTCAGTCTATGATTATTGTGATTCAATAAATTGTATTTGCTGGTGATTTTCATTGCAGTTGTTTGTTAAGGCTGGGCTTGCGTTGTGCTGCGGTTGGTTGGTGGTTATGTTAGTAGTACGTATTTTCTCTTTCTCTCTCTCTCTCTCTCTCTCTCTCTCTCTCTCTCTCTCTCTCTCTCTCTCTCTCTCTCTCTCTCTCTATGTCTCTCTCTCTGTCTCTCTCTCTCTCTCTCTCTCTCTATCTCTCTGTCTCTATCTCTCTCTCTCTCTCTCTCTCTCTCTCTCTCTCTCTCTCTCTCTCTCTCTCAAAAGTGTGTGTCTGCGCGTCCCAAAGACAGATTGTAAGAAAAGGCGTAGCCTTAAATCTTAATCCTTGTTCAATAAAGTTCAGTTCAATTCTCTCTCTCTCTGTGTCTCTCTGTCTCTCTCTCTCTCTCTCTCTCTCTCTCTCTCTCTCTCTCTGTCTCTCTCTCTATCTATCTCTCTCTCTCTCTCTCTCTCTCTCTCTCTCTCTCTCTCTCTCTCTCTCTCTCTCTCTCTCTCTCTCTCTCTCTCGGGCGGGGACATAGCTCAGTTGGTAGCGCGCTGGCTTTGTAGCCAGTTGGTCGCTATCAGCGTGGGTTCGATCCCCACGTTCGGCGAGATATTTATTTCTCGGAGTCAACTTTGTGCAGACTCTCTTCGGTGTCCGAACACCCCCGTGTGCACACATGCGCACGAAAAAGATCCCACGTTCACAGCGAAAGTCTCAGGGCTTGGAAAACACGAAGACACGCATGCATCATCTCTCGTCTCTGATTATTGACGAGACAAATCCAATGCTGGTGTGTCGAAGATGACAGCCACAGCGGGCTTGTTCGAATTAAAGTATCACACCATATCTTCAGCGTATTACCAATACCTGTCCCAATATAGACCAGTTGGTCTAAGCGGACGCTAAACCCTAATAGTCAGTCAGTCTCTCTCTCTCTCTCTCTCTCTCTCTCTCTCTCTCTCTCTCTCTCTCTCTCTCTCTCTCTCTCTCTCTCCCCCTCCCTCCCTCCCTCCCTCTCTCTTTCTGTACATCTGTGAAGGATCATTTGACTTGTGAATTACTTCCTTTTTGCGGTATGAGACACCAAAAGCTGCCAAGAAAACGTGATCATCCATTTTCATCCCGCCCTGCCCTGTCTGAGAAAATACACAGACAAAAACAAAATAACGAGAGTGCGAGAAGACGAACTTTGGACGACTCTCCAGCGTTTGGAGTCGTGAGCCAAAACATTCATGAGCTTCGTGATCAAATCAGTCTGTCTAAACCCCTCGGTCACCCTGACACAGACAATGTGGCTTGCACTCGCGCAATCTCTTGAATCAGGCTGGTTTTTGTGGGGCATTGTTTTGTTTTGTTCGAGGGCTGTTTTTATTTTAACTTTATTTGTAATACTTACTGAGTCTGTTCATTATTTTTCAACTCTTCGTCTGGGTTTCCGTCAGGTTCTCTATTGTTTTCCTGAAAGGTGCCTTTCTTTCACTTATATTGCATGAATCTAATTAGGTTTTTGTGTGTGTTCAAGGCTTTTTTGTTATCCCTCCCCTTCCCCCTTTTTTTGGCCTTGTTGTGTCTGTTCATTATTTCTAACCTCTTCTTCTTGGTTTCCGCCAAGCCGGTTCTTTAGTTTTTGTCTAAAGGAACTTCTCTTTCACCCATTGCATATATATTTCGCTCCCTTTGTTGTTGAAGACTTTCTGTTTTGTTTTTGTGTTTTTGACTGGTTGAGACTGTTCAACATTTTCCCCCTTCTCCTCTTGGCTTCTGTCCAAAGTTTCTCTCTCTTCTTGCTTAAAGCTGGCTTCCTTCCCATGGAAACCATACTGTAGATCACGATAGAAGCGTCCAAGTTTCTCTCTCTTCTTGCTTAAAGATGTCTTCCTTCCCATGAAAACCATACTGTAGATCACGATAGAAACGTCCAAGCTGTTACCTGGGATGTGACCAACCTTCCGCTTGAAAATAACATCGACAGCCTGATTACAATTTGGGCAGATTTATGGATGAATAAATCCCAAACCTGTTCCTCTTGCTTTAACGCCAGAGCTCTCTGTTTTGCTTAGAGGTACATGTGCCTTCCTCTACATGCAAACCATCTTGCAAGCGACGATAGAACCGTCCTAGCTTTTATCTGGGACACGAGTCTCTTTCCAGCCGGACACATACCAACAATCAACAGTTTATCTACAGAGTGTGCAGAGCTGAGCACACTTGTGTCAATATGCAAAATCAATTCAGCACCCCCCCCCATACCCCCCCCCCCAACAAAAAAAAATCACTATGCGCGGATAACTGTGAGGCTATTGAGTTTTTGTATGGGTCTTACTGGCAGGACACTTAGACAGGGCTGAGTCTGGAAAGATCTGTAGTGGTGTACATACAGGTCACGCGCTTTGTCGAGGAGAGCTGAAATATTTTCCCTAGGGACCATTTTTGGGTATTCCCGAGCCTCAGCGAGAACGTATCTAGTCATTGCTGCTGTAGGAATATTGAATTAGTAAGTCTGCGTTAGTCACCATCTTTCCGACCCCCCTTCTACCCACATTCCCGATTTCCTTCCACCGATATTGTAATCCAAAGTCAAAACACCTTCCCGTCCTCGTATTCTTTTGTCACATTCTTTATTTTGTGTGACATTTCTAACAATGGTATTAGTACTTTTTTTGACCTTTGACAGCACATGAAAAAGTAATTCTTATTTAGATGTAAATATGTAACCACGTATAAGCTTAGCTTTTTGTGTGGTCCCAATTGTTTCTGTTGTACTATATATGCCACCCTATGTTCTCGGGATAAAATCTTGTTCAAACCAGGGCGGGGATGTAGCTCAGTCGGTAGCGCGCTGGATTTGTATCCAGTTGGCCGCTGTCAGCGTGACTGAGTTCGTCCCCACGTTCGGCGAGAGATTTATTTCTCAGAGTCAACTTTGTGTGCAGACTCTCCTCGGTGTCCGAACACCCCTGTGTGTACACGCAAGCACAAGACCAAGTGCGCACGAAAAAGATCCTGTAATCCATGTCAGAGTTCGGTGGGTTATAGAAACACGAACATACCCAGCATGCTTCCTCCGAAAACGGCGTATGGCTGCCTAAATGGCGGGGTAAAAAACGGTCATACACGTAAAATTCCACTCGTGCAAAAAAAAAAACCACGAGTGTACGTGGGAGTTTCAGCCCACGAACGCAGAAGAAGAAGAAGAAGTTCAAACCAACGAGGCTCTGTTTGTAGGGTAATACGCTGCGTTGTTATGGAAATACGCTGCGTTGTTAGGGAAATACGCTGCGTTGTTATGGAAATACGCTGCGTTGTTATGGAAATACGCTGCGTTGTTAGGGAAATACGCTGCGTTGTTAGGGAAATACGCTGCGTTGTTATGGAAATACGCTGCGTTGTTAGGGAAATACGCTGCGTTGTTATGGAAATACGCTGCGTTGTTAGGGAAATACGCTGCGTTGTTATGGAAATACGCTGCGTTGTTATGGAAATACGCAGCGTATACACCTACTTCACCTGCCAGAGACACACACAAGTACTTGAACGGGACACGGGACAATTAAGTGACAATGTCCATGGTAGGTAGGTAGGTATCTTTCGTCTGCTTTTTGTCTAACGACCATGTGCAAGTGCATTCGTCTTGATACACTTCACCGTTTGGCAGTTCACTGGTTGATACAATTCGGGCTGCAACAGCAAGCGTCTTCGACGGGTTAAAGGAAATAGTATGGTTTGCTCTGTCTCTGTCTGTCTCTATGTGTCTGTCTCTCTCCCCCCACAATGTTACTGCGCTCACAAAGCACGCACACATACACATACATACATACACACCAGCACAAACGCGGCGGCACGCATGCACGCACACACACACACACACACACACACACTACACTACCTCGCAATTTACGACGAAACAGTTCTTGGCCAATGACTCGACACAAAAAGTCGGAAAGAATAGAAGAAAAGAGAAACAACAATAGTTCGTATTCGGGTTTCAGAGGAAATGTCAGGGGTTTTCAAAACACTTCAAGTTTGTTGAGTCTTGTAGTGTACAACTGAGTTTGTTCGGAGATGAACGAGCAAATGTGTGTGTGTGTGTATCAGTGTATGTATGTGTATGTATGTGTGTGTGTGTGTGTGTGTGTGTGTGTCTGTGTGTGTGTGTATGTGTGTGTGGGTGTGTGTGAGTGTGTGTGTGTGTGAGTGTTTAACAGCATGCCCCCCCCGGATTTTGTTTCCTTCAAGGAAGCAACATGAGCTCAGAAACTGTCATTTAATCATATCTCTCTCTCTCTCTCTCTCTCTCTCTCTCTCTCTCTCTCTCTCTCTCTCTCTCTCTCTCTCTCTCTCTCTCTCTCTCTCTCTATAGTGGATAAGCATGCCCCACTACGTCACCACAGAGTGAAATATCCATCTCTTCCCCCATGGTTGACGGAACAGATTATAGAAGCCATGTCCCTGCGTGATTTTTACAAAGCAAACAACATGAAGTCTGATTTTAAGAAACAAAGGAATAAAGTGACAGAATTAACACGTCAAGCAAAAGCAAATTACTTTAATACATTAATCGAGGACAAGAAAGATATTGCAACTGTTTGGCGTGCTGTTAATAACATATTAGGTAAATCTAAACAGAACTCAAATCGGTCTGCCACAACCATCTCCCCTGAAGATTTTAATAACCATTTTTTGTCCCTTGCCAATAGGCTAAATGAATCTGCAAAATGCGACAGTCCTGTTTCTGACTTTGAAGTCTCTCTCTCAAAATTACATGATTTTTGCAATGACAAATGTAAACCGGACGATTTTTTTACTATTCCAGACATGGCAGTGCATGAGGTAGGTAAGGCGCTAGAAGGCCTTGAGAATAAAAAGTCCATGGGTCCTGACAAGATTCCTCCTTACTTGGCCAAATTAGCTCTACCATATATTGTGGAGCCACTCACCTATGCGTATAATCTCTGCATAAAGCAAAATACTGTACCTAGTTTACTAAAAAGAGCAAAAGTAATTCCACTCCATAAAGGCGGAAATTTATCCGACCCAAATAATTTTAGACCCATTTCCTTATTACCCATTTTATCCAAACCATTGGAAAAACATATTCACAAACATTTGCTCGCGTACATAGAAAGCAGAAACCTTTTCCATCAATTTCAATCTGGTTTTCGAACAAATCACTCTTGTCACAGCGCCCTTACCACGCTATGCGACACCTGGTTGTCTGCAACAAACCGATCTGAAATCAGTGGTGCTGTGTTTCTCGACTTTAAAAAAGCGTTTGATCTTGTTGATCATTCAATTTTACTGAAGAAATTACAGTTGTATCTCAGAAACAGTTCAGTGTGTAACTTTTTTGCTTCCTATTTACAGGACAGATCTCAATATACTGCCCTAAACTGTAAAATATCTACTGAGGAGACTGTGAAATGCGGGGTGCCTCAAGGGTCAGTGCTTGGGCCGATCTTGTTCTGTCTGTATATCAATGATCTGCCACTGCACATTTCTGACAGTAATGTAAGAAGTGATTTTTTTGCTGACGATTCTTCTCTTCACTCAAGTGGAAAGTCTGTTACAGTAATAGAGTCCTCCCTTCAAACAGCTTTAAACGATGTAAATAACTGGTGTAGTGCTAATGCTATGCTTGTCCATCCAATAAAAACTAAAAGTATGGTAATTGCAACCAGACAAAAACATCAGATTTCTCCACTCAAACTAAATCTTACTATTGGTACGCAATCAATTGAACAAGTTCAACAGCATCGCGTTTTAGGGGTAATTCTTGATTGTGAATTCAAGTGGCAGGCACAAATACAGCATATTTGCAAGAAAGTAGCCAAGAACGTTTTCCTCCTATCCAAGTTAAAGCAATATACCGACAGAAGGACTCTGGAAATGTTCCACCATGCTCATGTAATGCCTCACATTAATTATGTTTCGACGCTCTGGGATGGCAGCAGTGATGTCCACTTGAAAAAGTTAGACTCTCTCTATCGTCGCTCGGCCAAACTCATCGTAAAGGATAATGCCTCAACAGATATGAAATTAAAAATGCTTCACTTTCTTCCACTGGAAAAGCATCTCAAGTTAAACAAAGCCATTTTCATGCATACATTGTATCACGGTAAAGTGCCGATTTACATTACATCATTATTTAATAAAGCTACCCACAGATATGGGTCGGTCAACCTGATCCCACCAATTCCACGAATTGACCTGTATAAGACCAGTCTTGCTTTTTCGGGTACTTCAGTTTGGAATTCACTTCCATCATCCTTTAAGCACCTAAAGTCATTAAAAAGTTTTAAAAAATGTGTAAAAAACCACTTAATGTCTGAGTAGTTTAACGCCTTTTGACTTACCAAACTTAGTATTACGTCAAAAATATGCTGTGCATTGTATATTCTGAACATATTTTTGTTACTCTATTGCTACATGTTCGATTGCCACCAGTTTGTATTTATAATTACCTGCATAGTATGCATTTGATTTTATGAATAACCACATATGTATGCTCTTCATGCCTCATCTTTATCATCATCATCATCATTATCATCATCATTATCGTCATCATCATCATCATCGTCATCTTTATTATCACGTTTTCCGACCTCCTTTTGTTGGTTAACTTTTTAATTTTTAATTTTTTTATATTTTTTTTAATTATATAATTGTGTGTCTATGCGTCCCAAGGACAGATTGTAAGAAAAGGCGTAGCCTTAAATCTAAATCCTTGTAAAATAAAGTTCAATTCAATTCAATTCAATTCAATATCTATCTCTTTTTCTCTCTCCCTATCTTTTTCCCTGAAGGGCCCGGGCCGTCTTAGCCCCCCCCCCCCCCTCCCCCCCCTAAATCCGCACTGATGACGGTGACACAGATTTAAACAGTCATTCGTCTACGAGACGCAAATGTCTCCTGGAAGGAAAACCCAATGTTCAGTTGGTACTTATGCTTCTAGCGGTGATTCGGGAGGTTGGGGGGGGAGGGGGGGGGGGGGGGCACTTTCCAAGTTTCAAAGGTCCAATACAATCGCATAAAAACATCTCCATAATGATTTCCCTGGAGACTACATCATATTCAAGTGTTTGGTCACAGAGGCACAAACAAGTACACACACACACGCACAGACAGACACACACGCACGCACGCACGCACACACACACACACGCACAAACACACACACACACACACGCACAAACACACACACACACACGCACACACACACACACAAAGGGAGAAAAGAACTGGAAGAAACTGTGGTGCAAGGGAAGTAAGCCTGCCCGTCACCCGAAAGGAAAAGACGGATTGCACTTCTTTATTTATTAGTTTAGCAAGGGAGCCAATGTGGAGAGGAAGTATGTGTGTTTTGCGTCGGATAAACATGTAGCGTTGGATAATAAACACTCTAGTTTCAGGATTAGTGCAGGAATATCATTGCCGCGGGTTGGAGTGGAGAGAAAGGGGGAATGTACGTTCTGGCTCACCGATTCCGACAGACCCTAAATATTAACGCAAAATAGGCTTCTGGACTAAACTTTTACTAAAATGAAACATGCGACAAAATCAGAAAAATACTGCATAAATCCATACAAAAAAAATACAGTAAAGTAAGGTTGTTTTGAACCAATGCCGGGTCTGTCGGAATCAGTAACCCAGAACGTACATTCCCCCTTTCTCTCATACAACCACGGAAATTACAAGCCGTTGCAGGTGTTCAAGCTAAATAATCGTCTCGTATCGAAAACAAAAGCAGACGAATTATTTAGTCAGTTGGAGTTGTCTCCCGTACTCCTGTAGCATGCACTAGTCAGTTTAGATCAGTGCGCTGCACCAGACGGTTCGGGAATTCCCGACAAAAGAAAATATCCACACGCGGCACTGGCAACTTCAGTGTCAGTTGAACACGAGAGCGTTCGGTCTTTTAGAAGATTTGTATCTTGAAATGAAAATTAACGAATATCGCGCTGTCCGAAGTAATGGAGTACATATCGGACAATGACCACGCTCAGGCTAAAACGATAGGACATCTGACCGACATGCGGCAATGTGAATCGGACATTTGGGGATTTTCATCGTTATATGTCCGATGTCCGACGCCTAACGACATCCCTGCCTACATTATTCTGATTGATCACAACCAAACCTACTATCATTGGACACATCCAAATGCAAGCGTCTGTTCTTGAAAATTTCCCACTGATCTAAAAATAAAACCAGTGCAATTTCCTCTGTCGCGCTTTGCCACAGAAACTCACGGTTTGGCCTGTATTTCTGATTTGTGCGCAAAAGCTTTCTTTCTTTTTTCTTTTTTTTAACATAACAATGTTTAATGTCACTGTATGTTTAAAAGACCATGGTCATATTTGTAAAAAAAATGTTAAATTAGAAAATAAATAAGACTTTGGTATATGATTTTTCCCACACCTGTGCTGAAAATAAGACATAAAAATGTTGGTATATAAGTCGCTCAAATACAAGAAGGAATGAATGGCTCGGTTTGAGTTTGTTGCAGTTGACCCTGCACAATACGATGTTTTTGGTAACAATTTTGCCGTGACGTATTTCACAACTTCCTGTGTTACACAAACTCAGTGATGACCAATTTTGCCTGTACCAGAAACAAGCCAGCTCCGAAATTCTCAAGAATTCTAGGATTCTAAAAATAGTACCGTTCACGCGTGAACGGTAGGTCTTGCTGGTAAACCGGCGGCTTGGGTCACTCTGTTTCAACGCTTCGCTTCAATATTTAGGCTGCCTTTTCAGGCGGCCACCGAGTGCACTTTATGCAAATGACTTGTGTAATATTGTTCCACCACGATTGGTTCTGGTGTATCACGTGGTTCATGAATATTAAAACTTGTTTATTGAATCAAGCTTTGAAAAGTGTACTTGGTGGCTGCTTTGAAACTCAACAAAGCCTACTCCCCTTTCACAAACACTTCCCCGTCATAGCGGGTTTTCCCGATTGACAAAAATTCTTATTACACACTCAGACTATTTGTTCTCCAGTGCCCAATTGCATAAGAATATTCTGGTGATGAATAAACGCGCTTTGTGTCATTAGCATCTAAAGATTTCTTGTTTACAATAGTTGTGTTGATCTGATGAAGCGCGGAACTGATCTTAGGGTTGTCATGGTGAAACACTCGCTTCTGAAACAGTGCTTCCTTGTAGTTATCATGCGATATGCTCGACTTTACAACCTGTTTGCTTACACCCTTTGCTTTTTTAACCACCCCTTTCTCACTTGCAACACTGTACATCTTTGCACGCAATCCAACATACTCCTTAATTATCTTCCCATTCATTTCATCTTTCATCTTTCCAATAACCTTCTTGTTAACATTTGAGTGCAATGGTGATTCTTTAGGGTAGTCGCAAGTGTCATAAAAAGAATCTTTTCCTTTTACTGCAGGACTTTCAGCTTCTAGATCTTTGTAAATGTCATCCGCTGGAATGTCAAGTAAGAATGAATCTGTGTCTGTGTAAAGTACTCTCGATTTGGGATATCTTGGTTTCAAATAATCATACAAAAACTCAAGCATCAACAGTTTTGACAACTCTAGCACAGTAAAGCCTATGAATACTGGTTTGTCAAGCTTGACTACAAGTTTTTTCATTAAGATACCATACAGCTGTTCATGAAAGTATTTAAAGTCTTGATACTGTGGTTTGGATGTCAGCTTGATGGCCTCATTTTCTCTTGTAACAAGTCTAACATCCTTTCTCTTGTGTGGGTTTTCCATTGTCTTACCAAAGCAACTGTTGTTCATCAGTTTAAAAAAGTCTTTCTCTGATGCATCAGCGGCTTTGGTTCTCAGTTCTGTGTTTTTCATAATGTAAGGTTTCATAAACTGTTCTTGATCAAATAAAATTATACGATGAACAGCCTTCAAAATTAATCCATGTCTAATGTAAAACTGTAACAGTCTGTAGTGACACACATACTTCTTTTTGTGAAACAGATTGGGCACCAGCTTTGGAGGTTCTCTTGGGTTTACTTTTAACCTCTCAGCCGCCAAAGGATAATCATTATGTAGATCATGAAGTGATAGTGGATAGTCTAAGTCAACTTCTAGTATCCATCCCTTTCGACTGTCTGGGCCTGCTTTTAATATTGTCAGCACAACACATTGTGAAAATGGTCCTGAATAGATCTTAAAGTTCCGAAGTGGAAGCGTCTGACACATTGCCCAACCATACAAATTGTTTGCATCTAGATACATGATGTAATTAGAAGGTTTCATAGGATCAAAGTCGTCCAAGTATTTGTTGTTGGCTTTGCAGTAATTGTGTGAAGCCATACTGATTCCTCCACGTAGTCCATTTTCAATCATCTGAAGTGTAGGTAGATCTGATAGCAAGTCAATCTTTACTCCTGTAAATCTAAGAAATGCATCCCAGCTCATGCCTGGTGCAGATATGTAATGTGAAGGATCTAGATTGTAGTGCTTCATACATGTTCTTCTGTAATTCTCAAATATATCTGCAAGTAAACAAACATCAGCCAACAAATATTGATCATGATAATCACCCATTGTATTACATCCTAATTTATTCCATGCAGTCTTAGCGTGTTCATAGTCTTCGTCACTTATACCTTTACCCTTCAGCCGTGAGAAGTAAGCATCCTTTGGTGGTAACTCATCTTCATCAAACCTCTCCCACGAATCCATGTATTCATATGGATAGACTCCCTTTCTAACTAAGTCACTGTCAAAGTACTTACATGTGATTGGGAAAGCAGTTAGTGATGAAGATAAAGACTCAAGTGTTCCCATCAGATGTTGAGCAGAATCGTAGAAGTATAAACTATTCAGAGTAAAGGCCATGTACTTTTCTGAAGACTGCGCAATGCATCTTGCTTTGTATTCATCAGTTACTGCCTGCATGATCAGATGTGAATCATAACCGCGCAAGTTATGGAAGAAGATTGGAAGCTTCCAAGTCTTAGGATCAAACTTTAATTGTAGATTACATTTGCTGTGTGCTGCTCCTCGGAACTGCCCACTTACATGATCATGATCTCTTACTATTGGATTGTCTGTGTTTGGTGTTAGACTTTGTTCGCATATCCAACACTGTGTGGTAGAGTTAAACTGTTCTTGGTCTTCAGGTTTCATAACAATGTCTGAAAGATTCAGTTGTTTGGAGCAGTCATTTCGCACTTGGTTCATTTGCTGTAAGAAGTTCTTTGCTGCATTAGGTCCTCTGTACAATTGCGGTTTAGAATGTTTACCATCTGAACTAACAACAATAAATGCATATGAACAGACTTGATGATTACTTAGAGTTACTGTTTTAGGTAGGTCTTTTGGTAAAGGTCCTTCATATGGCACAATGATAGATTCAAAGTCAGCATAAACAACATAAGGATTTTTCTGTAGTTTGCATACATTCTTAAAATACACTTTGCTGTCTGGCGGCGGTGTTGTTAACTTCACAACCGCATCATCAACGCTCTTACAATGTTGCTTGTGTATAAGTGCTGCATGAATTGATGGAATACGCAAGAGACATCGCCTACAAAAGTCTTGTTTACTATTGTGATTGCTTGTGCTCGCCATCAGTCTACTCATTGTACGAATCAAAGTGTAATGATATTTTACACCATCAGTCATTAGTAACATGTCAACATGGTTAGTATCACAATCACCAATCGTTGGTGAGTTCTTTGATATTCTGACTGGTTTCAGTTCATCTTCCTCATCCCACGTGTAAACATTTACGGTGATGGGTTTGTTTTGCTGTTCAAATTTGTCAATGCTTGTAATGCTGACAGGAAATTCAATACCAGTAAAGTTTAGTTTATTTCTGTATGCATGATAGTTAGACACTCTTTCTGCATTTTTCTTTACACTGTACAGTCTTGCCAGAACACACCACATAAAACATTTGTCATCATCATTCTTTATGTTCAGCACAGCACGTTTTTTGACAAGAGCAGGAGGTAAAGGTATGTAACTTCTACCTCTGATGGGGGCAAATTTACTTAGCTTCAATTCTATTTTTAAAATTTCACCTTCTGACCATCCGGATCCTTTCATCTTTGCATCCTCTGCAGCTTGCTCAAACCGTTTCATCATTTCATCTGCCCAGTTTCCATTCAATTCTGCCATAGAATTAAGTGCTAGTTGTCTGGTTGAAACATGAACTTCTAGCACCTCATCACTGACTGTTTTGTATTTTATTAAACTGACTATCTGCACTTTTACTGGAGGTTCAATCAACAAATTGTTTGGAATTTGTTCAATGGCGTCTTGCACACTGGACTGCACATTTTGAGGATCCGTTACTTGTAATTCAACGGTGTCAAATACTGTCGATAAAGATTCTAATACAGAGTCTTCCATCGCTGTGAGTTTGATTTTATAACTCAAAATAAAAATATAAATTAAAAAAATGAAGTTGCTTAGAATTCTTTCTCAGAGCTTCCATTTTTGTTAACACTATAAAATCTGAAATAAAAAATCATTTAACATTTGTACCACGTGGAACTAATTGTAATTCCTCTTTTACAAAGGCTCTTTGCGGTGCTGGTTCTCTCAAGTAATATATAGGTGGATTTGTCTCTACTACTCTCTTGATTTCATGAATGTCAATACTCCAGATTGGATCCGTTGCACGCTTCCTGCTGTCACCCTCAGCTTCACCGGGTGCATATAAATATCTGACTTTCTGATTGAAAGGTAGTAATGCCACTGGTGTTGTTGACTTTGGAGCAACAGGTATTGTTTTCTGTTTGATTGCATCAACTGGTCTTAACCCTGTAGCTTTAAATACCTCCAGATTCATTGCTCTAAGTACTGATGGTAATCTTTTGACCCATTCAGTGTTACGCAATTTACTTTCTGTGTCCAAAAATTCCTGATGGTACTGATATGAAAACAGTTTTTCTGCCAACTGTTTGTTAAAGCTCTCAACAATAGCCTGTGACCTGTGGTTTCCTGGAATACCTCTCTTCACTGTAACATGATGTTTTAACAGAAGCTGGTTGACAGCTCCTTTAAACTCCTTACCATCATCGCACTGAATCATTCTGGGATACTTTAGTGGTCCACGTCTGTAAATTTCTTGCAGGGCAACAGCTGTAGCTATAGCACTTTTCTCTGTCAACGGTTCAGCATCTTTGTATCTTGTTGCAACATCAACTACAGTCAGTGCATACTTATATTTCTTCCTTCTGACTGTGTCATGCGGTAAATACAGCAGGTCTATTTGATGAGTGTCATTCGGTTTAATGTTAACAAAGTGTGGTCGTGTAATTTTTCTTGGTGCAGGTAAATAGATCTGCCAAACTGCCTGCTTTGACAACCATTTCTTTGCTATATCTTGAGAAACACCTGCTGCGTCACTGAGCTTGTCAATAGCAGTTCTTCCTTTCCAGTATCCTTTTGGGGAATAATATATTTTAGATAACAAAGCATCACTCATGGTTTTTTAAATGACAGAATATTAAGATTTGACAGCACGCGCAATAAAGTAAACAACAGCCATACCAATAACAATGAAAACAATCTCGCCCACCTTCTGCTCTTCTGAAGGCTGATAAAAGTCACCCAGTTTTGGAGGAGCACTTGTCTTCATTTTCTTTCCAGTTACAAGATAGTATTCTTGAATGGCTGCATCAACATTGGCAAAGGTTTTGTTTGCATGTCCTTGCTGCCTGAGTTTATCATTCATAAAGTCTAACTGCGCAATTCGTTTCTTCTCGTATTCATCCTGTGCTTTCGCCAGTTGTTCCATGGCTTTGTTGTGCCTTTCCCTCTCTTCACCATTTTGCAGTTTAGAAAACAAATAGTTGCTGCCAGAAAATGCAAGCGCATTTACAATCGCACCTCCCACCATCATAACCAAGCTAGCCATTTTATTGTCTTACATGTTTATATTTTCTGGAATAATTCCTTGCTTCACCAGGAAGTCTTTTGTTGCAAAGGAAGCTGTCACAACACCAATTAGTTTAGCACCGTCTTCGAAGTCTAACTTTCCCAAGTCGGCTGGTTTCATTCTGAGGAGACTTTTACCCAGCATTGTGTAACCTACACTCAAGCCTCCAATCACTGCAGCGTGATAAACTAGATTAACTATTGTCTTTTCAGAACTCATTTTTATGTTATCAAAATTAAAATATTAAAATTATTCCATATGAAATGAATCCACTGCAGGTACTACTGTGGGCTTTTTTTATTGTTTGTACTGCTTTGTTTGTTGGTTTTGGTGTTTCTGATTTTGGTGTTTCTGATTTTGGTGTTTCTGACACTTTATATTTGCCTTGCCAAAGTTTGTAAAGCAAGTATCCACCTCCTCCAACAACAGCTGCTACAGCTACTTTTCTGTATGATAGAAATGAAGATTTTAATTCTTGATCAGTTTGTGTGACCTTAGTCACTTCAGGAATGTTTGGTGTCTGCTCAACTTCAGACATAATGTTCTGCTTTGCCTTTTGATTTAACTTTTTTTGTCTGTTCCATTCGGCTAGTTTTTTTCCTGCTTCTACTCTACCAGGTTTCTTTGTCACTGTGTTCACTTCTGGTATTTTCGTCTGCTCCACTGTCTGCTTCAACTGATCCGTCATCTTTTTTATTCTGAAAATTAATGTGTTTGAAAGTAATTAATCCAGCAACAAATGGTACTAATAAAGCACCAAATCGATAATACAGGCCACAGGCAAGAGATTCGAGGGACTTGGAAACAACAGGGTCATGAGTTAGATCATGTGTTAAGTCTTCCTCCGAGTCGAGAGGTGTAAAATGTCCAAAAATCTTTGTGTACAAACCTATAACAGTCTGTCCAATACTTCTAACCATCTTAGAACCAAGCACTGATTCATACCGTCCATGATACTTTTCTATATCTTCTGAGGAAAGATGTTGTACTTCTTCCACAGTTAACTGCTGCCCAAGGTAGTGTTTTGTTTTTCCACAAACAGCAAGTGAATACAATCTTTCTTTTTTATCAGGTATAGTCCTACTGTCACAGATTTCAATATCTGTAGCAGTCTGCATCAGCAATTCATCACAGTTCATTTTATTTTGATGCAGAATAAAATTAAAATCTAGTAATTAAACTTGAGTAAGAACTTAGGTAGGAACTTAACAAGAACTTAGGTAGGAACTTGAGTAAGAACTTGGGTAAGAACTTGACAAGAACTTGAGTAAAAACTTGACAAGAACTTGACAAGAACTTGACAAGAACTTAGTAAAAACTTGACAAGAACTTGAGTAAGAACTTGAGTAAGAACTTGACAAGAACTTGAGTAAGAACTTGACAAGAACTTAGCAAGGATTTCTACAAACATACATACTGAACTGGTTGATCAGTTTTTAAAACCAGTTTCGAGTGCTTAGAAGATTTCAGATTATTCTTTATTCTTTCTCTCTCCTGTTTGTTTTCAATGACATCATTTTCTCGAAGACACTCTTCAAAACTGTCACGGTCCTTTGAATAGAACAATGTTATTGTTTTGAGTTGCTCTCTAAAGTCTTTCAGAACTGCATTGTATTTTTGTGTTAATATCCAAACTGATATTAATGCATGTCGTCCACTGAATGCAAGCTTTGCTAGTGCACTTTTCTTTCTAACAATGTCACGTTCTGCTGCACAGTCATCAATAATAAACAGTGTTGGCGTGTTCTGAAAAAGATCGAAATAATGCTCCAAGCAAACATTTAGACGATCAGAAGGATTTACAATAAATATATTTTGATCAGACCATATGAATTTTCTCTCCTTGTATGTTCTGTTATGCTTTATGGTTGGACAGAATATGACTATGTGTTCAAAGTGATTTATGTAAACAGTCTGTAATAAATCCAAAACATATCTTGTTTTGCCGCAACCTGTTGCCCCACAAATCAAAGAACAGTGTGGATCTTTTGGAAGAAAATCTAGATACTTCATTTTAACACGTTCAATAAACAATATCCTGTAATCTGCTTTCAGAGATGTTTAACTGCGCATCTGACACAACAAACACGTAGATCTTAACTGATTTACTACTACTCCCTACTTCCTTTTCAATTTGTATTGTGATTCCTTCTGATCCGTTTTCAATTCGCCTTCCACTTCCATGCAGTTTGTTGTCGTCAGTTGTTCTGAGATCCAGCCATAACGCATATTTATTTGTCAAGAAATCTTCTACGCCAACACCGTGTAAATGTAGATCTTTAGCCACAAGATCAGATGTTGGGTCTTTCAATCTTCCTCCAGTAAAGTACTTTCTTGCTTCATCATAGTGTTGGTATGGCAGCATGCCAGATGCAAATATTTGGTTTGGCTGCCCTTCAATTGTGCAATATACTCTATTGATTAGTGGATTGTAAAACTTTTCTATTTGCCTTTCATATGGATCTTTTGGTTCCTCAAACAACATAAGTATTCCCTTCATTGACCTAGCTGGTGTATTCAAGTTAATGTTCCAGATTGGATCAGCCTGGCTTTTTGAAAGTGTACTGTGATTCAACACTCTTTCATAATAGATAGGCAGCTTAGAACTGTACTGATTTTCTATAAGTCTAGCCAGTTCAGGATGGTTTACAACATCAAACTCTAAAGAAATTCCAGACACCTTATACTTTGCTTCCGGGTCTTCTGAAAGCATAACACGATCATAACTATTGAAAGTCAGGTCGTATGACAGCCTGTCACGCAATGCTCCTTGATAGAAGGGAGGATGTGAATTTATGAGTTCAAAGTCAAGTGGAATACAAAATTTGTTTCCAAAAGCAACATTGACAGCGTTATCTTTTTTGTTGTCAGCTTTATCTCCTGCTCCTATTCTAACTTTTATCCCATTGTCTGACTGAATCCCTTGAAACACTCTGTTTTTCTTTTCATTGTCAGTTAACCAATTATCTGCATAAACTAAAAAAACATCTGCATTATTCAATGACATCACTTCCCGCCCTTCCAGTTTGACAGTAATCTTCCTCACAATTGCTCTTCCTACATTATAAGCCAAAGTCCTATTTGCATCTGAGCCAGATTCTAATTCTAATTTGAATGATAGTCTTACAGTGCCTGGTACAATAACATCGTTCTTACCCAGATTAGGAAACCTAACAGTAAGTATTTCATTCTGATCAATAGTAGAAGGATTATTTGTAACTATAACTGTTTGCCTTATTCCTTTTACCCCGAGAGGTTCTTTCAGCCTTCTGTAAGGATCAAGAACAGAACCGAACGATTGTGCCATCTTTTTTTATTTTCAAAATAAAAAATAAGTTACAAATGGCAGAAGGTGGATTTGAAGATTTATTTGAGCCAGCGGACGACATGAGCGAAGCAATCCCTTTGGTTCCCTACCATCATTCACTGCATTATGAGGTGGCACGACATGAACTTCTGGAAGGTAAAGTTAGAGATTTCTACAAAAGTTTAGGAGAAGAACCTGATGTTTTAGATCCAAACCAGTTCAAAATGGAAGCAAATCATTTATATA
Source organism: Littorina saxatilis (assembly GCF_037325665.1). Lineage (NCBI taxonomy): Eukaryota > Metazoa > Mollusca > Gastropoda > Littorinimorpha > Littorinidae > Littorina > Littorina saxatilis. The sequence goes on along the minus strand of NC_090257.1, from coordinate 12,836,955 downwards.
CAACTAGCGATAAAGGAGAAAAAGTCCAACTTACATATAAATCTAATCCTGCTAAGTTTCTATCAAAAGTTTCACTAAAACAAAAACTTACTGCTAATCGACTTAGGCAATTAGATATTGTGCCTAGCACACGGTCATCATCTTCCCATGTTGTTTCCTTACTTCAACAAGCAGAACTAGGACTACCAACTGCTACTCAAATAGAATCTGTTCCATTGCAAGATCTTAATAAACTTGCAGATGAGGCTGATCAACTTATACAAGAGATAGAGACTTCTTTTTCTGAGGAAACTTCACTGAAGACTCCACATGAACTATTACCTATGAGAGAAATAGAAGCCCTTAATCAATCACTACAAACCATCAGAGGTGAAATAGCAAATAATCTGTCAAAACTAGGTCAGCTGGATGAAGATATAAACAAAGAGAAACAAAAACTTGCTGATGCTGATGATTTGAACCTAGAACAAGAAGTAAAAAACAGAATTTCTAAGCGTTTAAAAGATTTGCAGGAGGAGAAAGCCATAAGGTTAGAAGTTCTAAGTAACAATAGAGAACAACTGAGAACACAGGTCAGCAGAATAAAAAATACAATTCAAAGAATCCTTTACGAAGACACAACTCTTGCTGAAAGAATTAGAACGCTTTTCAGAGAGCAGGGAATCACAATAGCTAGTATACTAACTGCGTTAGGATTTGCAATAAGCACATTAGTGTTCGCACTCACAGGTGGCACTGTCACACCTCCACCTCCACCTTCACCTTCATCTCCATCTGACCCGGGATGGGTAAAGAAACAACTCAAACACATTGCAGAACTATTAAAGAAACTAGCAGCAAAAGCTTTGGATGCACTTCCAGGAATCATTGGTTCAATTGTTAGCTGGCTGTTATCTTTTGCAGGTAAAGTTGTTGGTTTCATGGCTGAACATCTCTGGACTCTAATAGTTTTAATTGCAGGTGTTCTGCTAACGAGAATAAAGCAAAAGTAAGCCTACACCCACTCCACCAATTACTAGAGCAGTCTTCTGCGATTCATGATCATCACTAATACTAACAGCTTGATCATCACTAGTGACAGAATGATCTTCTCCTGCAGCGTGATCTTCACTTGTCACGCTTTGTTTCTGTTCATTGTGATATGGCTGTAACATCGTTCTGATTTCTGAATTCAGTTCTTCACCCTTTCCAAGCGGCTGGGTGTCACTAGCAATAATGATTTCATTGTTATAATTTGTTATTGTTCCAATCTGCAGCTGGAGATCAGAAGGTAACATGTAAAGGCAGTTACCAACAGCAAAGTCAACTTTTGATCTTGCATAACGGAGAGAGTCTTGATACCTTTTGATGCTGGAAGGCAGATCAACTGCAGAGTTTATGACATCTTCTAAATTTGATAACAACTGTTTCTGTGCACCAAACCCTGTGCTTGTTCTCATTATGTTTGATCGTGTCTGTGCCTGCGAGCCTAGCAAGCACCACGCATATGTTCGGATAGATTCATTGATCCTTTCAACACCTGATCCAGTGAAACCTTTGCCGGTGTCTAATATAAAAGTAGTCCATGCATTGTGGTGCTCTTGTTCTATTGATCCTAACTGTACCTGCACATTTGAAGAAAAAGATGTATGACCTGGCCAGTAATCAAAATTATACCTCCTGTGGACACCCCATAAATATAGTGTTCCCATGCCATGGTTTTTGTCTTGCTTTTGCCTAAAGTCGGTCTTAAAATCTATATTGAATTCATTGCAGAGACGCTCATACACTTTCATGTTTATCCTATTGTTGAATGGGTTCCAGCTCTTTTCATGCGGCATTGGTGCCTGAAGTTCAGACAAGATTCTCCTGCACTGATAGTAAACGTGAAATGTGTACACACACTTTGTCAGTAAGTTTGAATTATTCATGTGGTCTGCATAGGACACTCCACATCCTGTGGTTGCACAGAATATTGCAAAGTTTAACTGATTCTGATAGAACTGAATTGGGTGAGAGTTCCACATCTTTGGAACACTATCATTTTTGATTGGGGGATTTAGGTAAGAATGGAATGGGTCAGGCACTTTAACGCGAATGGATTCTGTTTCTGTTACAGCAAAGTCCAACTCATGGAAAGAAATAGTCTTTGGATTGTAATATGGTCCAGTTTTGTATTTAACGTCTTTGTTGAATTTATACTGAATCATTTTTGTTGTTGAATAAAAAATGTTTATCACACTAACAAATGTGAAGACTGGTGTGCCAGTTAAACTTGCAAACCCTATCAACAATCAAAATGGAGGAATGAAAGTTGCACTGCATGAAATTATGTACAAGGTTACTTGGTATAATATCAGTAAAAAAAAGAATAACAACTGGGTAAGAATTAATGGTAAAACACATTCTGTAGAAGATGGTTACTATGACTTCTGCACTTTAGAGAAAGAATTGTTTGCTCCAGTAGGTATTACAGCGAGTTTAAATCATGCAAGTCTCATTGCTACTCTTACTATGCCCAAAACTAGAGAAGTAAACGTTGAGTTTCCAACCAAACTCCTTGATATGCTTGGAATTACAAATTTATACAAGGGAACACGTCCCATTGACATGGATGTTAACAGTGTACTGTTTGTTCACATGAGAGAGCTTAACACATCCTATAATCTGTTTAATGATCAGCGTTCTGATCTGCTTAGGATTCTTCCACCGAGTGATGCCTCTTTTTGTAAAATGCACGTGCCAACATTTAAGACACTTCAGTTCAAGGACTTGGAGGAAGGGTGTCATGAATTCCTACACATTGATCTGAAAAATCAAAGTGGACAACCAGTTGATTGTTTGTTTAACATTACATTGGAAATAGTTCCATAAAATATTGAGTATTAAAATGTCGAGTGGACCTACAATAGCTTATCCTGTTGCATGTTCAACTATAGAGTTGAAAGATTTAGCAGACGCTATCGACTTTGAGAGCAATGCTGAAGTTGGTGCAGTGTATGCATTCGAGTTTACAGACACTGGTCATTACAAGAGAAAGGAAATCGACGATGAAAAGAAACCAAGATTTCTCAAACTAGGTCAAATCCGTGATGTTAATGTACCTGATCCAATTGTCGATGACACATTCTACATGTGGAAACATCAGAATAAAAAATGGGTACTTAGTCCTGTTATCAAAAAGATTGACTGGGAAATGAAGTTTGAATTTGTGAGTCCATACACTCTTGTTGGAAAAGACGACACATTCCGTAAGTCAATCAATGCTAAACCACTAATTGTTAGCCTTGTTCCTGCGTTTAACAGCAGGGGAGAAGTTGCAGTTAAACCTTTCCATAAGAACAACTATCTCATTCACAGAAAACAAAGTGTTGCAAAGGACGCTGACACCATTGTCGATTTTATACCCAAGCTTCCAATAGGGCAGAATGCAACTATGATATTTGATATAGTTGTCAGGAAAAGGGAAGAAACCACAAACACTGTTCTAATGAGAGGAATAAATCTCAACTGGAGACCATTAAATGTTGAAGAAGTCAGAGTATTTATTGCTGTTCAAAAGGATTCTAACACAATAAAAAAACAGACGTCAAACCAAAATGTTGTTGTTAACGCAGATATAAATAATTTAACAGAAATAAGAAGTATTAATCTTACTTATCTTGATTTGATTGCTTTCTACTATACAGATAAGGTGTTAAGCAATGAACAGCTTCAAAGCTTAGCAGAAACACTGGCCAGTGAGAATTAAGATAAATATTTTATATGTTGCATTAAAAAGATGACTAGCAGTGTGAAGCTTTATCCTAATATTGATGAAAGTGCAGCAGAAAGTCAACAATTCAGACTGGCACACATTAGTAATATACAAAAACAACTAGAAGATGAATTAGAAAAATATTCTCGCGCTAGACGTAAGTACTCAACAACTTACAACAGCCTTTCTAATGCCAGCACTGGTTCTACTATCCTTGCATCAGCTGCAGGTGTAACGGGAACAATTCTGTTAGCTACCGGAGTAGGGACTCCAGTTTCTCTAATCCTAGGTGGTGTGGCAGCAGCAGTTGGTGGTTTATCATTTATAGCATCAGCTATAATGAAAAAAATTGTGAAAAAGCTTGAAAAACACGAATCCATTTCCACTCTTGCATCATCAAAATTGTCTAGCCTAAAACTGTCTATCAGTAAAGCACTTGAAGATTCAAAAGTTTCTGACGAAGAATTCAAACAGATACAAACAGACTTTGATGACTACAAAAGTAAGAAAGCAAGTATTCAAACAAAAACACGAGCTGAATATAACAAGCCACTCGATATAGAAGATCTGAAAAAGCAGTTTTTAAAAAAGGGGATTCAAATAGGACGGGAAGAAAAAGTAAAAATAGAATCACTTGTAAAGAGTTAACTATTCGTTTAGACAGTCACATTGCATGTATCAGATATAATTCTAACAGTGAAAGAACATATGAAGTAAAGTTTGTAAATGAGAGAGCGTATTGAGCTTAAGAATGTTGTATAAGAGAAAGGGAGAATGTACGTTCAGGGTTACCGATTCCGACAGACCCGGCATTGGTTCAAAACAACCTTACTTTACTGTATTTTTTTTGTATGGATTTATGCAGTATTTTTCTGATTTTGTCGCATGTTTCATTTTAGTAAAAGTTTAGTCCAGAAGCCTATTTTGCGTTAATATTTAGGGTCTGTCGGAATCGGTGAGCCAGAACGTACATTCCCCCTTTCTCTAGTGGGATTTTCGTAGTACAATGAACTTGAGTGCACGAGTGCGAGTGAGACAAAGAGAGAGAGAGAGAGAGAGAGAGAGAGAGAGAGAGAGGAGTGTGTGTGTGTGTGTGTGTTTGTGTGTGTGTTTGTGTGGGTGTTTGTGTGTGTGTGTGTGTGTGTTGGGAAGGGTGTGTGTGTGTAAAGACGTGTGTGTCAGTATACTACACACTTATATATGTGCATGTGAATCGATATTTTGTGAATTGTTATTCTCCGTATCATGCGGACGTGTGTGTGTGTGTGTGTGTGTGTGTGTGTGTGTGTGTGTGTGTGTGTGTGTGTGTGTGTGTGTGTGTGTGTGTGTGTGTGTGTGTGTGTGTGTGTGTGTGTGTGTGTGTGTGTGTGTGTGTGTGTGTGTAAGTGTGTGAATGTGTGTTTGTGTCTGTGTGCCTGTGTGTTTGAACAAAAAAGCGTGTCTCTCAACTCCTTGTACTCTTGGGAAATTCATGGAAGTAACAAACGTTCTTTTGATCCAGACTGCACGCGATCACAAAGCCAAAACTCACGCAAAAATATTAGAATACAATTTACTATGGATCAAACACGATGTTGACATATGTATTGCAGACTATTTACACTTGCACTCATTCTAATTTAACGAATGTACGTACTCCCCATTTAGACAATTTGTCAAAAGTACTTGTGAAACCGCAGGATATTTCTTTATCAGTCAGTCTCTGACATCAACGCTGTTGCACATTGATATATAGAGCAGTTTGTCCTTATATGTCTTTTCAAGACTGTGTCAGCTTTGCACACTTGCAGATGACGATCAAATAATGAAAGTGCTTTCAAGCATTTTGTTTTCAAAACTCCAATAATTTCATACACTTTAGACAGCGGTTTAGTTTTTAAGTTTTGTTTTGTAAATCATTAGAAAAAGGAAACCACGACTGGAATTGAGGAGTAAAACATGACGTGGTCGGAGGGCGATTTTCCATATTTTCAATAAAATTGATTGTGCCATTAACAGTGTTCGTAGACCATAGAGAGCCACCGTTGTAAGCGATAACCTTTCTTTCTATGCCGTCACAATCGAACAGGAAATGGAACATTTATTTGGGAAAGAATTGCCCAACTAACAAAACACCGCTTTAACACCCCATTCTGATATCCATCTGGAAGTGTCCCCCGGGGGACAGTTTGGGTTACGAGTGAAGCTTCCCAAGGTGGACTAGTTTGTGTGTGTTCGTGCGCGCGCGTGTGTGTGTGTGTGTGTGTGTGTGTGTATGCGTGCGTGTGTGTGTGTATGTGTGTGTGCGTGTGTGTGTGTGTTATCGTAGTATATGCTCGTGACTCTCTCTCTCTCCTCCTTTGCTATCTCCCCCCCTCTTTCTCTCTTTCTCCTTCACACAAACAAATACAAACACACGCACACGCACACACAGACGTACATACACACGGGCGCGCGTTTACACACACACACACACACACACACACACACGGCGCGCGTTTACACACACACAAACACACACACAAACACACACACACACACACACATACACCAAGGGGGGAAAGAATGCCTAAACCTTTAGTTTCTGCGCACTTACTATTAAATCAAAACTCTACGTACCCACATCGATAGCGCTGGGGTATAATCCTTCCAAAATCATGAATACACTTCCACAAAAGCACAGTCATGTTTACAACGGAAGTTGGCCGGTGGTTTTGCGGAGATGGGGCATGAAAAATGAGCACCGTATCGTCAAATGAGATGAGCAGAGTTCACGGTTGAACACAAGTATTTTTAGGTTTTCATGTGCTTGGGCGTGACACCGTAGGTTGAAGGTTTTACACTATTTTTCACTGATTTATATTGTAAAATTCCATCAATAGAACAAAATACAAATGACCTTAACCAAACAAGAAAATGCATCAATTCATTCTGCGTAACAAGGGTAATTTGTGCGAGTTTTTGTTGAAAAAGACACTTACCGTGTTGTTTCTAACAACATGCACCCATGTCACCTGACAAATTTGAAAAAGGCTTTTTAAATAGGTGTTTTTGTGCGTGAAAAAAATTAAATGGGAATAAAGAAGGGGGCCTCTTTCTCTCCTTGGATAGCTATCTTCCCCATTGCATTATCCCCCTTTAACAGGTCTACGGGGAGGGTAGAGGGAGGGGGCAAAGGGGAGGGAGTAGGTAGAGAGGGGGGTCCACGGGGAGGGAGTATGTGGTGGGGCTAAGGTGAGGGAGTAGGTAGAGTGACTCACAAAACAAAAACACCGTGAATTTTCTCCGCAAATACCCTCACCTCCCCCATACACAGACAATCAAGAATTCAGATGACAGTTTACATTCCTATCACCTGTAAGTGTATCTTAAAGAAACAGAGACACAAAAGAGAGGCAGACAAAGACAAACAGCAAACACACATAATGCCCCCCCCCCCCCCCTTCAGGGGACACTTCTAGGTGGAGGTGCTAAACCGGTGTTAAGGAACCTTTTTTTTTTATACCAGAGACCTTCAACAAATTAATAAATGAAAATGGAAAATACGACATGCATTACCGTCCGACTGCTGAGTTTTCCAATGAGCTATATAATTATAATAGTGAGTAAAACGACGGAAAGATGACGAGCAATTTCTTCTCATGTCCGCCTAGTGACGTCATTCACACGTTTTACAGGAGCGTTGACACTCGCGCAGCATGTAACCAGCGTTGGATTGACAGTGACCGGCCTTGGCCCACAGGGCGCACAGAAACTGCTCGTCTCGGCAACCTGTGCGTAAACACACAGACGTAAGTCTTTATGACGTCAGAAATGCTATTTTTGTGAGACAATAAGGGAGTCAACCAGTGTGCTTTGATGGAAACAGGAAGAAAACATACATTGAACAATTCGGAGTGAAAGACTGCAATCTTTAGATAATAAAAAGAAACGCAGGAAGAACAAAAGCAAAACAATTAGAAGACGGAGAAAAACAACACAACACGACCAAAACAACACAACACGACCAAAACAACACAACACGACCAAAACAACACAACACGACCAAATCAACACCAAAAAAAGGCAACAGCAGCAATAGCTTTTATAATATTCAGCGGGCGTATGTCGTGAACATTTTGTCAAAGCCGTATCTCCGGTTTTTATCAATACATAAAGATGTGCGCACAAATGTAAATGACTACGATGAAATTGTATACAAAGTTTCAGCAAAAACATATGAAAACTTTTTTATATATCTTATATTGACATTTTTCAAATGATACATCTTTTGGTTGTGGTTTAAGAACAAACAACATGCACTAGACAATGCCAAGGAGAGACAAGGGCGGTAAAGAAGAAGATAAGAGAAGAGAAAGACATTGACAAGCAGAAAGGAGAGTGACATAGAAGCAAAAGAAAAACTTGAGACAGAAACCGATATGCGGAGAAAGACCTTGACGGACACTGACCGTTACAGTTGTCGCACGACTTCTTGCAGTGGATCATGTTGTACAGAGGGTTGGTCTCGCAGTACCCATAGTCCGCCCACCCGGCACACCCCTCTTCACGGTCACGACACACTTCTGTAACACACGACACATGTCCATGACACATTTCTGTAACACACGACACATTTTATGTAACCTTGCTTGTGGTAAAGGTTGTAGCGACGGTTGGTTTCCCAGTATCAGTGGTCCGCCAAGCCAGCACATTCCGAGTCACGGTCGCGACACTCTTCTGTAACACACAACACATGTCCATGACACACGACACATTTGCATGACACACAATATCACTCTTGTGGAACACACGACACACTTGTGCAAAGCACGACACGCTTTTGTTAAAGTCACGGGTCTTCGCATGCACAAATCCTCGAGCATGGTATGGTAAGGTTTAGTATGGTATGGCATGGTATGCCGTGGTATGGTATGGAATGGTATAGTATGGTATGGTATGGTATGGTATGGTATGGTATGGTATGGTATGGTATGGTATTGGTATGGTATGATATGGTATGACTGCAATGGAGCAGACCTTTATGCATTGCACGTGGTATTCTATGGTATAAGTTATGTCGCAAAGTATACTGACCTTCACCCTTGCTGCCCGTGCCGGGGCCGCACACCTGACAGGACTTCATGCACTCCTCGTGCATCCAGAGCGGGTTGATGTCACAGTGACCTGTCTCTGCCCACCGGTGACACTCCAGCTCGTTGTGCGCGTTGAAGCATGACTCTGAGACACACACAATACTTATACTTTCTCTCATTTTTACACAAATCCCCGCCTCTGCACACACACACACACACACACACAGACATACAAACACGCACAGACGCACGCACGCACGCACGCACGCACGCACACACGCACGCACGCACACACACACACACACACACACACACACACACACACACACACACACACACACACACACCTGTATCAGGCAGCAATGTCGTTCTCATTGTTGTCGTTCGCCGTGTAACTGTGACATCCGGTCGCTTGGTAACACTGCCTCGGTCAGAGTCGGGTTTACTTCCTGTGCCAGTACCCCTTCCTTTTCCAGTACCACTTCCGGTTCCTGTACCACTTCCGGTTCCGGTATCGGTTTCCGTGCCGTTATTTTCACAGGTCTCACAAGATTTCCCACAGTTTGTGTTCATCCACTTGTAGTTATTCATGCACTGCATTTCTTCAGCCCATACGTCGCACTGATTGTCATCATACAGGTTTTTGCAGGTGCCTTGAAAACAGAGGTTTGTAAGAAAACTGTTGTGTGTGTATTTGAGCGGATATACATATTGATATATAGTGGAACCTCCCACGGTAGGACCTTATTTTTGTTTTAGATTTTTTTGTTTATAACGTCTGTAAATAATATTATACTCCCATTCTTAGCCAACCACCCTTTGAAGAACTGATCTTCTCAGATCTGTTGTCTTTAACACCAAAACAAGGGGTGGGGGTGGGGGTGGGGGGTGGATAGTTGGGTGACAAAGTTTCAAGACTTGTTCATAAAATGGGGCCGACTTTGGGCATGTGGATTAAGGATATATGACTAACATGTAAAGCAATTGCAAAATATAAAGCCAGAAATCACTCAATATACCAAAAAACAAACATTGCATGATCAAATCCAGTCAAGTTAACACAAAACAACAACACGAAGACAGGCTAAAAGCACACACAGACTGACGCACCTAGGCAAGCAGACGTCGCACTGGCCACACTGACAATTAACTCACCGTCCTCACACTTGTCGCAGCTCTTGCGACAGTTGGCGATCATCCAGGTGGGGTTGTTGGAACACTCGCCGGCCCGTGCCCATCCCCGGCACTCATCTGTGTTGTGCTTGTCCAGACAGCTCGCTGGACACACGGACACAGCACACAATTGTCAAACTTTATGAATATCATACAGTTCTGCCAGGAAAAGCTTTCGTAGTTTTTAATGTTATCCTGTTGTTTGTTATTTAACAGGATTCAGGGTCTAAATTCAGATGTTTTGACTCTATTTTGATTGTTAGATGTGTACAACGAAGAAGAGACGCATGCAAACGCATGCACACAGAAGTTCACTACAGACAGAGGTACACACACACACAGACACAGACACACACACACACAGACACACACAGACACAGTACACAGACAGACAGACACAGACAGACACAGACAGAGAGACACACACACACACACACACACACACACACACACATACATACGCACACACACACGAGGGCACACCCCCACACACACAAGCAAATGCACACTACAGTAGCTTCTTAGGTATATCCTTGGTTGGGAACAATGGGACGGTCATAAATTTAGACAGAGCAACAGCTAACCACCTGTCTGCATGTCTGCAAGACCCGCCACCAATCAAAATAGTCGTTACATCCACACAACTCTCACAGTCTTCTTCCTTCTCCTCTTCGTCGTCCGGAGTGTCAGGGTTCAGCGTGTCTGCGCATGCGCGGCAGGAGCGCTGGCAATGGTCTCTCATCCACTTGGCATTCAAGATGCATTCTCCCTCTTGGGCCCACTTGTCACATTTGGCGTTGTCGTGGCGATCTCTGCAGTTAGCTGATTGACAACAAAACGAGTTAAACATTCTTCCTGAAGTTAGTTAGAACAAACAAATAAGCAAAACAACTTAACCAACCAAACAAACAACACAAACAAAAGCTCAACTATGAATCTGTGTGTGTGTGTGTGTGTGTGTGTGTGTGTGTGTGTGTGTGTGTGTGTGTGTGTGTGTGTGTGTGTGTGTGCTGCCCCTAACACCTGTTGATTGTCCCGGTGTGCTCTCACACGGCCCCGTCACTGCACTCACTGCCCCATCCACATGTGACTTTCGTTCCGCTGCCAGACTTATCGATTTCACTGCACTTCTGCTCAGTCACTTCGATGGTGTTCAGTAGTGATTCTGTCCCGAGCCAACGGACGCAGCCCACTACCTACTATGCCCCCTACAAACGACTGTTAAGTCGCGGAGCCAGACTGAGTGAGCGTCCCCTCCAGAGAGCAGACCGCCACCACGTCTCTCCGACGACCCCCCAGAACGTCACACGTTGAAAACTGACAGCAGAACTACTATTCAGGAAAGGATGGAACAGGAACACTGAGACCAAGGTCACCATGAGAGCTCCGGGCATGAAGGGCCACACGAGCCAGGACAATTTATAATTTTGGATGATTAATGAGATGAGGATGATAATAATGATGATGCTATGGATTTCCAATTTGGTTTGAGACTACGTGACACGGCAGCACTCTACGCTTTCTGTCATAATATATCCTGGCGTCAGCCAGGCCCGAGAACTGCTGTGTTGGTCAGGTAAACAGAACCTGAGCAACCTCAAAGTCGCATTCGTTAAGTGAGTGACACTCGCCTGTGCGATCCCAGCCTTCCCACCTCCCATAGTAACCATAGAACTTTCACTCTGGGTAGGAGCCGGCCGTAGCCCGAAAACCCCACATGACTCTGATGACATTCAAACCCACGACCTCCCGGTCCGCAGCCCGATGCGCTAACCACTGTGCTACGGGGGCCGGTCTGAATCTTCGTCACAATCTGTGTACACTTTCTTTTTTTTTCAAATTAGGTACAGGACAACGCAGAAACAAAAACGTAGGCACACTTACTAAGCGAAAGATAGACAGAGGGGCGGTCAGACAAAGAAAGAAACAGACAGGCTGACATGCAAAAATTGGGGTCCCGGTAGCTCAGTTGGTAGAGCAGTGGACTTGTGATCCTATGGTCGCAGGTTCGAATTCGGGCCGGGACGGACACGGGTCAACTTTATGTGCAGACCCAGAGACGGAAGCTATGTCCCACCCCCGTGTCACCACAATGGCACGTAAAAGACCTCGGTCATTCTGCCATAAGTGCAGATGACTGATACCACCTAAACACGCATACACATATGTATCTCACCAAAAGCCGTGAGGGCGTAAAAACTCGTATAATAAGCCTATTACCCATATCTGGTCCTTGCGAGGCAAAATATTTAGCCTGCAGAACATGAAGCATTCTCTCTTTCTTTTTTGTAATTTTTGTTCAGGCAGACATGCAGACATGCAGACATACAGAGAGACAGACAGACAGACAGAGAGACAGACATACAGAGAGACAGACAGACAGACTGCACTTACTTTCTGGTCTAAGCACGGGGTTGCCACAGAAGTTGCATGTCATCTTGCACTTCTTCTCCATCCACAGCTCGTTGGTGACACAGTCTCCCTGCTCCTTCCACTTGTAGCACTTCTCGTAGCTGTACACGTCTTTACACACACCTGCAACACACGTGTAACACACCTGTTACATACCTTTAACACACATGTAACACACCCATCACACACCTGTAGCACACGACACACTGCGTGTATACACACGCATCTTTACTCGTATGAATCAAATGTATCTTTAACATACAAACACTTGTTCGACAAGTCACGCTGCCCACACACACACACACACACACAAAAGCACAAACCACACTGCGAGAAGCTTTGGCACTGAATTTTCGCTGGACAGACTTCACGAGACTAAATTGCGTACTGGACTTGGGGCTGAACTAAGGACGGCTTCAAGGCAAAGCCATTTGCACAGGGGACTCATAAAGCAAGAATACTGGCTTGCTCAGCTGTCGAAACAAGTTTAGTTTTGAAGCAAAAAGAACATTTAGCTTTTGATTCGATGGTGTTGATCGGCATGGTCGCTTGACAAACCCTTAACGCGGTCCTTAGTTTGGCGCAAAGTCGACTCCGCAAAGACTTCCCGAAGTCGTTTTATCAAAACCTCAGTGCTAAAGCTTCGTACGCTAAGCTTCGCGAAGTATACTTAAGCCTCATGGGCCTGTGAACTGACCTATCATCCAGTCCTGGGGAAAGAGGTTGGTGAACATCCCAAACCACTGCCACGCCCAGGTTGTGAAGTGATTCTCTGAAGAACAAAACAGAAATAGAAGAAAATATAAAACCACACAAATGTCCGGTGCGTTCGTACAAGCCTGCCAGCTTGCCTGGGTGCGGATGTACGCGCGCGCGCGCGTGAGTGTGTGTGTGTGCTGAGACGCTCTTTCTGTGTGTGTGTGTGTGTGTGTGTTAGTGTGTCTGTGTATGTGTGTGTGTGTGTGTGTGTGCGTGCGTGTGTGTGTGTGTGTGCGCGCGTGTTCGTGTGCGTGTGTGTGTGTGTGCGCGTGCCTACGTGCCTGAGTGTATGCGTGAATGCATGTGTGTGTGGGCTTGTGTGTGTGTGCATGTGCTTGTCCGCGCGCGTTTGTGTGTGTGCGCGTGTGGGTCCGTGCGTTGTGTGTGCGTGCGAATGTCCGTTCGTCATGTGTGTATGTGCGTGGATGGTGTAATTGCCTCTAACATTAGAAGCACTTACTGGCATTTTTCTTTTTCTTTTTATCACAGAGTCCGCAGGCCCGCTGGCAGTGTTGCTTCATGTAGAGCTGGTTCCTCTCGCACTCGCCCTGGTTGGCCCATATCGCGCACTTCCAGCTCTCGTACTTATTGTCACAGTTTGCTAAAGTGTACCGCAAAGTAGGACACAATAGCATACATATTAACGCAAAATGCAAACAAAAACAAACTACAGCAAACCAAATCAAGAAAACAAACAAACAAACATAAAGTAGTAACTATTAAAGGGGATATCCTCCCCGACAGTACCTGCAGATACTTTAAGTTTTTCAAGCAAAGATTCACGTAGAAAGCTCGGATGAAAGCGAACAATTTAGACCTTGAAATAAGTATTTGACCACCACATGGTCCATTCCTTAACGTGGTGTGGTGGTTTGCGTGTCTCGGTGACCCTAAGAACTATGCCAGCGGGAGCGTAAACTCCTGGAAGGGCTTCCCAAGCTGGACAGGTCGAAAGGTAGAGGCCAGACTAATATGGACCAACCTTGTGCTCACAGGGCAGGTCCTTGGGCCATGAGCTAAGGGTGAGGTCACCCTGACAGAAACCTCGAGTGCTGAAGACGTATGTGTTGGGCCGCACTCCAACAAACCACAACACTACGCATCAACTGCCATTACCCGCTCTACACAACATCAAGAGCCTGAGGACAGTACTGCAATGGATCCCCTCCCACTGTGGTGTACAAGGAAACGAAGAGGCGGACAGGATGGCAAAGCTGGGTGCAGAAGATGAGCAAGAGAACAACCCTGTGAGCCTGACAGAGATGAAGACCATCATTAAGTCTCTGCACAGGACGCCCCAGCCACAGGACAGCTACCACCTGCTATCCAGACCACAGCAGGTGGTCATCTTCCGCCTGAGAACGGGACACAACAGACTTAACCAGCATCTCCACGGGAAGCTGCATGTTGTGCCCTCCCCCATGTGTTCTTGTGGAGAAGCAGAGCAGGACACGGCCCACATCCTACGAGACTGCAGGAACCACCAGGTGCTGAGAGAGGAAATCTGGCCATTGCCGGAGTCCCTGCACAACAAGCTGTACGGGCCAGTGGCTGCGCTGCAGAGGACCACTAATTATATCTCAAGATCTGGACTCCAAGTGTGATCGGCGATCGAAAAGAAGAAGAAGAAGTATTTGAGAACTTTAAAATAAAACACAAAGAGAACAATGCAAAATGTCTCACCAGAGTTAATCTAATTTCAATGTTTTTTTTTAACTAACAAAGTACCAAGTTAGCTGAAGAGCAAAGAAGCAACAAATTATTCCTAATCATGACGTACGCTAGGAAATATACTATTTGCGCACTTACCCGCCACAGTTTTATCCTTGTCGCCATCGTCGTCGTCATCCTCATCGTCGTCTGACTTATTGTGCCTCACCTCACAACTGTCTGTTCCATCGGGACACACACACCGACAGTTCTGATCCAGGTAACCGTCGTCCACGCACGATACCAAGTCTGCGCAAAACGCTGCAACACGGAGAGAAGGAAAAAATCAGGTATCACTGTAGACATAGACATAGACATTGACATAGACATAGACACCTTTATCATCTCGAATGAGACAGTTATGTGTGATGATGCATATCACAACTTTGAATAAGATCAAATCATAACATGTGAAAACCGGTATTATGCCCCTACTGGTTCAACCGTGAGGGCGTTAAAAAAACCCATTTATCATCACATGTGAAAACATTTATAAAAAAACAAAACAAAAATGATGACGTACTGGAATGTTTTAATTTACATTGACCCAACGGTCTTTATAGTCTGACTATCTTGCCAAAGACGGATCAGAACAAACGCTTTCTAAGATAAGTTTGTTCTTGATTTATATGCCTGTCCACCATGAGGACCATAGGGTCGATGCATTTGTTAATGTCTTGATTTGTCAAACAAGCTGAGTAATTGGATAATAGATTAACTGTGGATAAAGTGATGTACAGATTCATTTTTGGCGTACATTTTTAAGCTTTGGGCTACATTTCTAACTTTGGGCTATATGTTCTAACTTCGGGCTAGGTTTTTAAATAACGGGCTACATTTCTAACTTTGGGCTACATTTCTAACTGTGGGCAATATTTCTAGCTTCTGGCAACATTTCTCTTTACGGAATACATGTATATCTTCGGGCTATACTTTATTTTAGCTTAGGCTGTTGGAGAAACTCACCGCTGCAGCCGTACATTTCATTGACGACCTTGACATCAGAGAAGGACAGTTCCTTGAGGTAGACTCTGCCGATGGACGTCTCCTTGGTTTCGTCTAGGGTTCGAATTGTCTGCGCTTTCCCGTTGTAGGAAAACGCCTGCACAACAAAATGATACATCGATTTGAAGTCACACTGTCCCTGCTTCCATTCGTCAAAACTCTTACATGGCTATGGTTTGAAAAAACAATTCTGTGTGTTTCCTGTTCCCCAATCGGCACTCCCCCCCCCCCCCTGATCCCGTGCAATCGTGTTCACATACGATAGCCCGACAAGTAATATATCTTTCATTTCTATCAAACTTCATTTGAAGCCTTTTTCAAATGTGGACAGCTGCATGAGTCTATGCTGGTGTCCGGCATTTCATCTCATTAGAATATTCCGACTTTGATGAATTCTAAAATGGAAGCCTTTCTACTCACGGTGATGCCATAATGCATGACGGAGGAGTACTCGTAGGGCACGTTGAACTGGTTGACGACTGTGGGCGAGTATCGGTTGAAGAAGATGCGGAAGTGAGGCGCCACGTTCTGAAGCAGGATGTCGATGTACTGGTCTCGGTCAGGCAGCTGGTGCTCGTGCACCAGACCTATCGCGTGGCCGATCTCGTGCAGGTACAGACCTTTCTGGAAAAAAACAGGGGGGGGGGGGGGGGGGTCTATTGAAAAATGTGAATGCTGTTGAGACGCTCTTTCTGTGCGTGTGTGTGTGTGTGTGTGTGTGTGTGTGTGTGTGTGTGTGTGTTTGCGTGTGTGTGGGTGTGTGTGTTTGCGTGTGCGTGTGTGTGTGTGTTGTGTGTGTGTGTGTGTGTATGCGTGTGTGTGTGTGTGTGTGTGTGTGTGTGTGTGTGTGACTGTGTGTGTGAGTGACTGTGTGTGTGTGTGACTGTGTGTGTGTGTGTATGTGTGTGTGTTTGTTTGTTTGTTTGTGTGTGTGTGTATGTGTGTGTGTGAGTGTGTATGTGTGTATGTATGTGTGTGTGTGTGTGTGTGTGTGTGTGTGTGTGTGTGTGTGTGTGTGTGTAGTATTCCACAAAGATGCATTCATCCTTGAACCGTTTTAATTCTTTAAAGGAGTTACAAAAGTAATACTCACAAAGCGACACCCAGCAATATCCAGGTTCAGGAGTTGAACCCCTCCCACCATTCCTAACTGGGAGTTGCAGCTGTACAACAGAAAATAAACAGACCAAACGATTAAACCATTCTATAAAAGCATAGCAATATGTATGCAACGGTTCGAAAAGTTGTTCACAATATTTAACCAGCAAAAACCACTCCCTGTGGCCATGAAAGCTCTTTCTAAGTTCAAAATCAAAGACTCACCCTATGCGTTCTTCACACCTCTACCCTTCTCATTTGTTACTGTTCTGGGTGTTGAGGGGGGTTCTTCACTTCCTGTCATTGCAGGCAGCAGGTTGGATTTGACGGACCTGTATTTCTTACACTATGTCATTGCCTGCTTCAGCATTAACATACCCCCCCTCCCCCCACTCCCCCTCCAATTACCCCCTCCCCCATTCCAAATTGAACAAGCCTACACTCAACATGATAGATCTGTATTTCTTCCACTTTGTCACTGCCTGCTGTACCATGTACGTCTCCCCCCACCCCCCTCTTTTCTCCCTCCACCCCCACCCCCCATTCCAACTTGCACACACGTACCCTTCTCCGTTTTGGATGCGGAGGATGTTTCTGTCATTGGAAGCAGCAGGTCTGAACTTGACGCACGTGTACTTCTCCCACTCTGTCATGGCCTGCTTGATCATGTACGTCTCCTTCTCGTTGAAGTCGCCATGTGCCAGCTGGTAGGGGATCTCGCCGTGAGGCCAGCGTAGAATGACGTCACGCGCGGCCTTGCGTTTCTGGCGCGATGACGTCAGAGGTTCGGTGCGATTCGGTCCTCTTTGTATGTTGCTGACAAAGAGTGAAGAATCAATCAAGGATCAAAGACTTTATTGCCTTCGCTCCACTGCTGTCGTTATTGTCACTATGGTTATAATCGTGCAGTCATCGGCCGGCGGCATATCAAACAAGGCTTTTTTTTCTTTTCAAAAGGAAAAACCAGGGCGGACTTACCAAACTGGCCGACACATTTTTGCGTAATCATTGTCTTTAGTTTTTGTTATAAACGCATTGAAATATCGCAGGGATATTAGATTAATCTGTCCTATCACAGGCTAATAAAACTGAAGATCAACCCTACCCGTGATGTGTTCGGGATCTGATATTAATTAAAGATACCATCCTTTAAGTGTATGTTCTTGTCCATTATGTACAGAAACTATTATTATTAGTATTACTGTCTGTTAATCAGTATCAGCGGTATGCATAATCACACACATATAATGCGTCTTGGGACCAACTCTTTTCAGGTCAGGTGCGTTGCGGGACCCCCGTCAAGAATTTCTGGTAGTTTTTTCTTCTTCTTCTTCGGTTTTTGGTGCGTATCGGTCGCAGGGACGTCGACGCACAGTTTGGGGGTCCCGGGAAGGTAGCGTCAGAATGTATGTCTATTAAGGCGGTGAACGCAACTACTTTCCCCCTGACAGGACTACAAATACTGCAGCACGCACCTGGAGGGAGGGTCATAGAGGTTGAGGAACTGGTCCTGGGACAGGTACATGTCCAGCTCAGCCAGCACGTAGGCCCCGGGCGCCAGGATCTTGTTGGACGCAACTGCAACCAACACACGCCGAAAGCTGTGGAAGATTATCTTTTTCCCTTGCCTATCCTTGAAAACACTGAGGCAAGGTACACGTGACATTGCATGCCAATCACTGGCGAGCGGCGTGTCTTAATGTGCACGTGGTCGGCGGTCTGTGCCAGTTAAATCATCATCATCATCATCATCATCATCATCATCATCATCATCATCATCATCATCATCATCATCATTGTCATAAGAATGCCATTAACTACCACCATCACCATCATTTATAGAATGGGACCTGCCCTGGCGACAACCCAAAAGGATCCCCGATGAGTTTTACCGCCTACGTGTTTCAGATTTCCGTAACGACCATTTGTCTATAAAGATAAGTGTTGGTAGGTCCGGTGGCCGGTCGTTATGGACAGGATCGACAGTAACCTCACCACAGACAGCAAACGCAACAGCTACAACACCTCAATTGAAAAAAAAAAGAAAAAAAAGAAAGAAACACAAAATAATTCTCACCATCAATGCCTCCCAGTGCGTCTGTGATCAGCTGATCAATTGTCTTGTCGGTGGGTGGGTCCATACGATTGAACATCCCCGGCTTGGGGGCGTACTGGCTGAAGTCAGCAGACTCGGACTGACCCGTCACTGCTGGTGACGTCATCAATATGGTCTGCCAGAAAAAAAACAAAAACATTTTCTTGCAGAAGGGAGGATAATTCGCAAGTTGTACAACGTAAGATGAATGAAAGATGAATGAATGATTGCCACAATCATTCAGTCTTCGTAAAACAAAAGTAGAATAACTATGTGGCTCTGTTTGGCAGGTGTTTTGGTTTGTTTCTTTCTTTGTTGTCGTTTTTTTCTTTCTGGTTTGCTTGTTTGTTTTTTCCTTGTCTCCTCTTGGTAAAAAAAACCTATGATTCACGTGAAACGATACGACAAACAGCAGTTCACAGCTTCACATGTACTTACACGTACACACACTCACATACACACACACACACACACACACACACACACACATACACACACACATACACACACACACACACACGCACACACGCACGCACGCACACGTTGATATAATTGTTGTTGGTGTCTTTGTCCTTGTGGAAGCCCTCTCTCCGTCTTTACTCACACCAAGCTGGCTTTAATTAGATGATTTTCAGATACCATAAGACAAATAGAAATTGGCAAAGAAAAGCTGATAAAAGTAAAACAGAAAAACACTCACACACAAACAAAAACAAGTCGCGTAAGGCGAAAATACAACATTTAGTCAAGTAGCTGTCGAACTCACAGAATGAAACTGAACGCAACGCAACGCATCAAGACCGTATACTCGTCGCATCGTCACTCCACCGCCCGTGGCAAAGGCAGTGCCAGTGAAATTGACAAGAAGAGCGGGGTATTCGTTGCGCTGAGAAGGATAGCACGCTTTTCTGTACCTCTCTTCGTTTTAACTTTCTGAGCGTGTTTTTAATCCAAACATATCATATCTATATGTTTTTGGAATCAGGAACCAACAAGGAATAAGATGAAAGTGTTTTTAAATTGATTTCGAAAAAAAAATTTGATAATAATTTTTATATAATTAATTTTCAGAGCTTGTTGTTAATCCAAATATAACA
The DNA here is from genome assembly GCF_037325665.1 of Littorina saxatilis. Taxonomy (NCBI): domain Eukaryota; kingdom Metazoa; phylum Mollusca; class Gastropoda; order Littorinimorpha; family Littorinidae; genus Littorina; species Littorina saxatilis. Next base: position 12,816,816 of record NC_090257.1, on the reverse strand, counting down.
TATTTATATGTTTTTGGAATCAGCAAATGATGGAGAATAAGATGAACGTAAATTTGGATCGTTTTATAAAAAAAATATTTGTTTTACAATTTTCAGATTTTTAATGACCAAAGTCATTAATTAATTTGTAAGCCACCAAGCTGAAATGCAATACCGAAGTCCGGGCTTCGTCGAAGATTACTTGACCAAAATTTCAACCAATTTGGTTGAAAAATGAGGGCGTGACAGTGCCGCCTCAACTTTCACGAAAAGCCGGATATGACGTCATCAAAGACATTTATCCAAAAAAAATGAAAAAAACGTGTAAGGATACTATACCCAGGAACTCTCATGTCAAATTTCATAAAGATCGGTCCAGTAGTTTAGTCTGAACCGCTCTACACACACACACACACAGACACACACACATACACCATAACCCTCGTCTCGATTCCCCCCTCTACGTTAAAACATTTAGTCAAAACTTGACTAAATGTAAAAACCAAGGGACAAATGAACAACTCAACCTAACAAAAGTCTTTTAGCGGCTTAATTTTAAAGACGACACAACCTCTGTATTGCTCTGCCATATATATATAAGTAGATGTCGGTGTTACCGTCACAGGAGACAGTATAAGTATAACCGGAAACGTCAAGTAGCAATACGAGGATTGGTACTTCCGGTGGCAGCCACTCACTCTTCGGGTCAAGGCTGCCAGGCCAACATGGCTGAACAATGCTATTCATAACTCCGCTTTAATTTTATCAACACACCGAATAACAAGTCGATTGTTGAAGCTACAATCGTTTTCAGAACTAGCTTACGTGATCCTTCAAAGTTTTGGTGAAACACAAGCATGGGTTATAAAGTGCTTTTCGAGTAACGTTTTAAGAAATATTGAGTGTGTTTTGTGCGCTGCTGAAGAATGATTATTGATATAGGTTTCACCTAATGAATTAGTTTGTCCAAAACGTCCCCACTCGCCGCACAAGGTGGCTAAGATCTTGGTTGTTGGTATTGTTGGTAACGTGTTTGTCCAAGTCAGGTAACTTTAAAGACACTCCTTCCTGTGTAAACAGTTCCACTCGCCATCTCAGATGAGCCAGGCTTTTACATGAGATAAGACCATCCCTCCATTTAATCACATACCGACAATGAAAAGTCTGTGCGCTCTCTTTGCACAGTGTGCCATAATTGTGATGAATTCGTTTTGCGAATGGCACTTTTGGCTGTTTTAACAAAAAAATACTCAATGTCACCACAGCCAACAGCCAGCTAGGGTGTTTATTTTAGACGTGTGACCAAGTGGAGGGATGGTCTTGTCCCACGTCATAGCCTGGCCAGAGGGTGTTTATTTTAGACGTGTGACCAAGTGGAGGGATGCTCTTGTCCCACGTCATAGCCTGGCCAGAGGGTGTTTATTTTAGACGTGTGACCAAGTGGAGGGATGGTCTTGTCCCACGTCATAGCCTGGCCAGAGGGTGTTTATTTTAGACGTGTGACCAAGTGGAGGGATGGTCTTGTCCCACGTCATAGCCTGGCCAGAGGGTGAGCCGGACTGTTGTCACGAGAAGGAGTCTTTCAATCAGGCTTTTCATGTGTCCCTTTTTCTTGCGGAGGCTGATACGTAAGGAGTGATGTTGCTACTTTAAGAACACCTGCGTTTAAGTCATATATCCGGATAGACCATATCTGAGACTGTTAATTGTGCTCAATCGGTCCTAAGAGACCTTGTCCACTTTATTTAATTACAATCGCCCAACATGTTCAAATGATTTTAACCCAAGAGATGCATACAGATATTTGTTTAACGATTTCCAATGAGGCGCCTGTAGACCTTTGGTCATGAACGCTTCTGTCTGAATATTTGTATGTTTTCACATGTGCTTTTGATTCCTGGAGAGATGAAACGCATGTGTCAGCTTTACTTAGTCTCTAACAATTGTGTTCGTGCATAAACACTTGGAACTCTTGTTGTTTTGGTAGAGAAGTATTAGAAAACAAATCTGAAGACAAAATTGTTCATGCCATTACGTAAGAGTGAGTGAGTGAGTGAGTGAGTGAGTGAGTGTGCGTGTGTGTGTGTGTGTGTGTGTGTGTGTGTGTGTGTGTGTGTGTGTGTGTGTTTCAGTGTCAGTGTTTGTGTGTGTTTGTGCTTGTGGTTGTGTGTGTTTACGCGCAAGCGTGTGTGTTTTAGTGTGTGTGTATGTGTGTATGTGTGTGTTTGTTTGTGCTCGTGCTTGTGCGCGCGCGCGTGTGCGTGTATGTGTGTGTGGGGGGGGGGGGGGGTATGCGCGAGCGTGCGTGCGCGCGCGCTTGCGTGCAAGCTGGCGTGCGTGTGTGTGACTGTCTGTTTGAAATACAGCCAAAGAGACAGACAGAGATATAGGCAGATTTAGTAACAGACACACGCAAAGATACAGAGACTTACATAGTTTGACCTGAGATACAACAGCATGGCAACAATACTAGCTCAGACATATTTCCTTTTAAGCGTATAACCTACTTACCAACAGGAAATGCAGCACATCTTTCACATCCATGGCGAAATAAACACCGACACAGACACCAATATCCCGTGTAATGTCAGTGTATGCACACAATTACCTTTTAAGCCTCATCTGAAACTAACCTCATCTGAAACTAACCTATCTTCCTCACAAAAGCGCTATGAAATATAGCTAATACATCGTTCGTCACTGATAAGATTCTTGTGCCTTGAGAATGGAAGGTGCACAAATATTGTAGAGCAGTTCGTTCTTTCTTTCTTCAAACTTTTGTCTGTCCCTAAAAAGTGTGGTTGGTCCACACAGATACTAAGGCAGAGTTCAGTTTCACTGCCACTGCTTCTTTTTGCTTTAAACGTTAGTAGAAAACCCTTTCAAAACTGAGCTTGTTCCTACTTACTTGGTTTTCACTTGCATACCTTGCAAGTCAGTTTATCAAGATAAATAATACAGCATCATTTAGCCCTATAATTATGTTCTCCAAAACAACACAACTGGCACTATTGTCAGACAAGGCAAAGGCCTGCTGACTTGCAAAGTGCACTTCAGCACAAATAAAAACAAAACCTCTTGTTAGTGCTTCTGTAGTATACAGAGGTCTGGCTTGATAAACTTCACCCTACATCTTTCTGTGCCAACAGTCAAGGCCTTACGGTATAGACTACTGAAGTGGTGATGGCGAATGCGCTGTGTAAGTGGTGCTTGCTACACTATTGAGCTTTCTTGGCGTTGCTTAATTCATAATTATAATAGTAAATGTGGGTTTAAAGGTCAATGGCACTCTGTCGCGCGTGAGACATTTCCTGCTTCAGTGGAAATGACATGGTTGCACTGAATGAAGGACTCCGGATACATTTTGTGACACAAGTTTAATATGAGGTCCCGGAAACAGTAGATACTTTTCTTTGTACATTTAAGTCAATATTTGACGGATGCTGGGAATAGAGAGCCCGTCTGAAAGGGCCTTGTTCGGTATGCTTCGGTCTACTTTGTTGTGTGTTTCGGTCGATGTCGGTCTAAGTTAGTTTGATTCAGTCTGTGTCGGTGTCCGTGGTGGCTTTCCCAGAGTTTTGAAGTAAGCGTGTCGCATGTCCTCCACTCCTGTCACTCTTTGTGGTCACTTCCGCCACATGCTCGAAGCAGACACGCAGCCGGAAGTGCGTGTCGTTTGGGATTGTTTCCCTTCGTTAAAGCATGATGCACGATTGGATTTTACAGGGTGACCCCCCCTAACATGCAACCCACAAAAGTGCAAACAACTTCTGCATCTCTTGATGAAATTACTTCATGTTTGCTTTACATTAACGTTAACAAACGAGCGTATGCTTCCATGAAATGGCAAGTCTGTAGGTCAAATGGTTTTACCTTAGTACCTTACAACCATTCTACACAGTTTCTTGTATGTAGGTAAAATGGTCCGAAGTTTACCTTCTCTCCAAAATGTGTTCCAAATTACCCCTCCAAAATTGTCAATGATACGAACGCAAACCTGTTAGGGGATGCCCCTGAACCTAGCTGTGACTGCTGTCTTCAGGTCACCGATGATCTTGGGGCAAGGGTGTTAAGTGTGTGTATCGCTAGTGTGAGGTATAGTTGTACAAAACACTGGCACGGCTCAGGGTGGTACCACACGTGTCACCACTCCCATCTGAACGGTCGATACTCACAGCAGGATGTCTACAGCTGGTGGGATAGTGTGCATTCTGATAATCATCGCTCCACGGCTATCGCCAGTTGTCTCTCTGACCTGACGCGAAAGTCCTACGCGAATCTATCAAAACAAGAATACAGAGTTATCTCCCATATGTTGTTCGCGAGCTGTGTTCGCGAGACGAAAATGATTGCAGATTGGCCGACTTCGACAGTGATCTCCGTTCTGTTCTTCACAGTTATGATAAAGACATCGTTCTAAGGTCAAAACAAGTCGAAATTTTGGGACTGCTGCCGGAAGAAGACCGTAATATATGGTTGCATCACTGTCAAAAAAATCGTCTGCTCCAGCGAGCGCCGAAACCAAACGGTTGATTATCACGTGACACTTATGCCATATTTAGAGTTGTTTGCACAGTAAATACAGCCGCGAAAAATAGCTCGCTTGAAACTGTCTTACATATCAATTCCTTTGTAATTTAAAAATTACACAACACCATAAAAAATCATTATGGACAATCGCGAATCTGCTTACATCCATAACACATTACGAAAAGATCTAAATATGTTTAACAAAAAAAAATCGATTTTCTCGCCAGACAAGGAAAACTAAGGCATCCTGTCAGGGATAGAATGAGCCGAACTCATGTTGACCTGAGGTCAGGATGGGATAGTGTGGTCTGATTGGAATGGCTGGTACACGTTCCAATGTGCAAAAATAAAGATTCGGCCCTTATTGACTTTTCAGGGCTCTCCAAAGTGCGCGTCCCTGCGTCCTATACGCACAGTTAGTCAAAAAGACGTAGGCCTACTAGAAATTTATGGAGGGTGTCCCGGGACGCACTAAACCTAAAAAGTGCGGGTCCCGGGACGCATTAAATATCCGTTATCGTGCGCACCCCAGGTACTGTTTTCAGACTGTAGTTGTTAGGTTAGTTTGATACCAGCACCAATGCCAATTCACCCGGGAAAAACATCGAAAATGAAGCTGACGCCGATGCAGATGTTGCCGTGCAAGGCGAAGGGTTTGATCTTAAATGCTCTGGTTGCTGGCGCAAAAGCTTGTCGTGTGACTTCAGCGATGAACGAACACAGTGTTGAGATAGATCCAGCGAAGCAATAGAGCAAAAAAATCGCACACACTGAACAACTATAAATGTGTTTTTAGAGTTTTTAGAATAGAGCTAGAAGAGGACTTGCACGTCGATAGGCTTCCATTTGAAACTTCGATATGATGCTCGTGGATTGACTCTTGCAAAAAGTCCTCATGAAAGCTGATTGTTTTCGATACACATTTTACTGTTCTTTCCTATTGCCTGCGACACTTGTGTCGGTTTAACTTTTCTGATTTTTTGTCGCTTTTAACGCTGGAACCTTTGTTTTGTGAATATGATTTTGTGGGGAAGTCCGTGTTGTAGGTTCCACTGTGTAGACACTTCCTCATCTAAAATCAATCAAATTGCTGGATATGGTAAAAAATAGATGGCCTTTCCACGCATCTGCCTAGTTTTGTTTTATGACGGGTAGGGTATGTTTGCATGTGAGTATGTATTGGCAAAGAAGGAAATATTCCTCCACTACCACTGTCACGACATTATGTAAGATGAAAATGTGATGAGCTCTTTTTAAGTCTCTCTGATTCTTATCTGTCCTTTGTTTCTGAGTGGATGCAGGATTCAAGAAAACACACACACGCGCGCGCATGTGAACGAACTCTAAGACGCAGATAGAGAGAAATAGAGGGGGAGAGAGAGAGAGAGAGAGAGAGAGAGAGAGAGAGAGAGAGAGAGAGAGAGAGAGAGAGAGAGAGAGAGAGAAAGAGAGAAAAAGAGAGAAAGAGAGAGAACTGATCTGCACTAACACACACACACACACCCTCACACACACCCACACACACAAACGCAAATACACACACACGTGCGCGCGTATACATACGAACACCAAAACGCAGATAGACACAGATCGACTGACTGACTGGTCTTTAATACATAAGGATAGAGGTTTAAGGCACAGCCTAGTATTACAACATGAGGGAGAGAGAGAGAATGAGGGAGAGAGAGAGAAAGAGAGAGAGAGAAAGACAGAGAGAGAGAGAGAGAGAGAGAGAGAGAGAGAGAGAGAGAGAGAGAGAGAGAGAGAGAGAGAGAGAGAGAGAGAGAGAGAGAGAGAGAGAGAGAGAGAGATGATGATGATGATGATGGAACTTTATTTTTCAAGGATAGAGGTTTAAGGCGACGCCTTTTCTTACAACCGGTCCTTACTTCTAATACAAATATCTAATAAATGATAAACAAGTAAAGCAACATGACAAATAAACAAAGTAAACGAACGAACCAGCAAACAATCGACAAGTAAGCAAACAAGCAAATAAACATAAACAATAAAATGGCAAAGTAAGCAACATACAAATCGAAAGCGAAACATGCAACATGTTAACACATGGAAAGTGATCGACGGTAAAATTCACACGATACCAACGTTTACACTAATGCTAATAATGATTATATGGTGTAAATGATAATGATGATGATGATGATGATGATGATGATGATGATGATGATGATGATGATGATGATGATGATGATGATGATGATGAAGTGATGATGGAAAATCGCAACATAAATTCCACATAATACATATATAATAAAGAACATATTTGTGTAATTCATAAAGCTTTGCCAATTGTTGACAGCTACTTGCACGTGTTAAGACTAGTATAGCCAACTAGGTAGACATAAAATGATTATGCAGAGCTTGTTTAAAACTCTTTAGTGAGGTTAATGATCTTATTACAGACGGAATGGAGTTCCACACCATAGCGCCAGAGAAGGCTTGACTAGTTTTGAACAAATCAATCCTGGGTATTGGTGGTAGAAAATTGATAGACCCGTACCTTTCGGTGACTCTGTGAAATAGGTCCTGAATATAGATGGGCACTTCGCCATGATATAGTTTATACATCATTACAGTCTTATTAAACTGTAACTGTTTAACTAGCGGCAGGTAGTTTAGATTCTTTAACTTCAAATCAGCTGATAATTGTGGACCATTTACCATGATTTTAGCTGCCCGACGATGTAGAGAGTTTAATTTTTTCATGTGAATATCAGAGACGCCATCCCAAAGAGTTGATGCGTAATTAATATGGGATAAGATGTGGGCATGATAAAATAGTTTTAGTGTTGCGATATCGACATATTGCTTTAACTTTGATAGCAGAAACAAATTCTTGGATACTTTTTGACAAATATAATGTACATGAGATTGCCATTTTAATTCTTGATCGACTATCACACCCAAAACACGATGTTCCGTCACCTGCTGAACAGGTTGTGATTCCAGAGAAAGATTTAACTTAAGAGGTCGTGACTGGTGTTTTTGTCTTGTTGTAATAATCATGCTTTTTGTCTTTCCTGGGTGCACTATCATACAATTAGAGAGAGAGAGAGAGAGAGAGAGAAAGAGAAAGAGAAAGAGAGGGAGAGAGAGACAGAGAGAGAGAGAAAGAGAGAGAGAGAGAGAGAGAGAGAGAGAGAGAGAGAGAGAGAGAGAGAGAGAGAGAGAGAGAGACAGACAGAGACAGACAGACAGACAGACATGCAGAGACAGAGAGACAGAGCTAGAGAGACAGAGAAGGTTGTACTTCATAACAGAAGAAACGTTTCGAAATAAAGTGTAACCGAGTGCCGAAACACTACGATCACCTCGGGAAGCGAAGTGCAATCAAACAGGATTGAAAATGTTAGGGCTAATTTCTTAGCATACAGACAATCGGAAACCACCAGACCCCATCACAAACAGAATTCCACAACTCACCGGTGTTGACTTTAAAGGCCAACAACTCGGGTGCAGAGTCTGCTGTGAAAGGAGCGGTAGCCTCCCCTGTCACAAAAGGATCGCAGTCAGATCATGATTATTGGATCAATATGTGTACAGTGTAGCCTATACGGGCCGCATCTTCATTTCTGAAAATTTCAACGAGTAAGGACCCCCGTCAAAGTTGTACCACGTCACCCCGTCAGCCCCGAAAACCCTGCTCTGCTTGTAGCGACCGTTGAGATTGGAGTAATGACATGCGCCATACCACCACGCTCCGTGCCACTGAACAGCGCAGTTACCATTGACATCGTCTGTGTCATGTTCTTCGTCGTAAGTGGTGAACGGACGGTTGTTGTGGTATGACAGACTGTCACCTGCGGAGAAATGATGGGACTGGTTAGTTTGTATCCACTAAAATTACTGTGGATTTGCGGTACGTGGCCTATGGGTTGTGTGTGTGTGTGTTTGTGTGTGTGTGTGTTTGTGTGTGTGTGTGTGTGTGTGAGAGAGAGAGAGAGTGTGTGTGTGTGTATATGTGTGTGTATGTGTGTGTGTGTGTGTGTGTGTGTGTGTGTGTGTGTGTGTGTGTGTGTGTGTGAGGGAAACATAGAAAAAGAGAGAGAGACTGAGAGAGAGAGAGAGAGAGAGAGAGAGAGAGAGAGAGAGAGAGAGAGAGAGAGAGAGAGCGAGAGAGAGAGAGTGGGGCTGACTGAACTTATGTTACAAGGATACAGATTTAGGGCTGGGTCTTTTCTTACAATGTAGGTGTCCTTGGGACCACAAGCACACACACACACACACACACACACACACACACACACACACCCACACACACACACACACACACACACACACACACACACACACACACACACACGTACAAACCTACCAATTTACACCAAAACTGAAACACTATAGAAGTTAAAATTCAAACACCAATATACACATGTTTGCGATGATGATGATGATGATGATGATGATGATGATGATGATGATGATGATGATGATGATGATGATGCATCCTGAACTCAGGTCAAAATGAGTTACTTCCCTTCGGGTCTCATTTATCCCTGACAGGATGCCTTGGTTTTCTTTCTGTGGGTAAGAAATCGATTTTTTTGACAATGCGCTTACCAGCGTTGCCCCCTGTGAAACTGTCAAAGTGCAGACGGTAGTTGTCGCTACTGTCGCTGATCTTGAAGTTGCTGTAGGTGGCGTAGCCTTTGGTACCGTTAAACTTCATCAGGTCCACGCGTAGAGCATACCTCTGACTCGACGTCAACTCGAGCAGGGCGTCAAGACCTGGAATATATATCAACCGAAAGTTCGTACCTCCTTCTCGATGTTAACATGTTTAGGACGAAAAGACGTGGACAGTATCAACACACGCAGTTCAAGATGTATCTCTGTTTGGACGGCAACACGTGCAGGGCGTCAAGACCTTCAAAGCATCAACCCACACTCTTCATATCTCTGTCTACATCACTGGTGTTAATTTGCTAGCGATGTTAAAGCCCCAGTCCGTCTCAAATGGTTTACAGAACGATTTAAATCTTCTCATGAACAAAGCAGTTCTAACCTTATCGAACACACCTGCAATAGCATTTAGTAGCATTCAATGACACAGTTCGTTTGAATGGCCATTTAGCTCGCGTAAACCACACACCTGTTTTCGTGGTTTATCTAACCCCTGAGCCATCGTGAACCCGTGTGATCCACTTTCCATTTTTTCACAATTTAGTCGTCAGTTTGTGATTTCAATGCGACTCGCTGTATCTGCTGTTATTGTGTACCTCTGCATCTAAAACGCAACAAACGGCTGCGAGTCACACGAACTGAGCGGTGGAGGTTGAACGTTCAAAGAAACTGACGCTATGCAGAACATTCGTCTGCTAGCATGAGAAAACACGTTTTGCGTGACACGCTTCCGGGCTTTTTTGTTCAAACTTTCAAAACTTCGAATTGTACTGATCTTGTCTTGATGAAAAAAGAATTCTTTTATGATTTAAGAATGTTTGTGTAACAAGCTGTCAATTTATTATTGAGATTTTAAAAGTTAGGTCTAGCGCCAAAACGAGGCCCGTCCGATTGTCTTACAGACAATCCGGCTGGCCACGCAAAAATAAATTCTTTGAAAATTGCTCGCTCTTTACAGAGGGCACCTAGGATGTTCTCAAGCGGTGAGTGTTTAAACGAAAGGGTCTTACTGTGTGTAAAAGCCTGACAGTGTCTGTGACCAGAAACTGATGGTTTACGGGAAGCTGAGTGTGCCTTTAACACAAGAGAGAAATGTTCCACTGTTTACGAGCAATTTCGTTTTACACCCACGTTTAAACCCATACAGCGATTTGCAAAATAAGTCATACGTATGAAGACTACATAAAAAGTGTGTGCTGCCATCCTTTCACAAAGGGATAATTGAAGAAACAGATCCAGAACACACCTGCCGCGCAGACCTCTTTCGCGCGATAACCAAAGATGTACCTACTTCTTCGTTTGAGCAGCGCTGCAGTGACTCGATTCCAACCTGGAGATTTGCTCGTGCCTAAAAACATCCCTGAGTTGTCATCATCTCTTTGTCCTGTATGCACGTGCTTCTAGAGTTTTGAGGTATTTTGGGAGTGCACTGATTTTGAGTGCCGACTGAATGGTAAAGTCTTTTTCTTGTGTAAACATCGAAACGAGATAAAAACCATTTTGAATTATCGTGAAAGTACCATAACTGACGAAATTTCCGACAGGAAAACTCTTCATGTCGCTGTCAAACGTAAAAACGTTTTTTTGAGGAAAATTGCGCATTTCCATGAAAACAGTTACTGAAAAAACACAGAGTGATGACTAACTGAATGCAAAGCTTCGCACTCCTAGTCAAAAAGTCTCCACCCTGAGTGTGACAGACAGTTTGAATCACTCATGTACACAGAAAAGAAGAAGAAGAGGAAAGAAAGGAGAAGAAGAGGAAAAGGACAAACTCAACCTGTCGAACCACAAGCTAATCATCTTACAAGCTTTCAACACTCCTCATTGTCTCAGTCAACTTCCGCTTGCAGCCGAAGTAAGCCTCCCGTAAACTTCCCCGTCATCCATTCAAAAGAGCTGCAAGTTGCATTCACCAGTCGACCTGTTTGCTTGACATAAATCCGGGATCCCTACTTTCAAACTTTTAAAACTTCAAACATACTGACTTTGTTTTGATTATAAAAGAATTCTTTGGTGTTTTAACAATGTTTGTGTAAGAAGCTGTCAATTCATTATTTAGGTTTTAATATTTAGGTCAAGCACCATAACGAGGCTTTCGATTTGTCTGGATAGAAATCCGTCTGTCCACGCAACAATAAATTCTTTGAAAAATGCTCGCTCTTAGGGTGGCCAGAAACTGATGGTTTACAGGAGGCGGAGAGTGGCTTTAAGTAACATCAGCTTTTTGGAACGCCTAGCTAACACATCAGGTACTGGGGCTGTTCAGTCCTAAATGGTGCATGTATCACCGCGCGTCAACTGCAGGCAATGATTGTTGATAACTTGTGTTTAATAATGCATTTGTGGTCGAACCCAATTACAGTTCTTACCCTTACTCTGAGAAGCTCTTTGAACTTACCACTGAACTAATAATCAATGTACATACTGTTGAAATAAAATAAATGGCATCAGCTGAAACTGAATATCATAATGGGGATTACCTTCTCATGAATTTGTCTTAGTCGGTAACAAACAATGTTGACAAGTACATTTTGCTTAGCAGAAGACTGAAAAATACCAGCCTACCTAAAGCAAACTTACCCAACCAAAACTCTTTTGTCACATCACCAAACCCGTTTTGGTATTCTTTCCAGTTCCGATAGAAATCAAGAAACCCGTCCTGTCTTCGCTGGAATACCTGTACACACAGAAATAACCACAGATACTAAATCCATGAGGACGCAGTCTCTCCGCTGCATTTTAATAAAAGATTCAACATGTTTCTGTCTGAACTCTTACAACGTTTTAAATGCTATATACCAATGTGTGGTAGTTATGGTGCAACATGGAATCAATAACAATATCAGAGAGGCGTGTGGGCAACACGTACCAGCCAGCCCCCTCCATCGGTGTCCTGGTCACAGTAGACCTGTATCGGAGTGCTGTCAGCCTGAGGGTAGACCAAGACCACACCGCTGTGACTGTTGTACCGTTTGGCCTCCAAACAATTCTTGGGTTTGTTTACAGGGCTGCAGCTACAAGAACCTGAAGTGATATGCAATACAAAAATGTTATCGATCCTTTTAATTCACCCATTCACCAACCCTGCTACCACTGACCGACCAATCTATCCATACATTTTGAAAAGTAAGGATGGCAGGAAGGATTGGATCGATTAATAGATAATGAAAAATTGATAAACACACAAACACACACAGACAGATAGATGAATAGTTGAATTGATGGATAACTTGATGAATGAATGGATGGATGGATGGATGAATGGTTGGATGCATGGATGGATAAATGGATGAACGGATGGATCGATGAATGGATGGATGGATGCATGCATGCATGGTTGTATGAATAGATGGGTGGATATATAGGAAAACAAATATCATTAAAAACTACACATTTGTGTATTTGTGTATGCTTGTTCGTTCTTTCGTTCATACGTTTGTTTGTTTGTGTGGCAAAATGTCATCTACATTGTTCAGTATGTAAGTTACACAGGTTGCTAGATGGTACACCTAAAAAATAGAGTAGTCTGAAAAACTTGTTTCATTGCATTTACAACCAAGATTTTCTGTCAATGTGAGCACAACACAAATATTCATGTTGCCTTTTGCTCTTAAAGGCACAGTAAGCCTCCCGTAAACCATCACAGATACTGTCAGGCTTTTACACACAGTACAAACACCCTTTCATTTAAACACTCACCGATTGAGAACAACCTAGGTGCCCTCCGTAAAGAGCGAGCAATGTTCAAAGAATTTATTTTTGCGTGGTTTATCTTACCCCTGAGCCATCGTGAACCCGTGTGATCCAGTTTACCTTTTTCACAATGTATCAGTTAGTAATTTGAATGCAACTCGATGTGAGCTTATCTGCAATAGCACGTTCTTATGTACCTCTGACTATGCACGAAACAAACGGCTGTGGTTCACAAGAACTCTAGCGATGGCTTTTGACTGTTCAGAGGAACTGGCTATAGGCATAAACCGTCGTCTGCTACGAGAACCACGACCTTGCGTGACCCTGCTTCCGGCCTTTTCTTTTTTCAAACTTTGAAAACTTCGAATTGTACTGAATGCAAAGCTTCGCATGAAAAAAGAAGTCTTTTATGATTTAAGAATGTTTGTGTAACACCAGCTGTCAATTTATTATTTAGATTTTAAAAGTTAGGTCTAGCGCCAAAACGCACCACGGTCCGATTGTCTCTGAGACAATCCGCAAAATTAGTTCTTTAAAAATTGCTCGCTCTTTACGTAGGGCACCTAGGATGTTCCCGTTTGGTGAGCGTTCAAATGGAAGGGTGTTTGTACTGTGTGTAAAAGCCTGACAGTATCTGTGATGGGTTACGGGAGGCTTACTGTGCCTTTAACAAGATTGAGGAGTTATCTCCCTTATGTAATTTTGAAGATGTATTGGAAGAAAACATTTGTAAAAAGTCGATCAAAACATTGTTAACAATGTAAATGTAATAATGCATTTCCAAATGTATCCTAGGCATATATAACATTTTTTTCTGACCAGTGCCATGATAGAAGAAGTAATTATACAACTTAAATGTTATTATGACAGTCGTGAAAAGGATTCCATCAAACCACTGTTTGACACCACCACAGCTGTGACGCACAGGACGATGAAAACCAATGCTGCCATCATCCTGTCACATAAAACAGCGATAAGCAAAAGTCAGCTTAACATGAACAGTCCATGCTGTAATTTGTGCTGCTCTGGTTTAGTTATGTTATGAAATCAAACAGAAAGTGTAAATTACAATGGAAATGTTGTCTTCTTAATCCCATTCTCTCTGGCTGGAGCATAGGGCGCCAACAGAATGATATTGTCTTTTTAATGCTATTATGTTACCTATACCTGTAGGGTTCTTCCTACCTACACACAAAAAGTAGCTAAATTCTACTGACCGGTGTTGGTTTTGTTTAATGTTTTTATATTTAGTCAAGTTTTGACTAAATATTTTAACATCGAGGGGGAATCGAAACGAGGGTCGTGGTGTATGTGCGTGTGTGCGTGCGTGTGTGCGTGCGTGTGTGCGTGTGTGTGTGTGTGTGTGTGTAGAGCGATTCAGACTAAACTACTGGACCGATCTTTATGAAATTTGACATGAGAGTTCCTGGGTATGAAATCCCCGAACGTTTTTTTCATTTTTTTGATAAATGTCTTTGATGACGTCATATCCGGCCGCTTTTCGTGAAAGTTGAGGCAGCACTGTCACGCCCTCATTTTTCAACCAAATTGGTTGAAATTTTGGTCAAGTAATCTTCGACGAAGCCCGGACTTCGGTATTGCATTTCAGCTTGGTGGCTTAAAAATTAATTAATGACTTTGGTCATTAAAAATCTGAAAATTGTAAAAAAAAATAAAAATTTATAAAACGATCCAAATTTACGTTTATCTTATTTTCCATCATTTGCTGATTCCAAAAACATATAAATATGTTATATTCGGATTAAAAACAAGCTCTGAAAATTAAATATATAAAAATTATTATCAAATTTTTTTTTTCGAAATCAATTTAAAAACACTTTCATCTTATTCCTTGTCGGTTCCTGATTCCAAAAATATATAGATATGATATGTTTGGATTAAAAACACGCTCAGAAAGTTAAAACGAAGAGAGGTACAGAAAAGCGTGCTATCCTTCTCAGCGCAACGAATACCCCGCTCTTCTTGTCAATTCCACGGGCACTGCCTTTGCCACGGGCGGTGGAGTGACGATGCTACGAGTATACGGTCTTGCTGCGTTGCGTTGCGTTCAGTTTCATTCTGTGAGTTCGACAGCTACTTGACTAAATATTGTATTTTCGCCTTACGCGACTTGTTTTCATTAAGCAGACTCTTAAGTTGCCAATTTACTGAATCTTGCGCAAAATAATATAACAAACGAGAAAAAAACATGAGAAAAACAACAGCTATCCATTTTGTATTGCTAAATATCAAGCAGAAATCCACAAACAGATAGATATTATGTATAGTTAACATGTCAAAATTCAGGATAAAACAACAAGAATCTTAAGTTATTGGAACGTTTAATTTATGCAAAACAAAACATTGTATTTGTAGGTAGGTCGACACAATAGTCTTCAAAGCGGACAAACAGACAAGGATTCGTCTCGCCATTCCTCGTGACTCTGACCGTCAACCTCGCAAGAGACTGAAAACAGCACGCAACGGTTTCTAAGCTAAGTAAACTATCTGTACCATGGGTGTTTGTCTGTCTGTACACCTAAAAGACCAATGGGTCGACGTACCTGTGAATATTGTGTATTTACTTGTTCTATTCTGTATATGTTCTTTTGTAAAGGGCCTAAAGCACTTAAAAATTTCCAGTTATTATTAGTATTATTAATACAGTGGACGCCGCTTAATAAAACCGCGGTTCATAGAGCCAGCCGCTTATAAAAGCCGATTTCAGACGGTCCGGATTTATCACTATATCTTATGTATTTGAAAAAGCCGGTTAATAAACCCAACCCGCCGCTTATCAAAGCCAGTTTTCTCAGAGAAATCACGTAGTTTGTGACTAAAACTCACATTATCTTGTTCTGATGTGGAAGACGACCAACAAACAAACACTCATAAAATCGTTCTTCTCTGCCGAGTAATGATTCGTGACGGTGACAGTGAAATTATTAATGTACCGAAGTGATCAAAGTACACGTATATGTACATAATTAAAACAAAAGTTCAACATCCTTCGTGAAGTTTTGTTTAGATTCAAACAGGTGTAAATGACGAAAGAAAGTGACTGTGTGACGTAAACAAAAGAGAAGATTTTTTTTTCTTTCGAAAATGACGTATTCCTGGACCGCCGGTTAATAAATCCGCTGCTTATTAAAGCCATTTTTCGTCGGTCCAGAAGTGGCTTTATTAAGCGGCGACCACTGTATAATGTTTTGTTTTGTCCTAAATTAAATGTTCCAATAACTTAACATTATTGCTTTAGTTAATATAATTTCAATATGCTGATTTCTTGAAGCAATCTAATTACACACCCTACTGAGATTCAAGATGGTAGCCTTGATGTTGCGTAGCATTTTATGCAAATACGATTATCCATATATTTTTTCATTGCCTATAATCTCAAAATTGAAAAGCAAAAGGCATTCTGTTCAATTGTGGGGTATTCATTTGAGACCTCTCCCTCTGTGATATAGGGGCGGGGATATAGCTCAGTTGGTAGCGCGCTGGATTTGTATTCAGTTGGCCGCTGTCAGCGTGAGTTCGATCCCAGGTTCGGCGGAAATTTATTTCAGAGTCAACTTTGTGTGCAGACTCTCTTCGGTGTCCGAACCCTCCCCCCCGTGTACACTACATTGGGTGTGCACGTTAAAGATCCCACGATTGACAAAAGGGTCTTCCCTGGCAAAATTGCATAGGCACAGTTAATAATTGTCTACCTATACCCGTGTGACTTGGAATAATAGGCCGTGAAAGGTAAATATGCGCCGAAATGGCTGCAATCTACTGGCCGTATAAAATTTCATCTCACACGGCATCACTGCAGAGCGCCTAGAACTGTACCCACGGAATATGCGCGATATAAGCCTCATTGATTGATAAGCGTCATTGATTGATTGAGTGTATCTCTATCTATGTCCCTTTCTCTCTCTGTGTATCTCTATCTATGTCCCTTTCTCTCTCTGTGTATCTCTATCTATGTCCCTTTCTCTCTCTGTGTATCTCTATCTATGTCCCTTTCTCTCTCTGTGTATCTCTATCTATGTCCCTTTCTCTCTCTGTGTATCTCTATGTCCCTTTCTCTCTCTGTGTATCTCTATCTATGTCCCTTTCTCTCTCTGTGTATCTCTATCTATGTCCCTTTCTCTCTCTGTGTATCTCTATGTCCCTTTCTCTCTCTGTGTATCTCTATGTCCCTTTCTCTCTCTGTGTATCTCTATCTATGTCTCTTTCTCTCTCTGTGTATCTCTATCTATGTCCCTTTCTCTCTCTGTGTATCTCTATCTATGTCCCTTTCTCTCTCTGTGTATCTCTATCTATGTCCCTTTCTCTCTCTGTGTATCTCTATCTATGTCCCTTTCTCTCTCTGTGTATCTCTATCTATGTCCCTTTCTCTCTCTGTAACTGTCTCTTCTCTGTCTCTGTGGAAAATCGGTTCAAGAAATCGAAACCTCCCTTCAATTAAAGCTTTCTCTAAACTCATTGTTGGTGAAAATGTTCCAATTGATATGAACTTATCAATTCTGAATTTTCTTCCATCAGAGAAGCATCTTCAGCTGAGCAAAGCAATTATAATGCACAAAGTGTTTTACGAAAAAGTGCCGCTTAAAACTTCATCATTATTTAAGAGAGCTACCGACAGATATGGATTTGCCAACCTCATCCCAACAATTCCATGAACAGACCTTTATAAGACTAGTCATCATCATCATCATCATCATCATCATCATCATCATCATCATCATCATCATCATCATCATCATCATCATCATCTCAAACGTGTGTATATTTGTGTTTGAATTTGAACTTCTAGTAGTGTTTTTTGTTTTGTTTTGTGTGTTATCGTCCCAAGGACAGGTTGTAAGAAAAGGCCCAGCCTCAAATCTCTATCCTTGTAAAATAAAATTCAGTCTCAGTCTAAGTCTCTATCTCTCAAATAAGTGTTGGGCCATAAGCCGAAACCAGAAAAAGACAATGTTTCTTTAAAATTGTATTTAATAGACAATAAGGCAACACAAATCTGTATTACAGTAACACGCGTTGAGACATAAACATACGTACCTTCAATGTCAAGCGAAACAAGTGTAGAGATGACAGTTGTCTGAATATTAGGAAAAACAGGTCCTTGTTTTATACACTGAAAATCATTATTGTTCGAAAGGTGACAAACATTCCCCTTTGTTATCTTGATTCCATCTGAACATAAAAAGAAAACGAAGAGGTGGAAAATCGTTTACGCAACAGATATCAGAACAGTTGTGGTTTGTTGAGCTGACGAATCATTGAGCACCAAGATCTTGTCTCACAAATTACAAACGTCAGCTACAATAAATTATGGTTGCTTTTGATACCAGGAAACTGTAGTGTTATTAAACACCTTTTTTACCATCTCTTGCGCGTTGTATAGATCTGCTTTTACCTAGCATTTTATGTCAGTACGAAACATATTTTCCATCTTTGTATTACCTCTGGACCCTAATATTTGTTGGTTGAAAAGATTGCCGAGAATGATATATTTGTTGGGAAAAAAATTGTTGTTGTCGTGCTTGCAGTTAGAAGTAAAAGTATTAAAAACGACACGTTTGATATTGCAGATTTTTAGTACAGTTTGTAATACAAACAAAACACACAAAAAAAGATTTGAGGTTTTCAAGTTTGTGAAATAACTGCATACATCTAAAATTAATATTTCCTAAAAATGCTACCACAAAATGGGTTTTCGGTTGTTTATTTCATCATGTTTTGTGCTCGCCGATCGAACCGGCTGCAACGTGTGATCACGTGACTTTCTGTGCTGTGACGTCACAGCGGTACTAACTGTGTGGTTGCTATGCTGTGTTACCACTATGTCGCTGGCATTTTTTTCGAAGCATGTAATTACATTGCCTGAAAACTTATACTGTCTCATTTTGTAACTGAAGCCTTACTAACATTTCAGAATTTAAAAATAAATGAATGGTAGTTTATTGGAACGTTTAAAGGCACACTCAGCTTCACGTAAACCATCAGTTTCTGGTCACAGACACTGTCATGCTTTTACACACAGTACAAAGACCCTTTCGTTTAAACACTCACCGCTTGAGAACAACCTAGGTGCCCTCCGTAAAGTGCGAGCATTTTTCAAAGAATTGTTTTGTGTGTGGCCAGCCGGATTGTCTAGTACCACAATCGGACGCCTCGTTTTGGCGCTAGAACTAACTTTTAAAATCTAAATAATAAATTGACAGCTTGTAACACAAGCATTCTTAAATCATAAAAGATTTATTTTGTCATCAAGACAAGATCAATACAACTCGAAGTTTTGAAAGTTTGAAAAAAGGGAGCCCGGAAGCACGTCACGCAAGGCCAAGCAGACTAATTTTCTGCATATCGCTTGCTTCTTTGGAGCCAACCGCCGCCGATAAGTTCGTGTGACTCGCAGTCGTTTGTTGCATTTTAGATTCAGATGTACACAATTACGTGCTATTGCAGATACAGCGAGTCGCATTGAAATCACAAACTGACGACGAAATTGTGAAAAAAAGGAAAGTGTGTTACACGGGTCCACGAAGGCTCAGGGGTAAAATAAACCACGAAATCTGGTGTGTGGTTTACGCAAGCTAAATAGCCATTAAAACAAACTGTGTCATTTAATGCTGTTAAATGCTATTGCAAGTGTGTTCCATAAGGTTAGAACTGCTTTTTTTCGTGAGAAGATTTAAATCGTTCTGTAAACCATTTGAGGCAGACTGGGCCTTTAATTTATAACAAAACAAAACGTTACAATCACTAGAACTTGGACACATTACTCTTTAAAAGTAGACATACAGATACACACTAATGATACAAATAATGACATTAGCTTGGACAATCTTCCATGTCGTTCGATTATTATTTATTTTTTCCGATTTTTTGTTCTATTCTTGGAACATCTTTAATTTTGTCAGAAAATAACCTACCATTCTGGGTTTTTTCATTCTAAATTTAACAACATTAGCAGTTTATCTGTTTTTGGATTTCTTACAAACGTTTCAGATGATCTTCTTTCCTCATGTTTCAGAAAACAAAACGAAAAAAACCCTGAAGCAGCGGTGTTACAAACATTTTGCTAACATTCGACAAAACACGAGAGCGACGAGAGCTCATTGTCAAACATTGCCTGCTTTAAATTGCTTTGAACAATCTGAAGCTGAATGGACGCTGTGAACTGAATCTGGCGACCAATTATCGTTCCTGTGAATTTCCAGCCCAGCCAAGATAAGATCGAAACAAGTAAACAGAAAAGTCCACAGTCATCCCTTTCAACTGCTGCACTGGAGGAACCACATTCTCAAACATACTGTGCTCCATCATTCTGGGCGTGCATTTTTGTGATAAAACCATTTAAGTGTGTGAAGACGTTCATGACGCTAGCTGTTTTCTTCCATGAGGTGGACTGTTCTGTTTACTTGTTTAGGGCTTATCTTGGCTAGGCTGGAAGTTCACAGGAACGATAACTGGTCGTCAGATTCAGTTCACAGCGTCCATTCAGCTTGAGATTTTTCAAAGCAATCTAAATGTTACGTTTTAACAGTAAAAGCCATATAAACACTGCAGATGCAGGAACGTCTGTAGTATGCAAAGTCATCGCCATGTTCTAGTGAAATAAAAACGAGGCTTCTGTGCGTGTTACGGGTGTTTCATTGTGTGAAGAAATCTAACACTCAAAATTTGTTTTGTGGAATGTACTGGGCAAGCGAAATTTCTGGCGGGCTAGTGATTTTCTTGTAGTTACGAGTTAACATTTTGAGATTTGGCCGTCCCTGAATATGATCAGAAAATAAAACCAAGTCAAGTCAAATTAACACTATAAGTATGGAAAATTACAGTGGTGCTGCTTAACAAAAGCAACACAACACTAACATGTTATACGAATTTAAGAAAAGCATTTAAAGTCACTAGTTTAGCTGGATCATGTTCGGTTTTGTTCGAAGAATACGCTGAGATAATTATGAGAAATATTTGGAAATAATTTTTATGTGTTTAGCGTGCACTGATTCACTGAAATAAAGAGAAATTATGGCCGTTGTGTAATATTTGCATTTTTGTTTTAAAGCACAGGTTAGTACAAGTGCACCATGAAAGCAGTGTTCGCTCAAAACAGGGAACGCGCCTATTTGAAGACACTTTATGAAAGAAATTTATAAAGAAAGTTGCACACATTGATTCGTAATAAAAAAAATAATTGTGTGCAGCAAATTTCTTTTAAAGTGTCTAGTATTTCAGTTTCGATGTATAATGTTGAACATTTCTGCAAGATTTTGAACCAGACTATAGCTGTTCATCTGACTTCTTATGCCTCTTGTTAGTACCAACACAGCTCATGACAGTAACACAGCGAGCAGATTGTTTGAATCCAAGCAAAAGACAAGATGTTTACACAAACATGGCACATGTTTGTAATGAACAGAGTTTGATTATCAGCATATTCCATCAAAAATGTCTGTTTATTCACAACCGACCAAATATAACAATCAGCTTAGTACTGGCAAGACTATTACTGCAGGCAGTGAACACAAAAGGATGAACAGAACATGAAAACAACGTACCAAATCTGTTCAATGTGTATCTGTTAATTGTGACCATGACAAGACACTGTTTGTCTCACATGTGCTTCTAATGTCAACAGTGATCATTCTTACTTTTCTTCACAACTTCAATGGCTTAAAGAACCGAATCGGTTGAGAAAACGACGTCAAACACCAAATAAAGAAAGAAAGAAAGAACCGAATCATCTTTATAAATGCCTACACTTAGGTTTAGTAGGTTCTAGGCCCTTGTCATGGCTAAAAACTGACAAACCAGATGCTACCACGACACCACCGACGAGGCCTTACCCCCCCCCCCCCCCCATCCATACCCAGCCAAGGGTGATAAAATGGCAGGCCACCACTTTTAAATAAAACAAACCTTCTTACTTAATAAATACACTTTTCAAAAACCAACCCTTTTACCCTAAAAGTACTTTTAGATGTACGATATATATATACTCGGTGTCTCACCGAGCTTTTAAGTTATCCCTGGCACAGGCACCCATGCCAGCTGCGCCATTGGCTGACGGCCGGGGCGTAGGCGGAGTGCCTGGCTTGCCAGTAAATGTAGATATACATATTTGTGTGTATGAATGTTCGTTGTGTCACTGGGGCATAGCCTTATAAAATGTAAATATAACAAGACGTACGTACTGTATATACTTGTTCTTATTTTCTCTCTGTATAAAGCTGGACCATCTTTTTTAACCTTTGGATTTATAAAGTGGATCAGAAAATTTTATCTTTTTAAAAAGTGTCACGATCGGGTGACAGAGACCAAGAAAGTGTCACTCAGTGGAGTGCCTGTTCTTGGTCGATTATGATAGAAAGCGCCTGTACGTGATATTGGGCTACAGCAGAGTTTGCTGACAGTGCTCAATGAACACGGAGGGTTTGCTGCGCACGAGTTTTACAGTGGAGGTTTCTGCTGTCATAGGGCTGACGGTTTTTCGCTGACAGCGCACACGGGATTTTCAGGGATTGAGTTTCTCGTGTCTTTTTTCTGCTTGGGGAGGCAGAATTGTGTATAGCTGGACTGGTTTTGTGACAAGGTCAGTCACGTGTTATTGGCTAGGTTGTCTGGGAGAGACACAAGGGCGGCACACTTGACACCCAGCGGCAGAAGGGGAAGGATCTAATACACAGTTTCTAGAGTATGATGGTTTTTCACCGAATATTGTATTCGGCACTCTAGGGGAGCTTCCACCGGTTATTTCCTTCACACTGCCACATATTTTGCTGAGGACAAGTCGTCAACATTCCTTCGTCGGCGATGGCTTTCGCATAAGGATTCGACAAGGGGTTCTGGAGGTTTTCGGTCACTGTTGACGAACAGAGGCTGTTCCAGGGAGGAGGCGGACTTTGCTTCCATTGAGAGTACAATCATAGGCTTTTGAGGTAATAAATCATTATTTAACGCTGTTGATGAGTCTGTGTTTGTGGAATGAAATACTCTCTGTTGTTCTTTCCAGGTTAGCGCATAATTTACTCTCTGTGACGCTAAAATACTAATCTGTATATGGTTTTTGCAGATAGGGAGAGAAGGACGGAAAATGACTGTTTTGTTGTTGTAAAAAGTCCGTTTTGTGCAGGCCCACGTGCTCGATGAGGTATTTAAAGATGACATGTTTTAAGGTGGTGGGTGAGGGGTAGCTGACATGTTTAGTGCACCGATGCTTTCTGTTTGCAGCCTTCGTTTCGTTTCGTTTCGTTACGTTCCTGTAACATCTGCACGGCTGACTTTGGCGGGACCTGTTGAAGCTACGCTAACCAGGAGACCGGCTAACCAGGAGACCGGCTAACCAGCGGACCGGCTAACCAGCGGACCGGCTAACCAGCGAACCGGCTAACCAGCGAACCGGCTAACCAGCGAACCGACTAACCAGCATACCGGCTAAGCAGCAGCAGCAGAGATAAAGCTAAGTGCACCATGTCGTACGCACCCCGTTGACCACCGTTGTCTTTTCGTATCTGTGATTTCATTGGAGTAGTGACAACGTGGGGTGTGTGACACCTGCACGAACTAGAGCTTTTCGAACAGAACATTCGCATTTAACTATATTTACACGGGTTCAGCGTGTTACTATAATTTTCTATATACTACTGGCATTTTGTCAGTGAACACTGGTTTTTTTACGTGTTGAGAACGTAAAAGGAACATATTTTGAGTGAAGGCTCGAGGGAGGTGGCGAGTTTATACATAAACAGGCGTCTGAAACTTATACTTTTGTTGACTCTATTTAATTGTATGACTGCGAGAGTGGATCGTGGTGTGGTTAGTTAATTAGTAGTAATTAACCGGTTCATAATCACCTTAAGTGATATATTGAAACGTGACAAAAAGTATTCTTTTTTGAAATAAACGTTTTCTTTTAAACAAAAAACAAACCCTACCACAAAAACGCGTTTGAAGACAATATACACAGAAATGAAGAAACGAACCGAAATCTTGTAATAAACTTTTATCACTACTCTTACCCGCTCCGACATCCTCCCTCCCTCACTCCTTCCCTCCCCCCCCCCTAACACATTACCTATTTTCATGTCCCTAATAGATATTAGTATCTGTGAGGACGTAAAGGACCCCCATAGTGTCATAGTAGGTTCTAAACTGAACAAGGTAATAGTTCTGACATTAGCTTTAAAACCTGTTTTGACAAAACTTGGCATGAAGTGATGGTGCCTGTATGTAATTCTGGTCTTCAGTCAAATTAAGCATCACACTGCATGTTCCTTCTGGAAGAACGCTGTTTGTGCAAAAATCCCTGCATGTACCTTTGTATATTTCTGTAACTGAAAATGAAGAGGAAATAGCATTTTCTTGGCTTTTCCTTGATGACTAGAATGCTTTTAATCATCTAAGGCCTACAGACATTTCACAGTCAATGTATTTGCAAAAAAGACGGTTCAACATTGATAGAAGTCGAACTTACAGATACGATGTATTTCCTTCAGTCCACTGTAGCGTTTGATACATTTCAGCTAAACTAAGTTGCTTCATTTTACATGCAGGTGAAATCTCCATTGGCTTCAGGAAATGTGAACAGAGTGTGTGCACAAGATCTCAAGGATTCTGGTGTCAACCCCGGCGTCTATGACACCTTATATATGTCAGTAAAAAAAAAAACATCAAGAGAACTGCCGCTTGTTTTCGTAATGCACTGTACGATTTACTTGCAAGGTTTAAGTCTCTTGGACCACCTACACTGTTCTTCACACTACCTGATGATGACATGCCCTGAACTGCAAAAGATCGCTAACAATAATTTCTTATTTTAACGCTTCATCACAAAGCTCGTTTTCTACAACAGTAATACAAGATCCGTTTAAAAGTGCAGCCAGGCCGTGTATCAAATCAAATAATATTAATTGTACTTATTTATCTCAAATACAGGTATTAAAGCTTATGTGTCATAACATAAAGACGAATGAAACACTACAACATTAGCATTACCTTAAAATATACCGTAAACTACCTTTAGCGCCAGCACTACAGCGCCATACCTTTCAGCGCCACCATTTCAGCGCGGCGTCTTTTCAGCACCGTATTTTTTAGCGCCGTACATTTCAGCACGGGGGGGATGTCAGCGCCGTACATTTTAGCGCCGGGAGACTTCAGCGCCGTACATTTCAGCGCCGTGAGTTACAGATCAAGTCTGAATGGTATGATGCACGTGGGCAACCAATCTTCGACTATTTTGAGGACACGTATATTTGCAGACCTCGCCGTCGTGGTCCTCGTCATCCGCCGACGTTCTCCATTGACATGTGGAACGTGCACGACCGCGTTCTCACTGATGCTGCCAAGTCCAACAACAGCTGTGAAGGGTGGCATCACGCCTTTCAGAACGTGGTCGGGGCGTGCTACCCCAATATTTGGAGACTGATAGAGGCCCTCAAGAAAGAACAGGCACTTGTCCAGGCGGACGTCACACGTCCAGGCTCCAGCGCCCAAAAGGCGCAAGTACAAAGACTTACAGAAACGGATAAAGACGATCGTCAGACAATACAATGACGGAGGTCGGGGGCTGCTTGAAACAATGGAAGGACTCGCCTTTGCTTTCATGTTCTAGTGTTGACGTCTTCAGAGACAAGGCTAGCTATTCAGTACGTCAGGAGACGCGGTGTGATCTTGAACTGGCGCCTCCAGCTATTCATTATGGGCACATTGCAATCTAATTCATTTAATGACATTTTACTGATTTTAGTGATTTGAATGGACATTTTAATTCATACGCTTTATTGAGAAATAAAGGTAAAGAATAGATTTTTGTGGGATAAACTCAATCAAGCCTATTAGTCACTCAGTTTTGCAGTTTCGCAGACACTTTTACACACACACACACACACACACACACACACACAAACACACACACACACACACACACACACACACACACACACACTCTCTCTCTCTCTCTCTGAGTCTCTCTCTCTCTCTCTCTCTCTCTCTCTCTCTCTCTCTCTCTCTCTCTCTACCTTTTTTCTACGTTAATATCCGTGTAAATATGTGATTAGATTAGTCCCCTCTCTGGGCGAGGGCTGGTTGAAAAAAAGCTCGTTGTATTGCTTACGCCACAACCCTCGAAAAATAAAATTTGATTTGATTTGATTTGATTTGATCTCTCTCTCTCTCTCTCTCTCTCTCTCTCTCTCTCTCTCTCTCTCTCTCTCTCTCTCTCTCTCTCTCTCTCTCTCTCTCTCTCTGTCTTCCTGTACCGCTATAATGTACAGCGCTACAATGTACGGCGCTAAAATTTCGCCACGCTGAAAGGTACGGTGCTGAAAAGTCCCAACGCTGAAGTGTACGGCGCTGAAGTATCCTCGCGCTGAAGTGTATGGCGCTGAATTTCTGGTGCTGAAGTGCTGGCGCTGAAGTGACATGGAACCGTATACGCCCCCACCCCCCAATTTTGTCCAAAAGTTGGGGGTGGGCGTTTAATTGGTACTAAACTCTTTGCATGAGCGGTTCCTTTACTATACATAATAAGAATATTATGGTCAGTGTTCAAAGGATGCGTTATTGCACAAAACGTTCATTTCTCCCTCACACACACAAGCACACGCACAAACAGAATTTTGCAAGCAAACCACGAAGGAAATATTGTTGTTTTATTGTATTTTATTGTTAACAAGTTTATAACTTAAATACATATAGTGATCTGTGGAACAGATTAATCCAGGTCTGCGGTGAACAAACCCATATCAGCATTTTAACCGTTTAAGCAAATAAACGCATATCACAATCAGTTGTAGAATGATAAGTCACGTTTGTCTCGGAAACTAATGAGGGGTAACTGTGTACGAGGGATAACGTCTTGCCTTCAAAGGCCGCGATAGAGGGTAACAAACACCAGTCTGTTCATTCGTTATGTTATAACTCCTCGAAGTCGACCTCTCTATTCACTTCCAAATATCGTCATGTCAAAACGATTTGCGGGAAGCGATATTACTACATTTAGTCAACCCTTCGAACTGACAAAATGAAATTATACTCCACAGCTGTATCACCGGCATTCATGCCTTGCGGACTTGCCGACACGTTCTCACAACAGAGATCGTTCAGAAAGTGACAAGCCAGTATAGCGTACAGCATTTCACAGTTAAACGCGCGTTTTGATATTCTTTCTAATTTTCAGACCTTGCTTTTAATCCAAACATAACATATCTATATATGTTGTTGGAATCACGATACCAAAAAGAATCAGATGAAATTGTTTTTAAAATACTGAACCGATCTTCATGAAACCCTACATGAGATTTTCTTGGTATGAAGATCGGTCCAGTAGTTTACTCAAATATCGCTCAACACACACACACACACACACACACTGACACACACACACACAGACACACACGCACACACACACACACACGCACACACACACACACACACACACACACCAAGACCCACGTCTCCATGATTCCCCGTCTATGTTAACACATGTAATCTAAAATTGACTAAAAGTAAACAAAACAAGAAATTCCTCCGGGGTAGGAAAAACACCCCCGTCAAAGGGAAATAACCTTCTCAGTTGGTGGCAGTGACTGAGTGAGAATGGTTATTTCCCTTTGACCATGAAGATGTCCCTCTATAAGTCCTTGTATAATCTTAATCCACCAATAACTCCCTAACCGTGTGTTTGACTGGTCCCAATTTTTGTAAGGACCGTCTCAGGAATGTATAGAACCTGTTCACCAAGTTTGGTGACGATCGGTCCGTTCATTCTTGAGATCTATATGCGAACACAAACACACAAACAAACAAACACACACATCGAGCGAAACCTATACACACCCCTATACCGGGGGTGTAATAAGACAACATGCACAGACTGACAACAACAAGAACATACAAGCCAGAGAACAGGTGTTTTTCTTGACAGAGCACAACTACAGTTAACCAGTCTCGCTGTCTGGTTTGCGAGGAGCTGATGACCAAGTTTGAACACTGGCTGAGATTTAAAAAAAAAAAAATCTGTGCACCACATCCAGCTGACACGTGCGGGGCGATCGAGGTCACTGGGCATGAACATGATTCACGGACTTTTTTTTAAATATTTTTTTCCCCACGGACTCAGTTAAAGGCATAGTAAGCCTCCCGTAAACCATCACAGATACGGTCAGGCTTTTACACACAGTACAAACACCCTTTCATTTAAACACTCACCGATTGAGAACATCCTAGGTGCCCTCCGTAAAGAGCGAACAATTTTCAAAGAATTTATTTTTGCGTGGTTTATCTTACTCCTGAGCCATCGTGAACCCGTGTGATCCAGTTTCCCTTTTTCACAATGTAGTCGTCAGTTAGTCATTTGAATGCGACTCGATGTGAGCTTATCTACAATAGCACGTTTTTATGCACGAAACAAACGGCTGTGGTTCACAAGAACTCTAGCGATGGCTTTTGACTGTTGAGAGGAACGGCGATATGCATAAACCGTCGTCTGCTACGACCCTTCATAACTCATAACTCATAACTCATAACATTTTATTGATCCAACAAAGGAAATTAAATTGGTCATCAGCACATATAGGTCATTAATTAATAATTATAAAAGAAGAGAAGAACATTTATAAAACCCATGATAACAAAAAAATATCTAAAGTAATATATGTACAACTACAATACCCTTTTTACTTGCACACTTGACACACCGACACACCAACACGCATGCATACATACCTACATACATACCTACATACATACATACATACATACATACATACATACATACATACATACATACATACATACATACATTCCATGTTAAAGTGTAGTTAAGAACATCACAGTAATTATATCATTGTTTGGATTAACAGATAAGTTTTTATGTAAATGATGATAACAACAATCCATAATTAACGCTATTGCACTACCAAAAGAAGAGACCAACCAAACACATAAAACCAATCACAGTAATCATCATCAGTTATCACAGGTATCACAGTAGATTAGCCATCAGGTAGTTAGACTCAATTGGGCAAGTATAGTGTCAACACCATCACAACAGTGCTAAAGCTCATTATCACAGCACTGGTTATGATCAAAGGTCAAACAGTCATCAAATCATATTAAATCTATCACTAAGAGGTACATTTAAAAGGCATCACTGATAGTCTGTGGCCAGGACAATGGCTCGGTTGCTGTTAAAATATCTCACAGCTGCAGGAACAAAAGAACGCCGAAAACGCTCCGTTCGACACCTAGGCATGAGAAACCGAGCGTTCCGTGTGATGCGGAGATCCATCAGTGCGTCGTGGAGGGGATGCCCTAGGTCGAACAGAATAGCTCTGGACTTACTGGCAAGCCTTGCGTGACCCTGCTTCCGGGCTGTTCTTTTTTCAAACTTTCACAACTTCGAATTGTACTGATCTTGTCTTGATGAAAAAAGAATTCTTTTATGATTAAAGAATATTTGTGTAACAAGCTGTCAATTTATTATTTAGATTTTAAAAGTTAGGTCTAGCGCAAAAACGCACCACGGTCCAAAAACATTCTGATAATCATCGATCCACGGCTATCGCCAGTTTACATCGATAGAATGAGACCCGAAGGGAAGTAACTCATTTTTGACCTGAGTTCAGGATGGGTCCAAAAAGTGTTCGAGACAATCTGCAAAATTAATTCTTTAAAAATTGCTCGCTCTTTTCGTAGGGCACCTAGGATGTTCCCGTTTGGTGAGCGTTCAAATGGAAGGGTGTTTGTACTGTGTGTAAAAGCCTGACAGTATCTGTGATGGTTTAAGGGAGGCTTACTGTCCGGGCGTGATTTCCTGTATTGAATATTCATAACAGCCGTCCAGCACTAAAACGAGGCGCCATTGTTGTAGAGGACCAAGTCCACGAAAATAAATTCTTTGAAAATTTCTCACGCTCGACAGAAAGTAGCCAGGATGTTCCTGTTCGGTGAGCGTTCAAATGGAAGTATGCTTGTAGTGTATGTAGACGCTCGGGGAGCTCTGTGATGGTTTACGGGAGGCTTACTCTGCCTTTAACGCTCGTTTTCATAATCGTGCGCACTAACTGTGCGTAATGAAATATCGCCTACTCTGAAGTATGAAGCCTACGTGTTCCTATTTCGTTAATTACAGCAAGACAGCAATAAACAGTTGTTTTTGGATTCTCTTTTTGCGCAAGCAGTAAAAACAGCACAATCGGATTACACAGCGGCTGAGGAATAAAATGGCTTGAAATGAGTATTAGAATGAGCAATAGGACCAAAAATCAATATCTAGTAGGAGTATCCTTTTTTTGTTTGTTTGATATTTTAGGCATTGTGTCGGGAGTGGTTGGTGGTGATGGTGGTGATGGCCAGCTGTTTCTTTTACAATTTCTTTAATGAGGGCCGGGGCAAGAAGGTTTTCCTCAGTGCACTGCGCTTTCTTTATTTGCGTTTCAGAACATTTAATCATACTTTTTTCTTTTTTTTCTTGTTGATGTTGTAACGTATTTATCCTATGTCATGTAATGCCAGATGTTTTTTAAAATAAACGTTTCCCTGCCTTGCAAAAAAAATAAATAAATAAATAAAAAACAACAACAACAACATCAATCTCAAAAGGGACTCTATAACATCGATGTGGGCTTGAAGATTTAAAAAAAAAACAAGAAAAAAACACCAAAACCCCCCAGTAATGCCATTTGTTTTAATGAAGAAACGAACTCCAAAAGGATTCAGCACTTTTTGCCCAACCTCACCGCTGTGTAAATGTAACAACACCATTTATATAAACTCAACCAAAAAATACTGCACCCATTTTTGTACCCCAATTAAAACTTTCATTCCAGTGTCAATTTATTCAAACCTTTCTAAGCCATTATAGGCTCTCCACTTGGCTGTTTCACACTTTTCAGATCAAAGATTTTTGTTACAGGTGTCACGTGACCGCCGCCGAAGTAAGGGTACCCCCAAAATCGACCTAACAAAACCGTCATGTACTAATTAAGAAATCGACAAAAAGTCAGAATAGGCGCAACATTTTACATACGATGAGAAAGCCAAATCAGTTATCGACCCAGAACAGGTTGTTTTGTTTCGCTATCTTACATACTTCTTCTGTTACGTCATTTCTACTGATGCAGGTGTCGAACCCATGATCGTCAGTTTTGAGGGGTACCATGACAAAAAGCGCTGTATATCAGCAATTCTTCTTCTGCGTTCGACGATTTTCGACCTAGACACAATCATTTGTCGTAGTAAGCGTAGACATCCGGTCTGCTCCCCGCCTAATGGCCGATGTCTTCCGTCTTCGGGGGACTACGTGGGTTTAAATTTGGAGTGGTCCTTCTCCTAGAGGAGTTTCCTTGCAGGTATAGTGAGCCTCCTCTGCCCTCGTTATATTTAGTCAAGTTTTGACTAAATATTTTAACATCGAGGGGGAATCGAAACGAGGGTCGTGGTGTATGTGTGTGTGTGTGTGTGTGTGTGTGTGTGTGTGCGTGCGTGCGTGCGTGCGTGCGTGTAGAGCGATTCAGACCAAACTACTGGGCCGATCTTTATGAAATTTTACATGAGAGTTCCTGGGATTGATATCCCCGAACGTTTTTCTCCTTTTTTCGATAAATGTCTTTGATGACGTCATATCCGGCTTTTCGTGAAAGTTGAGGCGGCACTGTCACGCTCTCATTTTTCAACCAAATTGGTTGAAATTTTGGTCAAGTAGTCTTCGACGAAGCCCGGACTTCGGTATTGCATTTCAGCGTGATGGCTTAAAAATTAATTAATGACTTTGGTCATTAAAAATCTGAAAATTGTAAAAAAAAATAAAAAATTATAAAACGATCCAAATTTACGTTTATCTTATTCTCCATTATTTTCTGATTCCAAAAACATATAAATATGTTATATTTGAATTAAAAACAAGCTCTGAAAATTAAAAATATAAAAATTATTATCAAAATTAAATTTTCCAAATCAATTCAAAAACACTTTCATCTTATTCCTTGTCGGTTCCTGATTCCAAAAACATATAGATATGATATGTTTGGATTAAAAACACGCTCAGAAAGTTAAAACGAAGAGAGGTATAGAAAAGCGTGCTATCCTTCTCAGCGCAACTACTAAACCGCTCTTCTTGTCAATTTCACTGCCTGAACGGTGGACTGACGATGCTATGAGTAGGCCCTATACGGTCTTGCTGAAAAATTGCATTGCGTTCAGTTTCATTCTGTGAGTTCGACAGCTACTTGACTAAATATTGTATTTTCGCCTTACGCGACTTGTTTTAATTTTGGAGTGATCTTCTCCTAGGACAGCTGCCTTCCAGGGTTGACGAGCCTGTCCTGCCCGGCTATTTAACCCATAGTTGGGGGTTGGTTCGTGGGCACCAGGGCGTATCCACACGCCGGTGGGCCTGCATGCCACACGTCTAGGGGCCAACCTCCTCCGAGTCCTTGTAGTTCAGCCTGGGGCCTTTCGGTACCCAGTTCACGCCTGTCGCCACGATGGAGGCACTACAAAGGGCTTGCTGTGGAGAGGTTATGTACTGGCAGGAGAGACTGACGCAAGCTGCTCTCTTTTCGCGTTGTCCTGAAAAGGACGGTGCCAGCCAGCGGTGAGGGCTGAAAGCGAGATGTGACAAGCACAAAACACTTCGCCAACACACTAGACACATCACACAACCATTTGACAGGCTATATCAGCAATAACTGAATGGATTGCTTCGAAACTTTCAGAATCTTGGGATGATTAAACCAAATATTTGCTGTCCTTTTAAGTTTGTACAGTGACACTTTACAGAGTAGCTAAATTGATTCGGCACAATTATTCCTACTCTCCAAATAAAGCAGCCAAGGCTATAGATTTTTCAAATGCCCATTTAATGGAATATTAACTACTTAACAACGACTTTTTTCTGATGTCAAATCCGGTTTCTACCATGTAAACATTACTATCTGGATATCGGAAAAAGCAATATACTACGCCACGTCGAATGTTGATACCAATCTTAGGGAAACAATGATATTGTTTTCAGGGTGTAACATGTGTTGCACATTGCCTTTTAAAGAAGTCATAACAAAGTTGCTGCTCTGCATACTTTAAAAAGAGTGCATGTTAACTGAGGTCCTGACAATTGCAAAATAAAACAAGGAACTTAGTCGATAAATATCGACAGGGGGCCGACAAATGGTTTAAATGTGAAATGTGTGTATATGGGTGTGGGTCTGAAACAAACAAACAAACCATGTGAACCCCCCCGGGCAGCAGGTCTTCGATGTAGTGATTGAAAAAAAAGGATGTTCTCAAATGGGTCAATTCTCATTTGGTCTGATTCTCAAATGGTACCGGTATACTTCGCCCCCCCCCCCGCCCTTAAACATTAAAAAAATTAGTTAGAGTAAAACAAAACATTAAAACGTTCATAATAAATAATAACAAGAAATTCCTCCAAGGTAGGAAAAACACCCCCGTTGGTCAAAGGGAAATAACCATTCTCACTGCCACCAACTGAGAAGGTTATTTCCCTTTGACCATTAATATGTCCCTCTATAAGTCCTTGTAGAATCTTAATCCACCAATAACTCCCTAACCGTGTGTTTGACTGGTCCCAATTTTTGTAAGGACCGTCTCAGGAATGTATAGAACCTGTTCACCAAGTTTGGTGACGATCGGTCCGTTCATTCTTGAGATCTATATGCAAACACAAACACACAAACACACAAACAAACAAACAAACACATCGACCGAATCCTATACACACCCCTATACCGGGGGTGTAATAATAAACAAGAATTAAAAAAAATAAAAATAAAATAAAATGATCCGCCCATGCTGGGAATCGAACCCGGACCACTTTCGCCGTCGCCGGACGTCTTACCACCCAACCACAAACTCTTCATTGCTCAGTCAGTGAATTTAGTGCTATTATACCTAACCGCTACTGGCAGACATGGGCTGATCGATCGACCGGATATATGCTTCGGCGTGTGGTTTCGGCGTGTGATAATAATAACTATTTTTTCTCAATTTTTAAGTTTTAAATGCTATGATTCGACAAAGCAGAATGAAATAATACTAGTCATAATTTTTTTTCGGCAACTTTTAAAACGTGTAAGCATTATTGTAGACCCCTTGACCTTGTGCATAAAAATAGATTCTTCCCGATTCTTCCACACAAAGCTTTGTCAGTTGTTGAGGCCTTGCAAGGTTTTGACGGCAACAATAATTATTGTAGTTCTCTAAGACATTATTTCTGTTTGATTTGTAATATGTTGGGAAGACATATTTATCAATTGATCAACAAAATAAAACAAAATAAAAAACGACACAATTGTTAAAATCATTATTGGCCAACGTTGAACGTTTACGAAGGCCTCAATCTTCACGCGCAAAATCCGTAATAGGTGCTTGATTTTGGTATTTTGAATTACATAACATTAAACCTTTGTTGGGCTTCATGGTCATGGCAACAGCCATAATAATATTATATGATGTATAATATTATATTTCAGCATATGTGAATTACATGTCATCATACCAAACTGTCATACATTTTTATTCCTACATTATTCTGATTGATCACAACCAAAACTACTATCATTGGACACATCCAAATGCAAGCGCCTGTTTTTGACAATTTGCTGGGTCGGGCTATTGCCACAGACACTGTTTGGCCTGTAGGTAAAATGTACAATGTATTTTCTGATTTGTGTACAAATGCTTTTTTTCTTTTTTCTTTTTTTTAACATAACAATGTTTAATGTCACTGTATGTTTGAAAGACCATGGTCACATTTGTAAAACAAATGTTAAATTAGAAAATAAATAACATTTTGGTTCATGATTTTTTCCTACACCTGTGCTGAAAATAAGAAATAAAAATGTCGGTATATAAGTCACTCAGATGCAGTTCAGTATGAATGGTTTGAGTTTTTTGCGGTTGACCCTGCACAGTTCGACCTATGATGTTTTTGTTGAACAATTTTGCCTTCACACCTCCCATAGGGTGACGGATTTCACAACTTTCTACTGATGAACAATGTTGCCTTCACCCCTCCCATAGGGTGACGGATGTCACAACTTCTTGTGTACACAAACTGATGACGTATTTCACAACAAAATGGCGCTGCCCATGGCCCCCATCAAAACTATCCGTATAAATGGGGGCCTCCTGGCCCCCATAATAACATGTATCGATTGAGCAGTGGATTTACCTTATTTGTGCAATATGACGTCAGATGCTGACGAAAACTCTTCTTTCAACCTCTGGGCGAGTGTGTGTGTGTGTGTGTGTGTGTGTGTGTGTGTGTGTGTGTGTGTGTGTGTGTGTGTGTGTGTGTGTGTGTGTGTGTGTGATTTATAGAAAGCTATTAGACTACTCTTCATGACATTTTGCATAAACAATTCTTGCAGATGATACCCCCAGATACATTTTGATATTTCTGATTTATCTATGTTTTGATGACGTCGTGTTCGGAGTTTCATGATTTTTAAGGCGTCATAGTGACGACATCATTTTTCTATCAAATCTTTGAATCAGTCCAGGTTATGGGATTGCATTTCAGCTTGGAAGCTACAGAATGAATTCATTACATTTAGTCAAGTTTTGACTAAATGTTTTAACATAGAGGGGGAATCAAGACGAGGGTCGTGGTGTATGTGTGTGTGTGTGTGTGTGTGTGTGTGTGTGTGTGTGTGTGTGTGTGTGTGTGTGTGTGTGTGTGTGTGTGTGTGTGTGTGTCTGTCTGTCTGTCTGTCTGTCTGTCTGTGTGTGTGTGTAGAGCGATTCACAGTAAACTACTAGACCGATCTTTATGAAATTTGACATGAGAGATCCTGGGTATGATATCCCCAGATTTTTTTTCATTTTTTCGATAAATGTCTTTGATGACGTCAATCCGGCTTTTTGTAAAAGTTGAGGCGGCACTGTCACACTCTCATTTTTCAATCAAATTGATTGAAAGTTTGGCCAAGCATTCTTCGACAAAGGCCGGACTTGGTATTGCATTTCAGCTTGGAGGCTTAAAAATTAATTAATGACTTTGGTCATTAAAAATCTAAAAATTGTAATTAAAATTATTTTGTTACAAAACGATCCAAAATTACGTTCATCTTATTCTTCATCATTTTCTAATTCCAAAAACATATAAATATGTTATATTCGGATTAAAAACAAGCTCTGAAAATTACAAATATGAAAATTATGACTAAAAATAAAATGTTCGAAATCGATTAAAAAACAATTTCATCTTATTCCTTGTCGGTTCCTGATTTCAAAAACATAGATATGATATGTTTGGATTTAAAACACGCTCAGAAACTTAAAACGAAGAGAGGTACAGAAAAGCGTGCTACAGCGCGACCATTACCGCACTATTCTGGCTTGTCGATTTCACTGCCTTTGCCACGAGCGGTGGACTGACGAAACTACGAGTATGCGGTCTTGGTGAAAAAATGCAGTGCGTTCAGTTTTATTCTGTGAGTTCGACAGCTTGACTAAATGTAGTTATTTCGCCTTACGCGACTTGTTAGTAATAATAATAATAATAATAATAATAAATGAGCATTTATATAGCGCAACATCATAACTTTACAATTATGCTCTTTGCGCTTGACACATTTAAAATTAAAACACAGTTACACAAGCATTTACATCTACATTCATAGTCAACAATGCTTAATTAAAAGCATACACCATCACACATACATTACAAAAGATTCTTCCACTAACTAAGTAATAAAAACATGAATAAAATAGGTAGTAAAAAACAAGGAAATACCAGCTGAATACCCTTAATCAAACAGAACATGTTATCAACAATGCTGAAAACAGTCCTAGATGTTTATATACATTATCACTAAAACAACAAATACACTACATGTAGCCTACTGATGGACTGAGAAAACAAAATCAGGGGTTGTATTTCTTGAAGAGGTGCGTTTTAAGTGCTCGTTTGAATGCTTGGGGTGACTGAGAGTGGCGGATGTGAAAGGGGAGAGAATTCCATTGTGTGGGTGCGCAGAAAGTAAAAGTGCGTTGTCCGTATGTTTTGGTTTTGGTGTGTGGAATGGTAAGGATGCGACAGTCAGAAGAGGCACGGAGTTGTCTTGCTGGAGAATAGACGGTGAGGAGTTCAGAGAAGTAAGCAGGAGACGAGCCAGAAAAGAAGTTAAAGCAGAGGGTGGACAGTTTGTAGTCAATGCGGGCTTGAATAGGTAACCAGTGCAGTGTGTGAAGAAGTGGTGTTGCGTGATCTCGTTTTCGTGCTTTGAGAATGAGGCGTGCTGCCGAGTTTTGGACTTTTTGTAGTTTATGCAGGAGGTACAGAGGACAGCCAGAGAGAAGAGAGTTGCAGTAGTCAAGTTTAGAAAGAACAAAGGCACAGACAAGAGTGTTAGTTGTTTGAGAGGAGAGTGAGTGGCGAATGGTGCTGATCTTACGAAGCTCAAAATAAGCTGCTCTACAGACTAAAGATATATGTTTGTTAAGGGTCATGTCAGATGAAAGGGTGAATCCAAGGTTTCTAGCTGACGGTGAGAAAAGAATGTCGGTATTGCCTATTTGAACAGAAACAGGTTGGGGAGAGAGAAATGTAGTGTTCTTCTTTTTGCACAGTAAGACTTCAGTCTTATCATCATTCAGCTTGAGTTTGTTATCGACCATCCAAGATTTAACATCAGTGATGCATGTCTGAATGGTCTTGATGGCGGAATGTGTCTCTGCAGGGGGACTGGGTTTATACAGCTGGGTGTCATCAGCAAAAGACTGATTTAAAACAGAATGGTTTTGAATCAGTGTGGAGAGGGGCTTAGTGTACATGATGAAAATGATGGGACCGAGTACTGAACCTTGAGGAACGCCGAAAGAAAGTGGGGCTGGAACAGACATCTGGCCATCGACAAGCACAGCCTGAGTCATGCTAGCGGTGGACCGGATATGCCGTACAGAGTCTGAAGTCTATGGAGAAGCGTGACATGGTCAATCGTGTCGAACGCTGCAGAAAGGTCAAGTAGGGTAAGCACTGACACATCACCACCATCCAGAGCAGACAGAATGTCACTGATTACTTTAAGTAGGGCTGTTTCAGTACAGTGAGAAGGGCGATAAGCGGACTGAGAGTGCGAGATCAAATCATGGGTGTTCAAATATGACAACAGCTGCTTCAAAACTACCTTTTCAAAAACTTTGGACAAGAATGATAAATTAGATACAGGACGATAATTCTTCAAAATATTGACATCAAGACTAGGTTTTTTGAGAAGTGGTTTGACAAGTGCAGTTTTGAACAATGATGGAAAAACACCAGATAACAGGCTATCATTGACAATTTGAGTAAGAGTTGGCAACAACACATCAAGATTCTCAAAAGGCAGTGGTGTGGGTATGGCATCAAGTGGACAAGTTGTTGGTTTGGACTTCAGAATAATGGATTTAAGGTCTTTTTCACTGATTGGCTGAAATGATGGAAAAGAACAATCAGTGGAAAAATCAACATGACTGGAGGAAGCAGAATGTGCACTCATCTGATCAAGTTCAGAACGAATATCAGAAACCTTCTTGATGAAATAATCACTGAATACATCTGGCAGCTGACTAGCGGGGAAAACAGTGGGAAGTGGGGATACCTTACTGCGGCCGGTCAACCGGCAGCAAATATCGAACAGTTTTTTGCTTGAATCACAAGCAATAATCTGGGTTTGGAGGAAGGTTGTCTTTGCTGCGTGTACTAACTTAGTTACAATGTCCTTTGCTCCTTGAAATATTTGTTTATGGACAGTAAGACCAGTCTTAAGATACCTGCGCTCAGCACGCCTACGGTCACATTTGGCATCACGCAGTTCGACACAGATATTGGAATACCACGGTGCGGACTTGGACGGACGGACACGGCGACGTGAAACGGGGGCATGAACGTCAAGAGCAGCACGAAGTGTGGCATCAAGTTGGTCAGCGGAGGGGGAAGGGGGCAGCGCGTTCTGCAGCTCGTCCCTAAAAGCGTCTTTATCCATCGTACGGAGACAGCGGACAGACTTAAACATGGGTGGACGAGGAGGACACTGGGTCATCAGATCAAACAAAACACAAAAATGATCTGAGGCTAAGACATGTGTAACAGACACAGATTGAACAATATGATCATCAGGCCTATGCATAACCCAATCCAGTATGTGATTCTTCTTGTGCGTTGGATGACTGACTGACTGTGTGAATTGAAAAACATCTAAAATATCTAACATCTTGACAGTGGAAGGGTGGTTGCAGTCATCAAAATGAACATTGATATCACCAAGCAAAACAGGAGTTCCAGACAAAGTGTTACAATGGTCAACAAGGTCATGAAATTCAGAGAAAAACATGGCATCAGTCAATTTGTTTTTTGAGTTTGGAGGAGGCCTATAGATGCAAAACAACTGAACTGGTTTCTGATGAAGGGCTAGTGTCACCTGTACACTCTCAAAGGATGGATGTGTAAATGGCAGTACCGAATTAAACGACACATGACTAGAGAGAGAGTTTTTGAAGATCACTGCTATTCCACCACCGCGAGTGACACTGCGGGGAAACGATCGGAGGGAATAGTTTGCTGGTGTCAAGTCAACAATAACACTGTCGTCACCGTTCTCCTTGAGCCAAGTCTCGGTCAAAATCAAAATGTCTAGGTCATTGTCTGTGACAAACTCGACGATTTCTGTTCTTTTACATGCTTGCTGAGTTGAAGAAACAGACTGAGCGTTGAAAAGTGCGATGCGGAGAGGTGTGATGGTGGAAGTGGGGAGTAGGCCTAAGGTGTGTGATCGAGACTTACAGTCTTTTGGCGTCGGTAGCACTGCCCCATTCCTCCGACGTGGTCTGCGACGATGTCCCCTGTGTGCCTTCTTTGGAGGGATGCGTAGGCGTGGTAGCTGATGGCAGTGAATGCCAAGGTCGTGAAGACGACGACACAGCGACGAAGCGTCACTGGGTACACAGCTGGAGGCAGATCGAGGCGACGACGAAGGCCCCGACTGTCGATCAGGTAATCCAAGTACGGGAGGCACAGCAGTACTGCTCGGGTTCAAGTCCAACAGGTACTCTCTGGTGAAACAGCGACGATCAGAGCGAACACCGATAGGCACACGAGGTAGGCCTACGGGTACGGGTACGCGTGCACTGTAAGCGGCGTAAACAAGCGCACTGTCATCGCTGCTTGCCAACTGGCTGAGCAAGTCGCTGAAGAGGCCTACTGAGCACTGCACAGTGATGGCTAGCCAAACGACGAAGATGGAGAAAGCTCTGGGATCCATGGACAGAATGCGTAGAAAATTATACCATTGTATAGACAGTTCCATCAGACAACTTCTGGTAGTAAAACCAATCGATAAAACTTTGATAAAATAGGTAATTTGGTAAAAAGTAGTGAGAGGTCACGTCAGGTGTGTCAATCCCCGCTCATGAACACTACTCATTGAAGTTGTTGTTAAAATCAAGTTTTAACTAACAGATTTAAAATAGTTGCTTATTATTCCTGATCTTTTCCTGATTCCAAATAATTATATATAGAGAGTAGTTTGCTTCTTGGTTGGATACCATCGGTTGACAACTCTCCCCATATGTACCACTTGACCACTGGTGAGACCCATTAGTGTCAGGTCTTGGCAGTAAAACAATGATCCTCCTCAGACTCAGGACTAGATTTCACTGTGATACGTCCTCCACAAAGGGACTTTGCTTTGAAATCTTGGTATAAATCCGCCCATAGCGCGACCATTGTAAAAAGGAGTTTTATGGCTACCGGTGCTATATCCATGTTTTTCAAGCAATATTAACAATATTGTGTACTTACATTTGCTAAGTGACTCACACCCAACAGTCAGGAGTTGACAGTGAAAATCAGTCATGATTAAGATATAGGATTAGGTGTTTTACATGGTCGCCTAAGTAATGAACATAATCAGTTAACTCTCAGTTAAAAAATATATTTGACAAATTATCGTGGTTGCCTTTAAAGATCCCTCGACGTAAGTCTCAAAATAACTGTTCAGTTTTGTTCTTAAACGGAAAATCCCATTTTTATGTGATTTACAAACAAGAGACTTTGGGCTCTGTCTTTTCGATAGCGCATAGGGTTGATGTTGTCAGTGCCTTTTTCACACATTCAGCACATTTCGCGCGCGAAGCCAAGATTAGACAGACAAAGCACACGCCAGGGAAAGCTGTATGGCACAGAAAAGCGCTGTGTTGTACGTAAGTCTTCTGTAGTCCCAAAGTCATGAGGTTTTTGATTGCTAAACATCTGTATTTTCCAAACTAATGAATACTGCGCCGTAATCATCAAAGCAATTAACGGTTTTTTGGCTGTGCGCATTCACGATTGTATGGGGATTGTTATGTTAGCGTTTTGATTTCAGGGTCTCATGTTTTCGATTTGTGACAGGCGTTATATTTGAAAATATAGTGCGATGTTGGGATGTTTTAAAAAAAATGGTGCCGTTCAAGGTGGCTTGAAACAATTAGACCATTATTTTGAGCAGGTGATGTGATGTATCATAACTGAATCGTGATTTACATAAAAACCACGGGAAAAGGAATGCTGACGACTACTGTACACGAAACAGTTTGCGGCCGCACGCAGAAAAGCGCGGCATCCTTACCACAAACAAGTCGCGTAAGGCGAAAATACAATATTTAGTCAAGTAGCTGCCATTTTTCAGCAAGACCGTATCACGCCGTGGATGGTGGCACGCCTAGTTTTTTCCACCGCAGGAACAACACCCAATTCGTTCCCCCGCAAGACGAACAACATGGTAGGTGTCTCCAAATTAATGCCTTAAAATAGTAGATAACCAGACTTTCTCGTGTTGAAGTTTATATCATACTGTTCGGTACTTTATTTTGCATTGGATCAGCTAGTTGTCTTACCATTTACACTCTCGTGTACTACATAAGAGAAGAAATGTCATCAAGACAAGTCAGAAATACTGTCTCCCACGTTAAAAATGATGAAATAACACAAAGCACGGTCAACAGAAGGGCTTAAATCTTTTTGCTGGTCAAAGTCAAACTAATTGTGGATACTGCTCTTCATTTTTAAGTTTAAGCTTACCTTAGTTTAGACTCACGATCGGTTCAAAGATCAACAGTAAAATTTGACGGGGTAAGATCCCCCGCAGCTTGGTCAAAAATGCGGGGGACCTTATCTGGTGTCTGCGGGGGACCTTACCCACTGAGAATCGAGTACCACAAAATAACGCTAGATTAGAGCAGCTTATCCACGATGCTGGTGCCCAAAAATGCGCATACAAGGCTGCAAGGTATCGAAGATTAAACTGTGAGTATTAAAATAGTGCTTTAAATGGTAGTTCTAGGTTAATTTGTACGAAATTGAGACCTCTCTGTATAATTTTCACGGACTTCGGCAGAAAATCGAACGCCACTGTTCACGAGTACACAACAAGACATAAATTACATATTATACATATAGCCCAGGCAATTCTGCTTTAGAATATCTATACTTAATAATGTGATTTGCCACAACGTACCTTCACAGGGCAATTCCTTTGCGAGATAACAATTTTGCTTCCGCGTGCGGGGGAACGAATTGGGTGTTGTTCCTGCGGTGGACAAAACTAGGCGTGCCACCATCCACGGCGTGCGTATACTCGTAGCATCGTCAGTCCACCGCTCATGGCAAAGGCAGTGAAATTGACAAGAAGAGCGGGGTAGTAGTTGCGCTAAGAAGGATAGCACGCTTTTCTGTACCTCTCTTTGTTTTAACTTTCTGAGCGTGTTTTTAATCCAAACATATCATATCTATATGTTTTTGGAATCAGGAACCGACAAGGAATAAGATGAAAGTGTTTTTAAATTGATTTGGACAATTTAATTTTGATAATAATTTTTATATATTTAATTTTCAGAGCTTGTTTTTAATCCGAATATAACATATTTATATGTTTTTGGAATCAGCAAATGATGGAGAATAAGATAAACGTAAATTTGGATCGTTTTATAAATTTTATTTTTTTTTTACAATTTTCCGATTTTTAATGACCAAAGTCATTAATTAATTTTTAAGCCACCAAGCTGAAATGCAATACCGAACCCCGGGCTTCGTCGAAGATTACTTGACCAAAATTTGAACCAATTTGGTTGAAAAATGAGGGCGTGACAGTGCCGCCTCAACTTTCACGAAAAGCCGGATATGACGTCATCAAAGACATTTATCAAAAAAATGAAAAAAACGTTCGGGGATTTCATACCCAGGAACTCTCATGTCAAATTTCATAAAGATCGGTCCAGTAGTTTAGTCTGAATCGCTCTACACACACACACACACACACACGCACGCACGCACACACATACGCACATACACCACGACCCTCGTTTCGATTCCCCCTCGATGTTAAAATATTTAGTCAAAACTTGACTAAATATAAAAAGGGAAACAAGCTAACATGCTCTTACATTACAGTGGAGAGAAGTGGTTAGAGGATGTCAGGGACACACACACACACACACACACACACACACACACACACACACACACACACACACACACACACACACACACACACAAAAAAAGAAAGTTCCGGTTCTAAAATGGCGAAAGCCAGACGCATCCCCTGTGAAGTGATGATTCAAAAGTGAAAAAATGAGTCGTTCGAGAGGATCAAGGAAAAAGAAGAGATCAGAAAAGCGATTTTATGCTGTAAGCAGTGGAAGGACTGTTGGAATATTTGATACATGGAACGAGGCGTCGAAATCAGTGACGGCATTCCCAAAGGCAACTCATCGTTGTTATCAGTCGTTGGCCGCAGCAAAATGCGCGATGCGGCAGGCTGGAATTGAGAATCCAGTTATATTCAAAGGTTCTTCAAATGAGCATCAGAACTTTGAAGGAGAGGAT
Source organism: Littorina saxatilis (assembly GCF_037325665.1). Taxonomy (NCBI): domain Eukaryota; kingdom Metazoa; phylum Mollusca; class Gastropoda; order Littorinimorpha; family Littorinidae; genus Littorina; species Littorina saxatilis. The sequence goes on along the minus strand of NC_090257.1, from coordinate 12,773,096 downwards.
GAAACTAGAGTAGGTGAGGAGGATGAATTTCAAGATGAAACAACAGAAAACCGAAGCGAAACCACGGTTGAAGGACATGACGACACGATTCCCTTGACAACCCAAGAACAAAGATTCCAGAATTGTCAAGAGGATGATCAAACACTCGTGAAAACACTGATCAACGGTGAAAAAAATGAGGAAATATCTAAACAAAGAAAACTTACATGTTCTTCATGCAAAAGCAAGATTCCATGGATGCACACCAAGTTACCAGTGTATCAGCTGTGCTTATTCGTAAGAACGCAGAGAAAGTTCACCTGCGAGGATTGTGCACAAGCGATGTTGGACGAAAAGATTGTGGAGGACGTCAGTGAAATCCTCACCGAAGAAGAAGAATCTCTTGATAACAATCATGCGATTAAAAACAACAATGTCATCCTGCTACATGAGTTGCAGCTCTTGAAACTGGAACAGTCTGAGGGCAAGAGAATGATACAGAACATGGAGAACGCGATTCTCAACTTGGCCGAACAAATCCATCTGACAAATAGAAGTCACAAAGAAGAGATCAAGGAACTGACTGACATGTTGTCGACACACCCCAAGACGAGACAACAAGATGTGACAACTCAAACGACGTATTCAGATATCCTTACGTACAGCACATCCGTAAAAGAACAACTACATGAGAAACAAGAGGCGAAGCCTTCAAGGCTCACGTAAGAAATCGACAAACAGTAACACAAACTCAATCACTCCGTCACACATACACACACACACACACTCACACACACACTCACACACACAAGCACACACTCACACACACACACACACACACACACACACACACACACACACACACACACACACACACACACACACACACACACAGTAAGCATAGGTGAAACTGTGCAAGAAAGCGAGACCCTGGATCTGCCAAGTAGTCTCGGCCCGCTCACAATAACAATGACCGAGACTTTCAGTAATTCCTTTGCGTGACGTCTAACCCTCTTACGTCATAATGTGACGTCTTCAAATAGTTTCTATCACACACGTCGAACACTTTTGACCGAGACTGACGTAATCCATAGACTCGGAAATGTTAAAGTTTCTATCACACACACACACACACACGCACAGACAGACAAAGTTTATCATCGCATAGGCTACACTTACGTGAGCCAAAAACAGAAGGTTCCAAAGACCACGTGCCAACCTCAAAAGAATGGAAGCATGAACCATGACATCAGCATCGAAATGACACCAGAAAAGTCGTGCACAAAACCAATGACGTCATCAGGAATAGAGGTGAATAAAAGGGTTGATCAAGTCAGAGATATAACATCGAAATCGCCATACGAGAAGATGGAAAACAAAGACCATGAAGCCGAAAAGGCAATGACGTCAACAACATCGAACAATCTGACGTCATCAAGAAATCCTCGTGTAAAAAAGAAAAACAAAAGCCCGATCAGCGTGTTGAAAAGACATCGCCGTGAAGATTCTTTTGACTTTGTTGATTCAACAGCGAGTGAGTCCAATTCAGATGAAGATCAGGAAGACGTTGTGTTTGAAAACCTGTCGCGACAAGAGCACAGAGAGGAAGAAAACTCTCTACCAACAGTCTACCTCATTCATGACAGTGTATTGAAACATGTCGATCCAGGCCGAATGCAAAAAACGTACGGTCTGAAGATAGTAAAAAAACATGTAGTGAACATCAAGGATTGCCAAGAAACAGTGGAGAACATTCACAAAACTCCAGATGCAATTATGTTTCATGTCGGGGTGAATGACATCAAGAAAGAAAAAGGTCAGAGAGCGGCAAAAATGATGACCAAATGTGTGGAGGCAGCCAAACAGCGATTCAAAGAAGCCAAAGTTGTCGTGAGTAAGATCATTCCAACTAACGTAATGGATCTGAACACTCAACGAGAGGTATTCAATGCTGTGTGCGCAGCAGACATGGCGGAGACAGGAATTTCCTTTGTCTCACATGAAAACGTATATTCGCTGTCGAACAGAGACGGAATACATCCAACGATGAAAGGCGCGGCAGTCCTGGCAAGAAACATTGGCCAACACCTTGACCATATTTTGTGGGAAAGGCAGGGAAACCATCACTCAGAACACCAAGCTGCCAGACCAATCCAACAACATACGGGTCATTATCATCGCCAATTTCATCACCAGTCTCGCCCACCACCATTTGAACGACGACACCAGCAAACGGGAAGACAGAGAACATGGGAAAGCAATGGAAGATGGAGTGGACATCATCATAGTCCACCAAAGAGAGATTCAGCCTTCATGCATCCTCACATGATGAGACCATGGAACTGGAGTCCACAACCACGACCACGCGATAGATATTTCTTTTAATAATATCGTGATAGATATTTTGTTCGTTAATAACGTATTCGATTCTTTCAAAAATGTTAGTGTTACGACGAAGGTAACTTTTCATACAAACCATACATGTTTGATAGTAGTACATTCAGTATTAATGTTTTGTCGTGGAACCTAAAAGGGTATAAAGAAACAATAGACGGACAAACAACCAACAAATTGCAGGATGATAACGTTATAAAATCTTTATGTGGATATGACATTATTATGCTGGAGGAGATGCACCTGGACGAGGACCATGCCGAAGAAGTATTTCTATCAGGATTTGTAAAACGTCACTTTTATAGAAAGAAAAGAACAAATGCAACCAGTGCTTCTGGGGGTATTAGTTTATTCATAAGAGAAAACATATCTTCAAACTTCCAAATCCTACAAAAAAGCAACAGTGACATTATTTGGCTGAAAGTTCAAAAGGATAACAAAGAACACGACATTTATTTAGGGTGTGTATATATTCCGCCCGAATCGTCATCCTTTGGAAAAGATTTTACTGAGGAATTGTGGGACAAGTTAGAGAATGACTTAGATGAATTAATACCCAAAGGTAACGTGATCTTATGCGGAGACTTCAATGCAAGAACGGGTGAACTGATCGATTATCTAAAGTTAGATAGCGAAAGTCTTAGGTATTCTTTGCCATCAACTTATTGCTTTGACTATCTACATGAAAGACATTCTTCAGATAAGGTCATACAAAAACAAGGTAGAAGGTTGATAGATTTGTGCCATAATAATAACATGTATATACTTAATGGAAGGTCCTTGGGAGACTTAAGTGGGCGATACACATGTTATACACCCCAGGGTTGTAGTGTAGTAGACTATTTTCTTTGTTCTCAGGAACTAATCAAGGATGTAATACATATGAAAGTAAAAGATTTAACTGTATATTCAGATCATTGTCCTTTAGAACTAAGAATTCGAATTCCGTTCAAAAACAAAAATGCCAATGTTAAACCTAACATCAATTGTAAACATAATAAATGTTCAATTAATAACCAAGGAAAAGCAGAAGATATAATATATCAGTGGGACAGCAATTCACAAGTTAAATTCAAACAGGAGTTAGACACACGAGACATGAAACATTTACTTCAGAACATAAACGACGAAATTGAAACAATGCATACATGTGAAGAGAAATATTACTCAGACGAGTGTGTTAACAATTTAACAGACAAAATAACAGCAATGCTAAACACGGCTGCAAAAAAATGCTTGAACAAGAAAATCAAGAACCGCAATTTTACGAAAAAGAATAGAAAACATAAAAAATGGTTCGATAGTGACTGTTTTTTACAAAGGAGAGAATTAAAATCATTATTAAATGCTCTAAATAGATACCCTTATGATGTAAATTTATGTCAGAAATACTACTCAAAAAGAAAAAAATACAAAGCAATATTAAAGAAAAAGAAAAGGATTTTTAAAGGTAATTTAGTAAAGAAATTGAATGACGAATTTAATAACGATCCAAGTGCTATGTGGAAAACTCTAAAAGATTTAAAGACGATGGGTGAAGTCAATACAACTAAAAAATGTGCAATCAATCCAATGAAATGGATTGATCATTTAGAGAAATTGATAGGAACAGAAACTAAAGTTTCTGATGAAAGAAAATACATAGTAAATGAGGAATTAAAGAAGATGCATACACATTGTTATACACCTATTTTAGATGACCCCATAACAGAGAAAGAATTAAAAAAAGAATGTAAAACGTTGAAAAATAAGAAGTCATCCGGAAAAGATAGAATAACCAATGAAATTATAAAAGCAAGTTTAGATCATATGACTAAAATATTAGTTAATCTATTCAACATTATTCTTACAAGTGGTAACTATCCTACAGAATGGAAGACTGGAATAAGTGTACCATTGCATAAAAAAGGAGATCCAATGAATCCGAGTAACTATAGAGGAATCACTCTTAGTAGTAATTTGGGAAAATTGTTTTGTAAAATCATAAATTCAAGAATCAACAACTTTTTAGAAAAAAAGAATATTTTGATAAAAGAACAAGCTGGGTTTCGAAAAGGATACCGAACGATGGATCAAATATTCATTATGAAGAAAATTGTAGACGATATTATCAATACTAAAAATGGTAGATTATATGGATGTTTCGTAGATTTTCAAAAAGCTTTTGATAACGTTTGGCATGATGCACTTTTACTTAAGATATACAAAACTGGCATAAGAGGTAAATGCTACAATATAATCAAAAACATG
>NC_090257.1:12705973-12763473 GCF_037325665.1 Littorina saxatilis | reverse complement strand
GAATGAAGACCCTTTTCACACCTCCCAAAATAGGAGAAAATCAAGTATATGAATTAACTCTTGTTAATGTTAGGCCAAAAAAAAAAAAAATAGGTGTGGTTAACGTAACAGAGCCAAAAAAAATAGGGTAGGAAGGTAGGCAATCACTTTTTTTTCTAATGTGTACAAATTAAACCTACTTGACAGGGAAATAAGTGTGTGACTCCAGCGCTTTCGCTTTCATTGCGTTTTCTGCACTCGGTTTTTTTTGTTTTGACAAATGTAATAAAAAGTTATAGGGTCGGCCCCTAAAAATAGCGTAGGTCGGGTTACCATAACCACACCTATTTTTTTTTTTTTAGGCCTTATGAATAAAAAATCTAAAAAAGCTTAGAAGTCTTAATAATTTAGGGGAGTTCCACTGTCCTACTCCTAATTTCCTATTATTCAATTTATTGCCAACATTGAAGAAAACAAAGAAGACCTACTGCATTTTCTTACCTGAATGGTGCATTGATTAGGGGTTTTGTCTGATTGTTTTAAACCTTAGTGCATGCATTCACATTTAATGTTGTGTACGACTTGTACTAGTGTTGTGTTTGTCGTTGTATGCACCACCATTGTGATTTCTCATGCTTGAGGTAAGAATTTAGCAGTGTTGTTCCATGGCCTCGGTCTTTGGTCATAACGCATACTTTTATTTAATTTATATTATATATATAATATACTAGATGAATACCCGCTTCGCCGGGAAGAAGTCGAGCCGAATACCCGGCTGTGCCGGGGACACGGAAGCCGGCGCACCGCACGAAGGAAGGGAGATAAACGCACAAAACACTGGAGAAGAGTAAAAATAGTATAACGCCTTAACGGGAATATGGATTGAGCGTTGTCGACAGTGACCTTCTAAAAATATCTATATCTATAAATATATAGAGATAGATGACAGTGTATTTTTCGCGTGGCTATAAATTGATTCGACCTTTTCACTTTTACACTAAGGACAACTTACGGGTGCAAGGAAAGCGTTCTGGACAGTGCAGTGACATTCTAAAAATAGTAACATAGTAACGGGAATATGGATTGACGCCACACGAAAGAAGGGAGATAAACGCTGAAAACACTGGAGAAGATAAGGAAGAGTTACTGGGAATAGATCCAGAGAAAAACCAAAATCGGTTCAGCGCTGCGCGCTGAGAGCACGTGTTGAAATATCTCATCGATGAGGTTGTGTCCGGGGTGTAGCTGAATACGGACTCCAAATTTGAAAAAGATCCACCGAGAACTTTGGCCGTGCATCGCGGACACACACACACACAGAGACAGACAGACACAAGTCGTATATAAAGATATAGATATAACATTATTCTGATCAATAGCCGCTTGTCCGTCCAACAGGTCCCTTTGTGTACACTACATTGGGGTGTGCACGTTAAAGATCCCACGATTGAAAAAGGGGTCTTTCCTGGCAAAATTGTATAGGCATAGATAAAAATGTCCACCAAAATACCCGTGTGACTTGGAATAATAGGCCGTGAAAAGTAGGATTTGCGCCGAAATGGCTGCGATCTGCTGGGCGATGTGAATGCGTGATGTATTGTGTAAAAAAAAAATCCATCTCACACGGCATAAATAAATCCCTGCGCCTTGAATATGTGCGCGATATAAATTGCATAAAATTAAAATAAAAAATAAAAAAATAAATAAATCCCTGCGCTTAGATTTACCCACGGAATACGCCCGATATAAGCCTCATATTGATTGATTGATTAACATGTAAACTGTCTTCTGACCATCCATTTTCCTACCAAGCAAACAAAGCAGGACACTTGGACCTATATTTTATTTCATATCCAGGTCCAACTGACCTCTTGTCCTCTGAGGCTGGGAACAACACTGATAAAGAAAATGTGATTTGATTTGTTCTGATCGGCCTTAGTTTTGTTGTGCAGATACATCAATGGCACCCGCCTGGACGACAGGATAGTGCGGACAGACTGGGATGCTGGCTTCAAGGAAGGGAGGCAATTCGGTCGAGGAAAAAGCGGAGGCCAGGTTCGAGACGAGTATCGCACAGACTATGATGAAGGGCGCGGCGGTTATGGAAAGCTTGTGGCGGTGAAAATTACTCGTCGAGATCAGTAGACACTTTTGGTCCACCAGTTCAGAGGACTCCCAAGATGAATATTGCACAGGCTGTGAGAAGGGCACAGAGGTTATACAATGAAAGGCTTTGTGGTGAAGGTGAAAATTCATCAGCGAGATCAGTAAGACACTTTCAGAGGACTGTGGTCTTTTGGACATGTATGACTTTCGTCAGTGTTAGAACTGTGTCCCTCACTGAAGCTGGGGTTGCCTGTGTCACTTCACTGAAGCTGAACACTGGACCTGGCAGATAGGCAAATGAGTGATTTACAACTGTGGTATTTGTTTTCATTCTGACTACTTTTTATCAAAAGAACATCATTTTACTTTTAGTTAAAGGCACAGTACGCCTCCCGTAAACCATCACATATACTGTCAGACTTTAACACACAGTACAAACACCCTTTCGTTTAAACATTCACCGCTTGAAAATATCCTAGGTGCCCTACGCAAAGAGCGAGCAATTTTCAAATAATTGATTATTTTGATTGTCTGATCGCCACTAGACCTAACTTTTAAAATGTAGATAATAAATTGACAGCTTGTTACACAAACATTCTTAAATCATCAAAGAATTCTTTTTTCATCAAGACAAGATCAGTACAATTTGAAGTTTTGAAAGTTTGAAAAAAGAAAAGCCCGGAAGCAGGGTCACGCAAGGCCGTGGTTATAGTAGCAGACGACGGTTATGCCTATCTCCAGTTCCTCTTAACAGTCAAAAGCCATAGCTAGAGTTCGTGTGAATCGCAGCCGTTTGTTGCGTTTAGATTCCGAGGTACACAATAACGTGCTATTGCAGATAAGCTTACATTACAGCGAGTTGCATTGAAATCACAAACTGACGACTACATTGTGAAAAAAAGAAAACTGGATCACACATGCAGGTTCACGATGGCTCAGGGGAAAGATAAAACACGCAAAAATAAATTCTTTGAAAATTGCTCGCTCTTTACGGAGGGCACCTAGGATGTTCTCAAGCGGTGAGTGTTTAAATGAAAGGGTGTTTGTACTGTGTGTAAAAGCCTGACAGTATCTGTGATGGTTTACAGGAGGCTTACTGTGCCTTTAAATTCCTTGAGTTTTTTGTTGACCTCCAAAGGGTATAGGGAGTTTTGAAGTAAAGACATGGACACTGAGAGCTTACAAGCATTAACACTTTCTAAAGTTGTGATTAACTGATGGTTGCTGTGTATCCACAGTTGTATGCGATCGCTTCTTCTTCAACTTTCGATATGATCACAGTATATAGATCGAATTTAGTTCAATTTCATTCTCTGATAGTTAATGTTTCGTGAACTAGAATCCCAGATATTGTTTAACATGTACATGCGTTATTGTAATGTTTTATCTGTCCATTTTCATTAACAATTAACATTCAAGACAAAATTCAAAGTCAATGAGAAAATTGCAGTCCTTGTTTTACTTCCAGTGCAAATAAATAACAAACAAAAACCTACTGTGTGAATTCCCAGTCTTTTTTAAAATACAACTTAATGCCTAATGGTCTAAATACATGTACAGTAGTACATAATTGGACAGCTGCAACATCTTTGTATCCATACCATTGTTTGAGACATGCAGTGATGAAACCGTTGCAGAGCAGTTTTGAATTGTAAATGTTTGCTTGTTTGAGTTGTTGGCTTCTAATGTCATTGGCAATGGTTATTATTTTGATATTAATGTATTTTCTTTAAAAGTTGGAGAGTGGGAAATGAAAAGGAAAGCTTTAACAAAGTGCAGATGTTTGTGGGAATACTTTACAAACACATGTGCACGCACACACACACACACACACACACACACACACACACACACACACACACACACACACACACACACACACACACACACACACACACACACACACACACACACACACATTCAAATACATGTAATTCATGAAGAAAGCTTGAATTATGAATATTAGTAAATTGCAATCTGAATCGTTTTCATGGTGGGTTTTTATTTTTCAATTTTTTTAATGTTTTATCTTTGTTTTAATGTCTTTTTTTCTCTCCATAATCATAGTCTTGATTATATAGCTGTGTCTTTTGGATTGTTTTGTTTTCATCTCTTACATGCATGTATGTATCAACATCATCACCTCAATATGAGTACATGAAACTACAGCATCATAATTGGTAAATATGTCACTATTTTCAGAAACTGAAAGAGATGATTTAAAACACATATGACTGTTATGTCTTAAAACAAAACTGAGACAGAGAGAGACGGTGTGTGTGTGTGTGTGTGTGTCACAGTGGTGCTAGTGCACCTGCTGGTAAATGTACCCCAACAATTACTACATGTAGAACATAAAACAGGTTGTACAATTGCAAATCGTTTTTGTGTTTATTTGAAACAGATTCTGAGTAAATGTCTGAACTTTTTTAAGCCATCCTTTTACCCACTCATTGCATTAGAAGATCTTAGAATTTTAACTGTCCCACTGAACAGTAGAACCCCTATTTTAACATCACCACGCTTCCTGGGTCATGGACGACCCAGAACCTTACAAAAGTGTCTATCTCTGAAACAATTAGGAGGTTTTGATTTAAGACTTGATGTAATCCTCAAACACCTTAGGACCCTCCCATCAACCACTTTCTGAAGGATTATCTTTGTAAATAAACAATGACGCCCACGACCAACATGGAATTAAAGTAGGATTTTATGATGTTTAATCCTATTCGGATGCATATATGCGATGGCGTATGTCATGTACTTCCCAATTTAATATTAATCTGCAAAGAGGCGGTATAAAGAGTCTATCCCTGTTCTGATGGTGTGCTGTTCTGTTGAGTCCTTCTTTTAAAGTATGGGTCATACATGACTCATATCTTCTATCAGGACTGTGTAGTCCAAAGCGTGATCCGGTGAAATGTAAAAAAAAACATACAACACCCTAACCCCTCTCACTCACACACACCTCACAACCCCTTGTCCCCCTCCCATTCCCAAAACTCTTTGTTCAACCCTTTTAGTACCTTGTTTTTGCAGATTTTTGAAATTTATTTGAAAACTCGCTCTCTTTTCAGACTTAATCAGATCAGATTTCAAGAGGTTTTTCGCGTTTTAGAATTGTACAATATACCAATAAGGACACCTGTAGTCCCTCTGTCTATTCTTTTCTTCTGCGTTCGTGGGCTGAAACTCCCATGTACACTCGTGTGTTTTTTGCACGAGTGGACTTTTACGTGTATGACAGTTTTTTACCCCGCCATTTAGGAAGCCATACGCCGTTTTCGGAGGAAGCATGCTGGGTATTTTCGTGTTTCTATAACCCACCGAACTCTGACATGGATTACAGGATCTTTTTCGTGCGCACTTGGTCTTGTGCTTGCGTGTACACACGGGGGTGTTCGGACACTGAGGAGAGTCTGCACACAAAGTTGACTCTGAGAAATAAATCTCTCGCCGAACGTGGGGACGAACTCATGCTGACAGCGGCCAACTGGATACAAATCCAGCGCGCTACCGACTGAGCTACATCCCCCGCCCGTCCCTCTGTCTATTATCTTGGCCAAAATATACCTGTAATGTACGGACACTTGAAGACCTGCACACATTTGAGAAAGCAGGTATTTGAAACAAGGAAGTCTTAAAGTTGGGTTAAATTTACAGAGGTTATGAACAGAATATCTGAGAAAACAGGGTCTTAAACGATGTGGGGAGGGGGGGGGGTGGGGTCTTAAAAGAGGGTTCCACTGTATGACAATCACTGCCAATGCTACCAAGTGGCCATCTTTAGAGCTGCCAGAGCGGGGAGAACAAACGCCATCAAGACACGTGGCGTAGAGTGCGAAGCTGCTCCACAGTGGTTGACAAGGCAATCGGAGGTCTGCTTGCTCTTCTGACCCTCAGCCTCCACGTCCCATTGGTCCATGCTGGCGCTACAGTTGGGGGTCATCATGGACCTCATGAACTCCGACATGACCTGCGCGGTAGGGCCGTGGCACGATTCCAGAGACTCCTTCAAGCACAGCGTCATGCGGTAGTGAAAGCTGGGGAGAGAAAAAGTGCAGGGTAAATTATAATACAGTGGAACCCTGGACAATGATCACCCAAAGGACTGACCAAAAGTAGTTGTTGCAATGGAAAGGTGAATTGTACAGGAAAAACTCGTTGGGATATGGGAGCTGATTGCCAGTGCAGGTTTAACTGTACCTTCAGATTTAGAGTAGTCTGTAAGGTACATTAGAACAGTTTTAAGGGAACTCTAGCACTGGAACTAAAAGATTCAAGCTATATTTAAAAAGAAAAGGAAGTTGCTCTATGGATTGTGTTGAAATTTAATCTTGGAGACTGTTGACAGACAGTTCTCTTTTATTTTTATTTTTAAATATTTTTTTGAAAGGATTTGGAGTTTCTTGGTGAAAGAATATACCGTTAACACTAACTAATCTTCATTATTCACCCCTCTGCTTCTTTACCTCTGTAAACTTGTAGGGGTAGTTATTTTTCGATAATGACCCAGCAACCAAACAAATAACGACCCAGCAACAGCCTGAATCCTCGATAGTGCAATGGGTTGAGAAGTTGTTCTGTTTCGGTACTACTTTTTGCGACTGAAAAGTTCCGAACGCTCTAACGTACGAAGTATACATCTCTGGAGCAAACAATACAAACATACCGCATTTAAATTAACAACTACAGGCCTGAACACATGAATCTTCATATAAAATCCATGAGTTCGGTTGTTTTCTGAATCTAGATTTGCCGTGCTCAAACGTTCATCACAAGCAATTTCCCGCAAGGCAAGTAACTCATACTTTGTCTAGCGACAAGAGTAGTTCCCCTTCTTTTCACTCAGTTTCTTCGACAACAGACTGCAATCCGACGGTCAGTTTTCAACAATATTTCATTTAATAAACAGATCACACGCAACCAAATGCACACATCTCATCAATTCAAACAACATAAAGCGGTTTCATACACTATTTTCCCCAGAAAACTGAACTTCATACAGTTTTTAACGTTGGAACACGGGTGCAAAAGTTCGTCTGCTAGTCCCATTTGACGAAAGAACATTATCCTAAGCGATACCAAAACATATACAGAACACACAATATCTGCCTTTGCCGCCACAGCAGAATAACAGCATATCTGTGTACTTGATTTTAGTCCAAAATAGGAAAACTGACAAGAAGTGTTAACAGAATGGAATGATTTGCACGGAACTATACAACCGCGCATTAATCGATCGCCTGCGCAGGTTGACTGGTTGAGTGAATAGGATTCGATCAAACTTTCGCAAAAAACCTCCTCTTTTCTTTGAATAACTGAAGAAAGGAAGAATAAAGAGGTTACACACCTCGTCTCAGTGATTATAAAAAATAATGGTCTCAGTTCGCGGTCATGAAAAAGCTCGCTAAAGCTCGCATTTTTCATGATCCGCTAACTTCGACCATTATTTTTAATAATCACTGAGACTCTGCGTGTAACCTCTACGTATTTGTGCTGAGTATTTAATGCTAATCCTGTATGACATGTTTTTTAGGTTTTTTTTAGGCATTTGACCTAAGACTAGTATAGGTTTTACGTAAACCAGATTATCAAAAGGATTACATCTTTCAGAAGAGAAACAAAGTGAAACTTATTTCTAGACTGATAAACCCAAAGTCCTATTAACAACAACAGAAAGATTCCTTCAGCTTATATTAAACGATATTTTATTTTTCCAGAAAAAAGAAGTTTCTGAGAAAGCAGAACAAAATTCTGTTTAAGCTTTGCTCAAACATAATAGTTTTTGGAAGGGGAAATGTTCAACTTGTATAGGTGAAGTTTGCTACTCTTCTTCTTCTTCTTCGTTCATGGGCTGAAACTCCCACGTTCTCTCATGTTTTTGCATGAGTGGGTTTTTACATGTATGACTGTTTTTGCCCCGCCATTCAGGCAGCATACACCAATTTCGGGGGAAGCATGCTGGGTATTTTTGTGTTTCTATAACCCACCGAACTCTGACATGGATTACAGGATCATTTCCGTGCGCACTTGGTCTTGTGCTTGCGTGTACACACAAAGGAGGATAAGGCACTAGCAGGTCTGCATATAAGTTGACCTGGGAGATGGGAAAAATCTCCACCCTTAACCCACCAGGCGGCCACGGCCGGGATTCGAACTCACGACCTTCTGATTAAGAGGCCAACGTCTTACCACCCTGCCACCCTGGCCCGTCCTTTGCTACTCAATGATTGATTGCTTTTCTTGGATTTTATTTTAATTTCAATATTGAGCCGGGTTATTTTTGTTTTGTGTGTGCGCGCAACATGGGATAAAGGGAAGTAAACCGTGTGCGAATTGTGTACATTGAGTGGTAGGAGTTGTTTCCCTTAGCTCACACTTGCCTTGATAGTAGTTGAATAAAAATGATCATGACGGCGTAAAAATGGAATCGGTGATTTGGCGATGGGCGAGCAAACCACTAAGGCAAGTATTTTTCATCGATGGAAAAAAAGACAGTCCCGGGAGTTCGAGAATAAATACACGACTTGTGTGCTTGGGAATCACATGGAGCCTTCAATGATCATGAAGTAAACATTAAACAGTTTCTGAGCTATGTAGGCTACATCCATTTTTGTGAGGATCTAGGTCATAATCGATCCAGGAAGCACAGTGATGGTTAGTGAAACCATAGACCTATATCTAAATATAGGTCCCTGGTGAAACACGCCTTCTCGTGGCAACAGTTCGGCTCACCATTTCAGATCTGGCAAGGAGGCTTTGTGAATAAGAACCCCCCTCAACTGTGTCACGGGACTCCTACCCGAAAAGAACAGCCTGGGTGGTCTTTGTGCACAGTGGTATTTGTTTAATAAATTTATTTTGCTAAAGCAACTAGTGTTTTTAGTTTCTTTTTAAAGAAATTAATTCACACACAAAATCCAGCTCGCCACAGTAAGCAGCCAGGGTGCTGATGTTTTAACTTTTTATTTTTTTTAATATTTGTCTAAGTGGAGGGGTGGTCTTAATGCCTTACCATATCTTAGATGGTGGGCCGACCTGTTTTTAAAGAAAGGGTGTGCCTTAACCATAAGAGGAACAAGGGTGGTGTCAAAAGACTGAGACTTACTAGCAGGACACAATGCCCCAGCTGTCTCCTTTCTTCCGTATCGTGGTCCCGTTGTCTGGCACCTTGGCGGTGGTGGCCGGCTCTGCTGCCTTGCCGGACGTCACAGTCTTGGTCTGGAGAAATCCCTCTTTCATATGTCCAACGACCTGCTCCTTGCACGGGTGGAAGGCCTTCCAGTGATCGTGTAGGCACACCGAGTCAATTTCTGCAACAACGATAAGACCAGATTTTGTTTATTTTTTATTCACGAGGGTAAAGATGTCAGCAACTGCTGCCTGTTTCTCTTTATTTCACATTCAGCCCTCAGTTCCTCGAGATAGAAAACTCCAAGACAACGCGTGATGAAAACTTGAAGCTTTTGTTTTCTGTTGTCAGATAGGGAGAAAGGGAGCATGTATGAAGTCAAGAGAAAAAAAATATGGTCACACACACACACACACACACACGGTGATGCGGTTACTACCATGCCGCGGCGTCATATTGTTACACACACGGTGATGCGGTTACTACCATGCCGCGGCGTCATATTGTTACACACATGGTGATGCGGTTACTACCAGGCCGCGGCGTCATATTGTTACACACACGGTGATGCGGTTACTACCAGGCCGCGGCGTCATATTGTTACACACACGGGGATGCGGTTACTACCAGGCCGCGGCGTCATATTGTTACACACACGGTGATGCGGTTACTACCATGCCGCGGCGTCATATTGTTACACACACGGTGATGCGGTTACTACCAGGCCGCGGCGTCATATTGTTACACACACGGTGATGCGGTTACTACCAGGCCGCGGCGTCATATTGTTACACACACGGTGATGCGGTTACTACCAGGCCGCGGCGTCATATTGTTACACACACGGTGATGCGGCTATACTACCAGGCCGCGGCGTCATTTTGTTACACACACGGTGATGCGGTTACTACCAGGCCGCGGCGTCATATTGTTACACACGGTGATGCGGTTACTACCATGCCGCGGCGTCATATTGTTACACACACGGTGATGCGGTTACTACCATGCCGCGGCGTCATATTGTTTCCAACACCGGAGGGAAGCAGTGTTGTGAAGCGCATTCTGATTCACTCACCGGCTATGATGTAATTCATTACCATACTTGTGGAACGGTGCTTTTTCGAACAGATCGTGCCATAACTGCGCGTCGAGATATCACACACACACACACACACACACACACACACACACACACACACACACACACACACACACACATACCGACGCACGCACACTGAAACAAACTTAAAAATAAGAAGAAACAAGTCGCGTAAGGCGAAACTACAACATTTAGTCAAGCTGTCGAACTCACGGGATGAAACTGAATGAACGCACTGTATTTTTTCACCAAGACAGTACAGCTTCGTCAATCCCCGCGTGAAGGAAATCGCTCACCTTCCACGTGCAAAACGTAGTGATATTGACACGCCAGATTAGCGCGGTAGCGTATTGTGCAAAGCAAGAAAGCGCGCTTTTCTGTATTCTTGTTAACTTTCTCAGCTTGTTTTGAATACAACCTATCATATCTATATGTTTTTGGAATCAGGAAATGATCACAAATATTAAGATGACATCATTTTTGGATCGATTTCTGAAATTTTAATCGTAAGACTAATTAATCTATTTTCGTTAATTGTGATCACATTTTAAGAGTAAACATGACATAATATGTATTTATTTTTAGATTCAGAATGTGATGAAGAATACGATGCAATCAATTTTAAATCTGTTTGCAAAAAATCGATTTTAATGACAACTTTAATGAGCAAACTCATTAATTACATTTTAAGCCTCCAAGCTGAAATGCAATACCAAAGTCCGAGCTTTGTCGAAGATTACTTGACCAAAATTTCAACCAATTTGGTTGAAAAATGAGAGTGTGACAGTGCCGCCTCAACTTTCACGAAAATCCGGATATGACGTCATCAAAGACATTTATCAAAAAAACAAAAACGTCTGGGGATATCATACCCAGGAACTCTCATGTAAAATTTCATAAAGATCGGTCCAGTAGTTTACTCTGAATCGCTCTATACACACACACACACACACACACACACACACACATACACACATACACCACGACCCTCGTCTCGATTCCCCCCCCCCCCCCTCTACGTTAAAACATTTAGTCAAAACTTGACTAAATGTAAAAAAAGCCCGAACTGAGCACCAAAAGAAATCAGCACGAATATTCAAACAAAATGCGAGTGTTCAAACAAAGTTGGTAGCCTCAATGGATCATTCTTAGTATAAAGACAACAAAACACACACACACATATACACACCGGTACACACACACACCCACACACACACAAACACCCCCCCCCCCCCCCCCCCCCAACCTACCGTCTATTCTGGAGCATACAAAGTTAAAACCTTTGGCGGCTGAACCGTACTTGCGACCCGCCTGGGAAGACAGGAAGGGACATTTGCGTTTCACGGATTCCTCCATGCATTCCAGCCCCTTCATAAATGTGTCGTTGTATCTGAAAAGAATATAATAAAACCACCGAAATAAAATCTTGGCCGTAGCAGGTTATCATTAATTTCAAACTTTGTCACTGAGTATGACTTCCAAGGCCTAGTTTTTGCTCCGAATGGCACTCTATTAAATTCGGATTATTTTCTTTCAAAGACAAATTTATACATTCAAAGCTGTAGTGTGAGCACAGAGCTGTGATATCTCTTATACAATTTGTCCAACGTCATTGTCCTTTTAGTTCCAACCGAAATCTTTTGCATGTGTTTGCTCGCGACCCCATTGTCACAAAAGACTTGAAAGGCACTTGGGTCATACATCGTTATTACCGATGCAATGTTAGTGTCCACTTGCTAAATAATATCCCCAATCTTTAGAAACCCCCGCGGGTTAGGGGGAAGAATTTACCCGATGCTCCCCAGCATGTCGTAAGAGGCGACTAACGGATTCTGTTTCTCCTTTTACCCTTGTTAAGTGTTTCTTGTATAGAATATAGTCAATTTTTGAAAGATTTTAGTCAAGCAGTATGTAAGAAAATGTTAAGTCCTTTGTACTGGAAACTTGCATTCTCCCAGTAAGGTAATAATTATATTGTAAAACGTTGCAAGCCCCTGGAGCAAATGTTTGATAAGTGCTTTTGTGAACAAGAAACAATTGACAAGTGGCTCTATCCCATCTCCCCCCTTTCCCCGTCGCGATATAACCTTCGTGGTTGAAAACGACGTTAAACACCAAATAAAGAAAAACAAATAAAGAAAGAAAGAAATCTTTAGAAATAGTATACATCATATTTATTGTTATTACATTCCTGGCCAGATCAGAGACAGTGAGCAGACGTGTTTTGGCAGGGAGGACTGGGAGGGAGGACTGCGCCCTTAACATGACACAAACATTCTTACTGGCAGGGAGGACTGCGCCCTTAACGTGACACAAACATTCTTATTGGCAGGGAGGACTGCGCCCTTAACGTGACACAAACATTCTTACTGGCAGGGAGGACTGCGCCCTTAACGTGACACAAACATTCTTACTGGCAGGGAGGACTGCGCCCTTAACGTGACACAAACATTCTTACTGGCAGGGAGGACTGCGCCCTTAACGTGACACAAACATTCTTACTGGCAGAGATACTTGGGGTTCTCTTCAACCCTGCTGACGACGAAGTCTACGTCATCAAAGTCCTCCACGCCGTTGATGACGTAACTGTCTTCATCGGCGCTTGGCAGCAGCATCGACATCATGGTTGACGATATGTGCGCGGCGTTGGGCAGGTCCGCGAAGCATGCAGCCTTGGTGACGTTGTCGGGGAAGCACCGGGACTTGATATGTTTGAATATCGCCGACTTCCTGAGCTCGTCTGCCGCGGAGGGTAGAACCAGCGCTTAAAGGGGGCAGCAGGAGAGATTCAGTGATTAATCTGTATTACTTCAAGTACAGAGGTTTAAGCACAATAAGCTTTTCTACAACATAAAACAACCTAAAAACTTTCGTTAAAACACACACAACAAGAGGCGAAGCCTTCAAGGCTCACGTAAGAAATAGACAAACAGTAACACAAACTCAATCACTCCGTCACACATACACACCCACACACACAGTAAGCTTAGTAGGTGACACTGTGCAAGAAAGAGAGACACTAGATCTAGATCTGTCTGTCTGCATGTAGCCTACTTACAGGGACACGACTGCCAAATAGTCTCGGCCCGCTCAAAATAACAATGACCGAGACCACACACACCACGCGAGAGAGAAAGACTACAGGGAGGCATGCCGTCATGATGCATTAATTGACGTCAAACACTTTTGACCGTGACGTAATCTTATGCGAGCTTTATCCATAGTCTTGGATAACCACTCACACATAGACTCGGAAATGTTAAAGTTTCTACCACAGACATACACACACACACGCACACACACACGCACAAACGCACAGACAGACAAAGTTACGATCGCATAGGCTACACGTACTTCGTGAGCCAAAAACTACCGGCTATGTATGGCTTGAACACTGGATTTCCCTTTTTTGAGCCATGTGACGTCAAAGGCCGACTCAAACTCATATTTAGGCGGCTGGCAAAGAGTACAAAATAGTTCAAAATAGTTTGTGTGCGTTCAATCGTAAACTTGACATTAAAAAAATGAATTTCTAACTAAAATGGATGGATACTTAAGTGGTTTTAAAAAAGTATTATTTTGGATTATTTAAAAAAAAAACACCTTTTATTTAGACCTAAATATAACATTTGGCACATATCTCAACTGTCCTTGTTCACCTCGACCGCTAGCACGATCTCGGAGAACACGGACCGTCTTGATCTGTGTCAAATGTCATATTTTGATCAACAATAGAAATAATGTGTATTAACTTCAATTTTACCATTTACACACAAAACTACACACACACACACACACACACACACACACACACACACACACACACACACACACACACACACACACACACACACACACACATAATATATTACAATCAACACGAAAGTAGATCTAAGCTTGAATGTAAATTTTAGCTTTTAAATATTTGCTTTGCGATTCGTAACTGAAATAACCATGGTATTGTGTTGCTTAGTAATTGATGCATGAATTGGCGTCTCGCAGAATTACACGCCCCTGAGGAAGGCCTGGCAACAGGTCGAAAATCAGTTCGGGCTGCCACTTGCCATTCTCTGTTTGGCTTTTCTTTTCCTTGATTTCATTTCATTTATATATACAATTATATATTGGTCTGTGAACCTTTAAGAAGGCCTGCGGGCCAAACATTTGGAATCAAACGATGAAAACAACAACAATAACGACGACAACAATAACGACGACAACAACAACAACTTGTGACAACAACAACGACGACGACAACAACAAGAACTAACACAACAACAACAACAACAACAACAACAAAAACAACGATTTGTTTGTGTGAATGAAGGTGCAACGTCACGGTCTACATACCAGCAAAAGCAGCTAGGAAGATCATCCGATACATAGTTCTTGATCCTCCCTCTGTCTTTCAAAACCAACAATACAAAGCCCCCCTTCTGTCTTCACAATAGCTGTAGCGCCCTGAAAATGTAAGCTATGTCAAAATCCCTCTTCAGTCTACTCTTCTAATGATATGGCCCTTATTATGACGGAGTCATGTCATTGTTGTTTGGAGTAACTGTATTGTCCGGATGCCAAACCCCGTGAGCAACCGATACGTCTAATGATAGTGGACGCATTGCCAGGGTGTTGTTTAGAACCTTTTAACACCGACAACAGCTCACTCTTCTTGTAAGTCAATATCTGTTACGTAGTTTTGACTGTAATTTGGTTCCGTCACATGCTTTTGCTCCGATCTTATTACATTTGTGTGTGTGTGACAGAGTCTCAAGCTATATTGAAACCTGAACTTTAAGACAATCCGTGAAAAGACTTCATCTGTTTTAAGACCCTGTTTCCCAAGACTTTGTCTTCATATGCAGTCTGTATCTCTAATTTAAGACTCATTCCATTATAAGACCTGTACGTTTCTCAGACTTGTGTAAGTCTTAAAACAGGGGTGTCACTGTACTTTGAGCGGGTTTCGGTGTGCAGACGAACACACAAAACCAAAACAAGGTTATTGCTCGGAGTACCTATAGGACATGTGTCTTAAAGTCACACTCCTTCTCGTAAAATATGTTGGGCTCACCACCTCAGAGCAGGCCGGGCTTTGAACGGAATAAGACCATCCATCTACCTGATCACATACCAACTATAACAGTCTGGAGGCCTACGGCTGTGCAGAGTTGGACATTTTTGATGAATTTTGAAACATTAATTCATCAACATATTCCAACTCACCACAGCAAGCACTCAGGGTGTTGAGTTTGAGTATGGGTAGAAGTGGAGCCATGGTCTTATCCCACAACAAAGCGCGCGGTCAGGTCTCAAGGGTGAGCCAATAGAGCTTGACTTCAAGCGAAGGAGTGTGACTTTAATGTGGCACTTAAATCATGGGTGGGAGCCGAAAATATTGCCAGGGCTGAACATTTTGGAAGGCCGGGGTCCAGGGGCCGCCAAGGCTCCGGCGGGGTGCAGTGGCAGCGCCCTTGCTGGGGGGGGGGGGGGGGTTAGAGGGGCAGCGCCCCCCAGCCGAAAATGAATTTTAGCATTTTAGGGAGGGTTTAGGTGGCCTCTCCTGACTTTAAATTTTAGAACAAACAAGCTTTTTGGAGATGCATAATATATACATCTTGTAAACTTGAAAGTTTTTGTAACTGACCAGCTGAAAATTCATTTTAGCATTTCATGAGGGGGCTATTTGAGCCTCTGCTGGCTTTAAAACTGATAACAGCAAACAAACAACAACAAATGGGGGGGGGGGGGGGGAATGCACAAAATCAAGAACCTCCATACTTGAAGATGTTTGGTTGTATCACTCTTGTTACGGGGTCTACAAAAGCAAGTGGTAAACACATTTCAAGAGGTTTTTTTTAGAAGCCCCTATACAGTCAAGGAAAAAACATTGCCTGGCCTGTCTAAAAAAAAACTCCGCGTGAGGGATTTTGCAGCAAGCGAGAGTGAAGATAAAGAGGGAAATATTTTCTCTGCGCCCGAGCCAGCAAGCAGGATGTCTCAGGACTATATATATAAGCTTATTTAAACAAAATCTTAAAATTGGAGATGCACAAAAGTTTAAAAAATCTTGTTAACTTGAACGTATTTGTAACTAACCAGCTGAAAGTGAATTTTTAGCAATTCACGAGTTGCTATTTGAGCCTCTCCTGGCTTTAACAGCACACTTTTTTTTCTTTTTTTTTTGTGCTCGGTAATACATGAAAATCGACCCTCGGGAAAATATGCAAGATATTCAGGACGAGGTGTGTAAGCTATTTATCCCATTACTCCGACGTTTTCATTAAAAACACTTACTTTTTCCACTAAAACCTGCCCGTGCCTGTTTTCAGCTTGCCAAAAGCCTCCGCAGTCGAAATTCATGTCAATGAATTCATGCGCAAAGCTAGTTCCCATTTGTCAGCATAATGGACGGCGTCATTCGACTTGTATGTGGACATTCAGTCATTCATATTGCTTATAAAAAGGTCTGCTATCTGCTTTTACATTTTGAAAGTCATTTTAAAATATCCCGGTGTATATTTGACATCGGCTTTCGTTATACTCAATTCGGCATACCGGGTTTATATTTAATAAATGCATAAACTCTGGCACACTGAGGCATACACATGCGAAAACGAGGAGGTAACTAAGATGAACAAAAAACATCAAACCAACAAACAATGACGCTACTGAGCGTACGACATGCAGTACCACTGGAGTTAATTAAATTGTTTTAAAAAGCAAACGATTTTAGCAGTTTGTATATATTCATGCACATATACACAATTGGTAGCTTGCGTTCACTCATTCTCCAGTCTTTGGGTTTTCGTAAAGGTACATCAAAATAATTAAAGGCGCACACTTGGTGACGTCAAATATTTTATTTTGATTGTGAGAGTACAGGTAACAAATATGAATGCAGAGAACCACGGGCATTGTACTGCTAAAGACGCCGAACAAGCATTGTGCAAAAAAACCTTATTGACGTGGAACAAATACAAATCACGTTTTAAGCAAAAATTGAATTTGTTCTCGTGGTTAGGCGCGCATGTGCGTGGGTATCATTCTGCTGAATAGTTTTATTTGTCGATTAATATGTATGCATATTTATATAGGACGGTGGTCTGTTCAATGTTGTTGAGTCATTATCTGACACTTTGACAAGATTCATTAAACTGAAGAAACGACCGCAGAAACACACGATCAACATTGCGTGTCTCTGTACATTTCTAAAGAAAGAAGTTTCCACTTGTCAAATACAGTATGCATGTGTGTGTGTGTGTGTAAAACTTTAGCAGGTATAGACTGTGTGCGGGCGTGTTTGCTGGTGTAAGGGTAAGTACATGCTCTGCTCTTTTGTCAGTCTTGTCGTACACCTGCATTAGGAGGCTGTGTGTCATGGTTTGCTTTCGCTCTAAACGAGCGATAACGCATTTGGCATCGACAAGTCGTTTTGTGTGTGTGTGTGTGTGTGTGTGTGTGTGTGTGTGTGTGTGTGTGTGTGTGTGTGTGTGTGTGTGTGTGTGTGTGTGTGTGTGTGTGTGTGTGTGTGTGTGTGTGTGTGTGTGTGTGTGTGTGTTTGAAGGTATCAATGTTCTGCAAATCAAAGCTGAAGCACTGAGTCAGCGGCGGTGCGGTTGGTATCTGATTAAGTGACGTATTATTATATATATGGGGAGATTTATATAGCGCTTGACGTTCTCTAAGCGCTTATTTAGATTGTCAAAACTTATTGTAAACTTATTTAGATTGTCAAAATTCAGCACAAGCAACGTACTATACAAACGTTAGACTTTAAAAGGAAGATCTCGGCAACTTATGCCTACGCTAGTGTACAAAGATCATGTGAAAATAAATGTTTACCAGCGGTCCGGTATGATAATCCGCTTCATCAAACTGACGAACACAGAGCGATTGTAAAGCTGGAATTAGTAAATCGCTATTTGAAACTGAAGTCAAGTCGACCTTTAATTTCTTGGATTCGTTTCTCTTCAGGGTCGTTATTTCTTTTTTTTTGTTGCTTTTATGTCTTTGTTCTATTTCTTGGTTTTATCTTCCTCTTTTTTGGTGCGCGTTTTAGTTTCAAAATCATCATCAGGGAAAACGGTCAACGATCGCGAGAATAAGACATTCGTAATATTTGTTTCAGTTAAATCAGACCAGCATATAGATGCAAAGAAACACAGGCAAAAGCCCGAGAGTTCCGGCAACAGACAAGCCGCTTGCAGCGCCACAGTCGGAACCCTGGCAGTTATCTCCCGTCACCTGGGCTGCCCAAGTGTCCATCATGGCTGCACAGGAAGCGGTGGCCATGTTCTTCATCAACTCCGCCATGACATCTGCTGTGCCTCCGGGACACGCCTTCATCGTGGTCTTCACGCACCTCATCATCCTGTACTGGAAACTGCAAACAAGAAGAGCAAATTAAACGCTTCATTCAGCACCTTCGCAGTGAAAGGTCGCAGTGACTGCGACGAGGGCGGAGCAAGGTCTTGAGGAATTATTTTTCACGGCCGTCACAGCTGTGACTTATACATCTGACGGCAACAACAACAAAACAACAACGTACAACACAAAAACACAAACAAATACAACAACCGGGTAAGAATTAATCGTACAATACAAACCAAGTGTGGCTCTAAACCCGAGAAGCCAGGTTTCTAAGTTAAGGTGAACCCGCTGTCACGAACTGAAAACTCTGCCTGAACAATCCTTCTCATTGCGGTCAATGCGCATGCGCTAACATGGGGAGATTAATCAGGTCGTGAACAACCTAACCCTAACCCTTACCCTAATCCTAACCCTAACCCTAACCCATGGTTCGTTCGGTCAAAGGGTCGCATTTTTTAAGTCCAAGATTGGCGCATGCGCATTGACCGCAATGAGAAGGATTGTTCAGCAGAGGTTTCAGTTCGTGACACCGGCCTGAGCTTCTCCTCTTTCCTCTTTCGTATCCCAACAGCCTCCACTCCACCCCCCTCTCTCCATCTCTGCCCGCCTCTCTCTCAATCTGAGTATATGAATTGTCCTCTAACCTTGTAAAATAATGTTCCATCATCATCGACACTGCAATATGATCATTATTATCGGTCATCATAATCATCATCATCATCATCATCATCTCTCTCTCCTCTCTCTCTTCCTCTCGCTTTGTCTCTCTCTCTCTCTCTCTGTCTCTGTCTCTGTCTCTCTCTCTCTCTCTCTCTCTCTCTCTCTCTCTCTCTCTCTCTCTTATGACCCGACTGAGCCAGCCCAACCGCTTTTTGACAGTCAAGTACTGTGAATGAAATACAACCGAACTCACTTGCATATCATTTGTCTCCCTTTGTCACCACCCATCTCCGGCTTGGGTTCCGGTCCAGGACCACCTTCCGCAGGTGGTTCCGATCCTGGCATAGTCTGTGTGGTGGGCGGTGGTGGTGGTGGAGGGGATTGTTTCATGCCCCCGCCACTCCCCCCAGGCTGCATGGAACTCCCATTGTTGCGCATGTCGTCCATCACACGGCGCTTGCACGTCATGGGGACCATCCACTGAGTTCTCATGCACGCCGCGTTCACTTCTGTGTAAACGCAACACAAAACATAATGGTGAGAAATGCAGTCAAACCCCCCTTTTAACAACTTTAACAATCTGAGAAACTCAGGTTTAAAAAAAGTCTCGATTCCCCCCTCTATGTTAAAACATTTAGTCATAACTTGTAAAAAGAGGGCATCTCAAAATGGAGGTCAATTTACAGAGGTTTTGTACAGACAAGCTGAAAAAAGCAAGGTCTTATAAAGGAGGAAGTCTTAAATTGGGAGGGTCTTAAAGGGGGGGGGGGGGGTCCACAGTAGCAGCTGTATACACAACACAGAATGATGAAAACTACGATCACACTGCGAATTCTGCCCACAGTAGCCTACATAATTGAGACACATACCCCTTTACTGACAACTCTGGACACAGTGAGCAATATCGGCACGGTTGGTCTAGTGGTAAGGCGTCCGCCCAGTGATCGGGAGGTCGTGGGTTCGAACCCCGGCCGGGTCATACCTAAGACTTTAAAATTGGCAATCTAGTGGCTGCTCCGCCTGGCGTCTGGCATTATGGGTTTAGTGCTAGGACTGGTTGGTCCGCTGTCAGAATAATGTGACTGGGTGAGACATGAAGCCTGTGCTGCGACTTCTGTCTTGTGTGTGGCGCACGTTATATGTCAAAGCAGCACCGCCCTGATATGGCCCTTCGTGGTCGGCTGGGCGTTAAGCAAACAAACAAACAACAGTGAGCAATTGTTAGAAAGTAAATCTATACGCAAACTCTGGACTCAAGAAGGATTTATTGGTTGAGGAAGCTATCTGCCCATTATAAAGGGGAGTAGGAGGGTTCGGGGATGTGGGTGGCTTTAGCATAATAAACACTAATTAAAATCAAACATGAACTCTGGACAAAGTAAGTCCCTGTGAAAAACACGATTGTACATAGTATGTAATGGTGAAAAATAAAATTACACTTGAATCCTGTCCAAGCCTATTTTTTTGAAAATATATTCACCTTATATTTTCACCTTAAAAGTAGTGGCACAAACCGCAACGTCACATCTTTACTGGGTGATTTAATAGTCTTAAACCCATTTAAATGATTAGGGAGTTGTTTACGCTAAGCTCATGTTCCAGCGCATTTTAACTGAAAGGTATTATGAACAAGCGACTTTCATACTCTTTTTCGATCGAGTTTTTTGTTATCAGCTTTTTTCAAATAAAAGTCGCCTCTTCATTTAACTGCTTCTAAATCTATCTGGCTGCAAGTAACAGGTTCCGCATAGCTGTAAGATAATCTTGTCTATATTTAGAGGGCTTACTATTCCCAATGCTATTAATGTGACTTAAAAGTCCGGGAGGTGTCTGGAAACAGTGTGAGGGTCACCTTAGTCACAGGTTTATAACCCAAACAGTTTTCGCTCTTTTCTAAAACGGTTTTCGCCACTGGATAGAGCATTAAAAAAAACTCTATAGAAAAATCAAAAAATATGAAAATCATGCAAAGGTGACATGCGATCGCGACTCATTCCGTGGTGGAGGGTCACATTTGATCTAGACGTTAACGCTTTTCCTACTCGGCGAACTGAAGTCAAAACTTGTTTCGGGGTGACATAATCGTCTTGTGACTAATCTTGGAACACTTCTGGAATGAGCCAATATACACTTACCATCCACCCTGTTGCAGTATCCATTGAAAGCCCGTACCAGGCGGTCATTGTGAGTCAGCATTTCGTCAGGCATGTCCGGACATTGTGACATCATTGATGACGTCATACAGTCCAGCGCTTTGATTAGGTCGTCTTTGGAACTGAAGCACAAAACAAATCCGTATTTCTTGGGTACATGTATATCCAGACTTTTGTTCTATTGTCTATAACTCTATTTCTTTTCAAGAGCAGTTCACGAATATGTCATGACCTTGTCAAGAAAACATCAATTAAATATAATTTAATGCACAGTCTGGCCGAAAAAGGCATTATTTCTCTTAAAAACGCCTAAAACAAAAGAATGTCAATGATACGCACGTGAAAGAAATGGATGTATGTCTGTCTGTTAAACCTTTCATATACATGGTGAGACGTGTGAACAAAATCACCACACACCAAATGATTATTGTTTCCATTCGCAATCTAGGGCCGATCAAGTAGCAGCAAAGCACTGTGATAATGCTTGTCCTAATGCCTGTCCTAACGCCTGTCCTAACAGCATATCACATACAGGGTGACCCCCAAAAAAGAGTACCCACACAAACTTGAACTCGCCGCATATGAGCATAACTTTCCTGAAAGACATGCTAGAACGCTGAAATTTGGAGCATTTTCTGTGCAAATCATGCAGAGGCTACTTGTGTGTAAATAAATTTTATGAAGATTGCTTTATTTTTGTTCAATTTATGACGTTTATGACGTTTTGTTTGGGTACTCTTTTTTTTGGGTCACCCTGTACTTGCACAAACTCGTGGGTTCTCTCTGAACCACGGCAAAATGTTCCACCGTAACAAGCAAGCAAGCAGGCCGCCAACAAACCAACCAAACAAGCAGATTGTTTTTTAATGTATCCAAGCCGTGTGTGGCCCAATTACAAAATCGGTTGGGTTCATTCATTCTGAACGACCGTGATGGAGTATATTCAACAACAATCAAACCGACCAAAAAGAGATGAATGTGTGTGTGTGTGTGTGTGTGTGTGTGTGTGTGTGTGTGTGTGTGTGTGTGTGTGTGTGTGCGAGTGTGTGTGTGTGTGTGATACGTGTGTGTGTGTGTGATACGTGTGTGTGTGTGTGTGATACGTGTGTGTCTGTGCATGCGTGTGTGCGTGCGTGCGTACGTGCGTGCGTGCGTGCGTGTGTGTGTGTGTGTGCAGTGTGTGTGTGTGTGTGTGTGCGTGTGTGTGCGAGCGTACGTGAGAGCGTGCGTGCGAGCGTGTCTGTCTGTCTCTCTGTCTGTCTGTCTGTGTATCCCACACAAATTTGACCTACTCGCAAAACTTGATGGGTTGTCTTTGCACAGTAGTAACAGAGTATTCAACAAAGGCCACGCCCTCCTCGGTCTCTGTGGCGTAGGAGTCGTTTCCACGTCGGGGTCGCGGCATCATCTTGGCGGCCGGCAGAGACGCAAAGCACTGTGCCACCATCGTGTCGTTAGGCCAACAGTTCTTTTTCATCATCGTTTCCCCACCCTGCATTATCATGTCTCCCTTTGTTGCTGGCAGCATCGCCAAAACTGAATGCGAAAACGAATGATAAATATGAATACATTTAATTGGCATGTCAAACAAACAAACAAACAAACATACTAACAGCACACACACACACACACACACACACACACACACACACACACACACACACACACACACACACACACACACACACACACACACACACACACATCATCATCATCACCACCAACACCACCACCACTACCACAACGACAGCAACCACAAACAACGAAAAACACCCCTACTAATTACGACCAACATTCAGAAAATAAACATACCAGCAGCAGCTGCAAGAAAGATGCCAACACTCTTCATCTTTGACTGTTGCGAACAAATAACCACGACACAGTCAATTGAAACAGCTACTGCTCACGAGACAGACACTGCTTCCACTGTACTGAGGATGTTCTTGAGCAAGGACAACAATCTATGCTGAAAAACAACTTGTAATTGTCACGTTTCTGAATTGTTTGCGTACGTCCTTCGGCCGAAAGTTAAATGACTTGCGTTTCGGCCGAGTGGAAAACTTTATACCCCTAATGATACCCAGAAGACAGTCCCGTGACATCCTGCTTTTATTCTTTAAACCGGATAGGAGGAAACCATGTTGTTTTCTCCTTTAGTCAAGTTTTGACTTAATGTTTTCAGATAGACTAGAAATCGAGACGAGGGTGGTAGTGTGTGTATGTGTTAGTGTGTGTGTTAGTGTGTGTGTTAGTGTGTGTGTTGGTGTTGGTGTGTGTGTGTGTGTGTATATATAAATATATATGTGTGTGTGTGTGTGTGTGTGTGTGTATGTGTGTGTGTGTGTGTGTGTGTGTGTGTGGAGCAATTCCGCGAAAAGCTACCGGATAGATCTTTATGAAATTTCATATGGGAGTTTTTTCAGATAATACCCCGATACCTATTTGATGACGTCATATCCGGCTTTTTGCAAAAGTTAAGGTTGCACTGTGGCGACCTTATTTTTAAACAAATAGATTTAAACTTTGGTCAAACACTCTTTGAGTCAGTCCCGACCACGGGATTGCATTTCAGCTCGGAAGCTTTAAAATGTATCAATTAGTTTGTTCATTGAAGTTGTTAATAACATCGAATTTTCTCTAAAAGATTTGAAAAGGATTGCTTTGTATTCCGTACCAATTCCGGAATCCAACAATATATAGGTGTGTTATGTTTAATCTGAAAATGTGCTCAGATTTAAAGACAATCGGTTTATGCAAATAAGGTCTTTTGTTGACATGCTTAGCCGAGACCAGCTCGAACCGTTTTAGTTGACGTGTTTCGGCTAACCAAATTTGAGAAGTCTCGACGATGATTTAACCCAGGTTTTCAGTGTCGGTCTTTCAGTTTCAGGCCGACAGTTTGACTAGAAGTTTTGATATAGCTTGGCGCGGGTTTTTTTCCTTTCAGTCCCATGATATCCTCCTTCACTCTCCACACCGGTTCGGTACACCCCTCTATTCCCACTTCTGATCAGTATTCACGTGACATCCTCCTTTATTCCCTACGGCAAAGTAGGTGCCTCACCCCTCCCGCCCTCCCTTTTTTTCTTTCTTATTTTTTCCTCCTATAATATTACAGCTTTCTCGGGGCCCCCAGAAAAGCTGAGATGACTAAGAGGTATAATCTGTCTCGTCAAGCAAGGCTCAAAAGCTGAACTATAGAGAGCAATGTGGTAATACCTGCTTCGAAAGGGGTGGATGGTGTTGGACGGTGTTAGAGGTAGGTGAGGAATGCATATGCATGCATATCATGTATATAGGGGTAGGTCGGGAGTGGGTTGGGTTGCCGGGTGGATGGGAAGGGAGGGGGTGGGTTGGGTTGCCGGGTGGATGGGAAGGGAGGGAGTGGGTTGGGTTGCCGGGTGGATGGGAAGGGAGGGGGTGGATTGGGTTGCCGGGTGGATGGGAAGGGAGGGGGTGGGTTGGGTTGCCGGGTGGATGGGAAGGGAGGGGGGAGGAGAGGGATGATGGGGGCCGAAGATGCGGGCAGGTTGCGTCAGAGGAAAATGACACATCTTCTCTAAGGAAAAGTTTTATTGCAACAACAAAACCTCTCATGACCTCTTGCATCCTTTCCAGACTAGATTACTGTAATTCCCTCCTCTTTTGTGCCCTCGCATCGACAATTCAACCACTAGAAACTCACCACAACTCTGCAGCTCGTCTCATTTTCAAAGCACGTCGTACACAAACTGCACACCGCTGCTGTTCAGTTTGCACTGGCTGCCTGTGGTCCAACAGATAAAATACAAGATCTGCTGTCTCTGCTTCAAAGTAATAACAAACTCTGTCCCTTCCTATATCTCTCCAAACCCTGACAAGTGTACTCCCCGTCTCGCACAATACGATCGTCTCCTGACACTCGTTGCTTTAAAGTTATCGGTTACAAACGAAAGCAACATGGTTTCCGCGGTTTCTCTCATTTTGGTCCCTATATCTGGAATGAGCTGCCCCATAATGTCAGATTGTCCGGCATATGAGCAGATGTGTGTGAGTGTGAGTGTATATGTATGTGTGTGTGTGTGTGTGTGTGTGCGTGTGTGTGTGTGTGTGTGTGTGCGTGTGTGTGTGTGTGCGCGTGTGTGTGTGTGCGTGTGTGTGTGTGTGCGCGCGTCTGTGTGTGTGTCTGTGTGTGTGCGCGCGCGCGTGTCTGTGCGTGCGTGCGTGCGTGCGTGCGTGTGTGCTTTCGTATGTGTGTGTGGGTACGTGTGTGCGTTTGTGTGTGGATGTGTGTATGCTCTGCTGTGAAACCCAACTCCTGTACGTGATAGGAGAGGGCAAATTTACATAGTGCAATATTATATTTGATTGTGATAGTCTTAAAGACGTTTGACCTTATTTAGATTTTATCTGTACATGTATTGAATTTAAAGATGACACGGACAACACTTTAGGTCAGTGTTATTGGAAATATGATAGGCGTACGTGCTTGTTATTACATACGTGAACCTATGTTTTATGTTTTATGTGTGTTGTCCTATACCATTGTTGTTATAATCGTTTACAGGCAGGCAGGGTGTGCCGAAGAAACATTTTCCATTCTTATGTAGTATTCTAATGGACAATAAAGTGCTGTTATTGTTATTATTGTTATTGTTAATTCGATCATGAACAAATTCTGGGTTGAAGAGAAGGAGTTTCAAAATCTGGTTAAATTCACAGACGTTATGGGGTAAATGAAGCTCTGAAGAAAAAACCCACTAAAATCTATGGGAGGAAGGGAGGAGGAGGGAGTATAGGGGGGTGAGGAGGCGGATGGATTGGGTGTAGAATAGTCATAAGGGGTGTGGCGCTAGGGTGGTGGTGGTGGATGAGGTGGGTAAACCTCATATTCATCTTTAAAAAAAACCCACCCGCCTTGGCGAGAACAGAACACAAAAAGTCATCGGTAGCGAGGCAATAGGGGTGGAGTGGGGTGAGAGTAACCCCCCCCCCCCCCCATCCCTCTTAAAAAAACAGCAACACTATCTTGATGGCTAAAAAATAGAAACATAGGCTGTGGAGAAAGTGGAGTGGGGGGCGGGGAGGGGGTGGTGGATGAGTGTGGAATCAGAATGTTGACGGCCTATCAGCGGTGTCAAGTACCTGTGAAAGTCAGCACATGCTGCACTTGGGCGGGACGCATGCTTGCTGTATTGGAATGGACAAACAATATGTCTCGTTAGATCGATCTCATTGATATTGATTGATTTAAAGCGGTAGCCGATCAAGCTTGCATCTTTGGTTTTCTGCAGTAGCTCGCTTTCGCTTTCAACACATATCCTGCTT
Source organism: Littorina saxatilis (assembly GCF_037325665.1). Classification (NCBI taxonomy): domain Eukaryota; kingdom Metazoa; phylum Mollusca; class Gastropoda; order Littorinimorpha; family Littorinidae; genus Littorina; species Littorina saxatilis. The sequence goes on along the minus strand of NC_090257.1, from coordinate 12,736,664 downwards.
TCGCGTCGTTTGCTTGGTTTGTGCAATTTATTCCACTTTCCCTCTCCCCCCTCGCAACCCCTTTCCTTCTTTCAAGGCACAGAACAGGCGAATTCTGGAAATAACTCTATCGTGGTTTTTTAGGGATTGTGGAAAAGTTGCTTTTTCTTGGAAATACTGTGGGAAAAAACCCACGTGACATTGTAGGCCAATCACTAACGACTGGCATGTCTCCACGCGTGGTCGTCGATCTGCGCGCTGAGGAACACGATCCCTTCGGCTTCGAATAGTCAGCTCCGATATGTAAACTTTCAAACACAAAGAGCGTAATATTGAGCGAACAGTAAAACAACAAGTCGCGTAAGGCAAAAATACAACATTTAGTCAAGTAGCTGTCGAACTCACAGAATGAAACTGAACGCAACGCAACGCAGCAAGACCGTATATACTCGTAGCATCGTCACTCCACCGCCCGTGGCAAAGGCAGTGCCAGTGGAATTGACAAGAAGAGCGGGGTATTCGTTGCGCTGAGAAGGATAGCACGCTTTTCTGTACCTCTCTTCGTTTTAACTTTCTGAGCGTGTTTTTAATCCAAACATATCATATCTATATGTTTTTGGAATCAGGAACCGACAAGGAATAAGATGAAAGTGTTTTTAAATTGATTTGGAAAAAAATAATTTGATAATAATTTTTATATATTTAATTTTCAGAGCTTGTTGTTAATCCAAATATAACATATTTATATGTTTTTGGAATCAGAAAATGATGGAGAATAAGATGAACGTAAATTTGGATCGTTTTATAAAAATAATATTTTTTTTACAATTTTCAGATTTTTAATGACCAAAGTCATTAATTAATTTTTAAGCCACCAAGCTGAAATGCAATACCGAAGTCCGGGCTTCGTCGAAAATTACTTGACCAAAATTTCAACCAATTTGGTTGAAAAATGAGGGCGTGACAGTGCCGCCTCAACTTTCACGAAAAGCCGGATATGACGTCATCAAAGACATTTATCAAAAAAATGAAAAAAACGTCTGAGGATATCATACCCAGGAACTCTCATGTCAAATTTCATAAAGATCGGTCCAGTAGTTTAGTCTGAATCGCTCTACACACACACACACACACACACACACACACACACACACACACACACACGCACAGACACACACACATACACCACGACCCTCGTCTCGATTCCCCCCTCGATGTTAAAACATTTAGTCATAACTTGACTAAATGTAAAAAGACGAAACAAAGAGAAAAAGATCGGAGCTAATTTTCACTTGGATGTCAGTCGTTCTCACCGAGCTGTCTCCCCACCCAATAAGTTAGAAGATTTGCATATGGTACACTGACGCAATGTAGGCTTATTCAATACAAAGCTCAAGTTTACACGGAGAACAGCTGGGCTGGAAACTCCTGGTATCTGTCCGAGTGGAAGGATGCTCAAATTCCACATAAAACCCTTGGTAGATCTTTGGTGGTTTATTAAATCGGTGACATGAGTCGAAGAGTCAGTGCATTACTCCCGCCCCAATGAAAACGCAAGAGGCAGTCAAGGGTGCCTAAATCACACATGTTCGGTGGGTTATACGGAAACACGAAATAACCAAGCATTCATCCCCCGGAAGCGCCGTATGGCTGCCTGAATGGCAGGGTAAAAACGGTCATACACGTAAAACACCACTCGTGCAAAAAAACACGTGTACGTGGGAGTTATAGCCCATGAACGCAGAAGAAGAAGAAGAAGAAGAAGAAGAAGAAGTTTCCAACAAGGGTGTGAACTTCACTCCATCGACGGTCGACAAAACGGAAATCTTGATCGAGATGGAGCGTACCTTTAAATTTGTCGTCAACGCTGCTGGCAGCAAACAGAACCAAACTCGGCCAGTTTTTGACTGAAAAGTCAACTGCTCGGCAATTTGTACTTAATTTAACACTCAGGTCGACAACGATTAGGATAAGAAGCAGACTTGAGTGAAAATGCTATCAGCAAATGGCTGTGTGGTAAGGCTGTGCGCCGATTTGTGAGCGTCTGGTCTTTCGAGTTAAACCATGGATGCAAAAGATTGTCAGCCTGATTTCAAGGGAAGAAAATTACAGATGATTTGTGTTGCTTCTCCTGCTCACCAGACTCTGATTTACTGGAGTAAATTGCAGTAGTGTGCGTAGTTTGAAGTGTGTCGCTCAACTACTTGTAAGTATATTTTGCTCTCTTTTTCTGAACATAGCGGTTATATTTTGTTGATTTTTTAATCTGTGGTCTGCAGACACTTGTAAAAACTTGTAAAGTCGAGTATAACGCTACGTTTTCAGCCTGTCTTTGATCTGCATGTTAGTATGTTTTCCATTCTCATTCTCATGCTAATAAATGTTAAACAGTTCATTTTGTGTAATGATTAAGTGGGGTTCAGTGTGTTAATTAGTTATGAGAGAAAACGTGCAATGTATTAACAGTTCAACAATCACTGTTCCTTCATGGGAGCGTAAAGACACTTTTCTGCTTTCGCTCAGTTATCAGACTGAGATCTTTGACAACTGGCGTTATTGATTCTGAACGACGGGCGCTGTGGCGGGGTGGTGAGACGTCGACCTCTTAATCGGAAGGTCGAGGGTTCGAATCCCGGCCGCGGCCGCCTGGTGGGTTAAGTGTGGAGATTTTTCCGATCTCCCAGGTCAACTTATGTGCGGACCTGCTTGTGGCTTACCCCCCCTGGCCCTTCGTGTGTACACGCAAGCACAAGACCAAGTGCGCACGGAAAAGATCCTGTAATCCATGTCAGAGTTCGGTGGGTTATAGAAACACGAAAATACCCAGCATGCTTCCTTCGAAAGCCGCGTATGGCTGCCTAAATGGCGGGGTAAAAACGGTCATACACGTAAAATTCCACTCGTGCAAAAACTCGAGTGTACGTGGGAGTTTCAGCCCACGAACGCAGAAGAAGAAGAAGATTTTGAACTCATATCAATTACTTAACGCAAAATAAGGGGGGGGGGGGGGGGGCGGGGGACAGGAACTAGAAGAAAGCGCTTCAAAAGTATTCTGTGTTTTAGCGATGAATACCGTGTAAATAGAACTATTCCGTCTAATTTCCTTTCCCTCAACCCCCCCCCCCCCCTCCCCTCCTCCCCCATCCTCCATCCCCTCCAGTGCCCTCTCTTGCCCTCAGACCCCCCCCCCCCCCCCCCACCCAACCACCCCCCTCTCCACCCGGGCCAACGCTCTGGCCCCTCTCCCTTCCCTCGATCTAAATTCAGCAACACTAAACCTACATGAGACCAATCACTTGTGACTTGCACAGTGAAGCATTGTGAGAATCGATGCGCATTGTTTTCTGAGCTCAGTTCAGCAAGCCTCTGATTATCCTTATAAGATCCTGACATTCAAATGTCTTTTATCTGGACACACGAAGAGATAGCCGTCTGTGTGTGTGTGTGTGTGTGTGTGTGTGTGTGTGTGTGTGTGTGTATGTGTGTGTGTGTGTGTGTTTGTGTGTGTGTGTGTGTGTGTGTGTGAGTGCGCGTGTCTGTGTGTGCCTGCGTATGTCTGTGTGTCTGCGCATGTGAGCGTACGTGCGTGCGTGTATTCGGTGTGTGCATAAAATATGATGTTGCCAATGTATAAGGGAGCATTTTTAAAATTATTTTTATGTATTTACGTTGAATGACTTGTTACACATTGACATTGATAGTTTTATTCTTCTTCTTCTTCGTCGTTCGCTAGATAGTTTTATCATAAGAACCTTTTCTAATTCCTATTAACTCGATGTTCTTTAACTATATTTATACATAAATGCATATTGTAAAGCAGCATGCATTGTTAGAGGATTTTTTTTTAAATTTTTTTTTTTAGTAGCAGTGTTTAAATGTCGAAGCTGCTTTTCCCAGTTTTACCTAAGAGACCGACTGTATATTGTGTTATTGTATTTGTCAGACTTGATTGTACCAAGTCCCTACACATGTTGTAATGCGCTTAGAGCCAAATATTTTAGTTTTTTGTAAGCGATAGGCGCAATATAAATACACTTTATTATTATTATTATTATTATTAATATTATTATTATTATTATTATTATTATTATTATTATTATTATTATTATTATTATTATTATTATTATTATTATTATTATTATTATTATCTTTGTTGGTCGGATGGTTTTTTTCTTCGCCATTTGTCCCACACAAAAATGCTCATAAAATCTTCAGTTAAACCTGAAAAAGTAGCTGTATTTATGTTATTGCAAACACAATTTTGTTCGGGCATTTTCCTAACTTGTAGTTTGCTTGATGCAAACGCAACACGCATATCTCTAGTTCAGGGTAAAAATACCTAATGATAAATAAATCCTACTTGAAAAGTTAAAATACAATCTTTTCCGACATATATTCGCTTTTGATAACCAAGAATGTCGGTTGCCAAAGCATATAATAATAATAATAATAATAATAAAACATTCTTTTATAGCGCTGTTCACCGCCAAATGGCAGTCTCATGGCGCTTTACATTAAAAATTAAAATTCAACATTTTACATACAAAGAGTTTCTTTGTAAGAAAAAAACATACAAGCATTAAACCAATTTTTTTTTTAAAAATCATAGACAACGACCACTTATAGTTATATAAGATAAGCTACAAAAATTGTTTTTAAAAAAGATCAAAATACATAAGATAAGTAATAGACACATAGTTACACATAACAAGTCTGACACTAAAACAGAACTTACATAAAAGCGTACAGATCTAAAAGAGACCGAAGGCCGATTTCTTCAAAAAAACATGACCAAAACCTCTGGCTGTAACTCCACTGTAACGTCAATTAAGCCCTTCTGTTAAGACATCCAAAATCTAACAAAATTAGGTCTTACAAAAAGAGGGAGTCCTAAAATGGAGGTCAATTTGCAGAAAGTTTGAACCGGAAAGCTAAAGACGCAAAAGTCATAAAAGGAGGAGGTCTTCATGGGGGGGGGGGGGGGGGGGGGGCGCTAGTAGGGCGAAGGGCGGGGGCGGGGGAGGGGGGAGGGTTGTTGTTGTTGAGGTCTTTGAAATAGGGGTTCAAATTTACCACGACACTTATTGGTGTAATCCTGCCATCCAATTGGCAGCGCCAAACAAACGGTCGGGTGCTGCGTGCGTGTTAATGGAGAAACATCTCAGAAATGGAGAAAGCGAAATAATGGGATACTGGTAGAACAACAAATGGCCACGTCATCGTCAACTTGAAGCTATACAGTTCTTCTCGTGAAAGGGATCACGTTCACCACCACATATGTGACCCTCCACCACGGATTGAGTCGCATGTCACCTTTGCATGATTTTCATATTTTTACATTTTCCTAAAGCGTTTTTTATGCTCTATCCAGTGATGCTTCCTCCGAAAGCCGCGTATGGCTGCCTAAATGGCGGGGTAAAAACGGCCATACACGTAAATTTCCACTCGGGAGGGAGTGTGTCTTTACAATAAAACACAATAGATACAGCCCACTGCCCATAGAAAAGGCGTCAAGTATACTTCCACTGTTGGGATTGCTTATTTGTTTACGAGTGTTGAGCTTGTCTGAAGTAGTGTTTTGATGAAAATAGAAGCAAGTACTGGTATAACGTCATTTCTATCATACTTTATTGGCATAGGAGGAAAAAACACACACGTGGTTCTGGTAACTCGACCGAGAGTATTTTATTATTAGATCGTCTTGTCATTGCTAGGACCATCTTGGTGACATTTTTAGACAAAGGTCACAGCATTTATTTCGTTATCATGTTTTGATTCTGTCGTGTCTCTTGTCTGTCCTCAAGGCCGTTAGGTCCAACATCTTGTGTGTCCACTGTCAAGGCCGTTAGGTCCAACATCTTGTGTGTCCTTCAAGGCCGTTAGGTCCAACATCTTGTGTGTCCTTCAAGGCCGTTAGGTCCAACATCTTGTGTGTCCTTCAAGGCCGTCAGGTCCAACATCTTGTGTGTCCACTTTCAAGGCCGTTAGGTCCAACATCTTGTGTGTCCACTGTCAAGGCCGTTAGGTCCAACATCTTGTGTGTCCTTCAAGGCCGTTAGGTCCAACATCTTGTGTGTCCTTCAAGGCCGTTAGGTCCAACATCTTGTGTGTCCTTCAAGGCCGTTAGGTCCAACATCTTGTGTGTCCTTCAAGGCCGTCAGGTCCAACATCTTGTGTGTCCTTCAAGGCCGTTAGGTCCAACATCTTGTGTGTCCTTCAAGGCCGTTAGGTCCAACATCTTGTGTGTCCTTCAAGGCCGTTAGGTCCAACATCTTGTGTGTCCTTCAAGGCCGTCAGGTCCAACATCTTGTGTGTCCTTCAAGGCCGTTAGGTCCAACATCTTGTGTGTCCACTTTCAAGGCCGTTAGGTCCAACATCTTGTGTGTCCACTTTCAAGGCCGTTAGGTCCAACATCTTGTGTGTCCACTTTCAAGGCCGTTAGGTCCAACATCTTGTGTGTCCACTTTCAAGGCCGTTAGGTCCAACATCTTGTGTGTCCACTGTCAAGGCCGTTAGGTCCAACATCTTGTGTGTCCTTCAAGGCCGTTAGGTCCAACATCTTGTGTGTCCCTTTCAAGGCCGTTAGGTCCAACATCTTGTGTGTCCTTCAAGGCCGTTAGGTCCAACATCTTGTGTGTCCACTTTCAAGGCCGTTAGGTCCAACATCTTGTGTGTCCACTTTCAAGGCCGTTAGGTCCAACATCTTGTGTGTCCACTTTCAAGGCCGTTAGGTCCAACATCTTGTGTGTCCACTTTCAAGGCCGTTAGGTCCAACATCTTGTGTGTCCTTCAAGGCCGTTAGGTCCAACATCTTGTGTGTCCTTCAAGGCCGTCAGGTCCAACATCTTGTGTGTCCTTCAAGGCCGTTAGGTCCAACATCTTGTGTGTCCTTCAAGGCCGTCAGGTCCAACATCTTGTGTGTCCTTCAAGGCCGTTAGGTCCAACATCTTGTGTGTCCTTCAAGGCCGTTAGGTCCAACATCTTGTGCTTGAACAAACAACGACAACAACAACATTGTTGAACTTGCTACAAATCTCAGAGTAAATTTAGTCGTTGTCAAAAAGGTTTGTGCTTACCTTCCTCTACCTACCTACTTACCTATTTTGTGTCTGGTCATGTTACTGTAACCTAAACTATTTCGCTTGTTTGCCTCATTCGAGTGGAGCGAACGCACACGTGAATATCAGATATAACGCCAGCTGTAACGGATGTCATATACAATACACATATATATAACATTTAAAAAAACAAACACATATATTTAGCGTTTTTATCAAGAGACTTGAGTCCAGTGCAAATAATAAGGAAGTGACAGAGTTGCTTTCGCACTGTTTCGTCAACAGATGAAAGAGACAACCCCTACCAGAAACAAGTACCTTAACTTTGAGATTTTACATCAGATAATACTTTGTCTTCGATAGTGAACATTAATTTGTGAGTCGTGTTATCTATCTATATTCTGTTGCTTGCAATTTCTGACTATGTTGGTTTTCCTTAGACGCGTGACTGCACTTGCCTTCAATTGCTTGAACCCTTGTTCTGACAAATGTGGTCACACAACAAAGGCACCGCTTCTAGAGCAAGTAGTGAGGAAAGGAAAGGATGCAAGTTTTGATTACAAATCGCATCAGACGTTTTCAAAGTTACTTGTTTGCATCATAACCTAGAGTACAAAATAGGGAGCAGAAAATGGCATTGTTCCTTGTAAATAGATAATACTACATGGCTTGCTGTGTCGTACCAGATTTACACGTGTTGTTTTTTTAAAATATTGAACTGCGAGCGAAAGCAACGAGTGTAAATCTGGTACGACACAGCAAGCTATGTAGTATTCTGTTTATCCTACATACTGTACTTACGTGTATTTTACTGAAAATGTCCTGCATTCGAGGCAGCTAAATTGAAGACGCTTGTTTTGGAACCTCGATCTCTTCAAAAGCCTCGTGCAATCTATTACGTCAAAGCAAAGAAACGTCACTCTGAAAGTGTGGCGTGACGTGTTAGTTCTAAAGATTCATCGAGGGTAATTAGCGAGCGCAATTTGTGTTTCTATAATGACGTTTGTCTCGGTGACTTTGGCATCATACGCAGTGGAAAAACATGTCCCTGCCAGACTTGCTTGACGTGACCTCATTTACATGATATACACACGTGTGATTTGAACGATTATTATCTCACGGGTGTCTCTCTCACGTATGTAGGATAAAAATAGGTCTCAAACTTAAGAACTTGATATCTTTCTTTGACGAGCCAACCAGCCAACCAAATAAACAAAACAAAACCCTTGTTTATGGTGTTTCCGAAGTCCGAAAATCCATAAATAACACCACAACCATACCCCCTCCACACACACAAAAAAGAAGAAGAAAGAAGACCCCAAAAAATTAGAAACAAACAAATCAGAAAATAAAAATAGCAACAAAAACAGAAAGAAAGAAATAAACCAACAAACAAACAACAACAAAACAACAACAAACAAAACACACAACATAAAACAAACAAACGCCCGTGCTCAAGTGATTGCAGATCATGTTTGGCTAGTAAACCATGTTTACCGGCAATTATCAAATGAAAACTTACAGGACATAAACTGTATAAACCTAAAATTAACGAAATCAATAGACTTCGCCTTTTTAATGTGTTTGCAATAGAACCCTTCAAAGCCTTTCCCTTTAAACAGAATAACTGCAATTACTCGAAAGATAACAGATACACAAACACCCAGTAATGAACAGCGGCCGCAGTGGTAAACTTTTACAACGCAACGCTTATAAAACTCATAAAAGTACGGGTAGTAAAACTATAGCAGGTATAGACTGTGTGCGGGCGTGTTTGCTGGTGTAAGGGTAAGTACATGCTCTGCTCTTTTGTCAGTCTTATCGTACACCTGCATTAGGAGGCTGTGGGTCATTGTTTGCTTTCACTCTGAACGAGCGATAACGCATTTGGCAGCGACAGGTCGTTTTGTGTGTGTGTGTGTGCTGTTAGTATGTTTGTTTGTTTGTTTGTTTGTGTGTGTGTGTGTGTGTGCGTGCGTGGGTGCGTGCGTGCGTGCGTGTGTGCGCGTGTGTGTGTGTGTGTGTGTGTGTGTGTGTGTGTGTGTGTGCATGTGTGTGTGTTTCTTATCGTATGTGATTAAATCAAAATCCTACATTTTATCGGCCCACCCCCACGAAGGAATGTTATCATATGAATTATGCAGTAATTTCTTTATTTTATTAATTCTTAGACTAAAGAAAATGTCTTTTTAGCTTAAAATATCAATGTCGTGCCTGTTCAGCATGAAACAATGCAACGAAACTATTCTCAAAAAATCCCTCTGTCTCAGTAGATAACCGATTGCATCGCATCCTACTCTTAACCGATAAATCGGCTATTTTGACGTCTGCGCCTACTGATAACAAACGAGAAAATCGGTAACTATGGTCAAAGAAGTCACAGAGCTGGAGGGTCAAGGGAACGGTTTAGAATTGGACATCTCGGGCAGATGGAGAGAGAGGAAGAGAGAAATGTCGGACAAAAGCAGAACGGGTTGTGGCGAAATACCAGGCTGGAGTTTGAAAGGTCAGAGAAGTTAGACGAGAAATGAAAATGGTCAAGTACCACAAACATAGAAAGAGCTAGTCTGTGGTCAAGTGCGAAGAAAAGGGTGGGACAAGTTTCAACATTTGAAAACAAAAATCGAACATTTGCATCTGTATTTGTGTGTATCCCTGAATGAAGCTAATTACAGGCAGTGATGGACACAAGACTATCATACAGTTTACTGCTTCAAAATGAATGAAGCTAATTACAGGCAGTGATGGACACAAGACTATCATACAGTTTACTGCTTCAGAATGAATGAAGCTAATTACAGGCAGTGATGGACACAAGACTATCATACAGTTTACTGCTTCAGAATGAATGAAGCTAATTACAGGCAGTGATGGACACAAGACTATCATACAGTTTACTGCTTCAGAATGAATGAAGCTAATTACAGGCAGTGATGGACACAAGACTATCATACAGTTTACTGCTTCAGAATGAATGAAGCTAATTACAGGCAGTGATGGACACAAGACTATCATACAGTTTACTGCTTCAGAATGAATGAAGCTAATTACAGGCAGTGATGGACACAAGACTATCATACAGTTTACTGCTTCAGAATGAATGAATGAAGCTAATTACAGGCAGTGATGGACACAAGACTTTCATACAGTTTACTGCTTCAGAATGAATGAAGCTAATTACAGGCAGTGATGGACACAAGACTATTATACAGTTTACTGCTTCAGAATGAATGAAGCTAATTACAGGCAGTGATGGACACAAGACTATTATACAGTTTACTGCTTCAGAATGAATGAAGCTAATTACAGGCAGTGATGGACACAAGACTATTATACAGTTTACTGCTTCAGAATGAATGAAGCTAATTACAGGCAGTGATGGACACAAGACTATTATACAGTTTACTGCTTCAGAATGAATGAAGCTAATTACAGGCAGTGATGGACACAAGACTATTATACAGTTTACTGCTTCAGAATGAATGAAGCTAATTACAGGCAGTGATGGACACAAGACTTTCATACAGTTTACTGCTTCAGAATGAATGAAACGTGTTCAACTGTTCATACTGAACTTAGTAGAAAGAGGGAGTGGGGGAAGGGAGGGTTAGAAAGGAGGGGAAATCACACCTCTGAGGATTAACAGATTAAGGACAGAGAAAGGAGGAAGGCGAGGAAGAGGTACCATTTTCGTTGAAAGTATTGTTGCTATCAGTTGTTAATGTTGCTGCAAACTGTAGTGAATTTAGTTCATAATTAGTCCCCGGTACGACATATCTGGGAAGTCAAAATAGATTTATCTTGGAGCCCTCTGTTGATTTTTCAAACAAACAAACCCACAAACAAGCAACAACAACAAAATAACAACAACAAACGCAGAAAACAATAAACAAACAAACAAACAAACAAAGTCAAAGAAGTCAAAACAGATTTATCTTGGATCCATCTGTTGACCTTGCACAGGCATACGGTCACCGGAGCATACAGTATTCAATCGCCGACGGAATTATTTTCATTACCGGTGTGACACCCCGTTCTGACTCCCACCTGGAAGTGCCCCCCTGGGGGACAGTTTAGAACCCATCGTGCTGCATTTGTCTCCCACCCCACTCTGAAAGCGTCCCCCATCCAAAGCGTCCCCTACCCATTTTGTTATCCCTCCGGCCTCCCCCCTCCTACAAGTGTGTGTTTGTTTGTGTGTGTGTGTGTGTGTCAGTGTGTGAGTGTGAGTGTGTGTTTGTGTGTGTGTGTGTGTGTGTGTGTGTGTATGTGTGTGTGTGTGTGTGCAACTGAGAGAGAGAGAGAGAGAGAGAGAGAGAGAGAGAGAGAGAGAGAGAGAGAGAGAGAGAGAGAGACTTATTGTATTTAAAGTGAAAGAATGTGTGTGTGGGGGGAGTGGGCAACCTACTTGGCGTTTCGTGTTATTGTTGCTACAGTTGCTGCTGTAAACAAATGTTCCGTCAAAACAGTAAACATCAAGGATACCTTTTGTCTTGCCTCTAATTGCTTTTTCTGTTTCAGATCTCTTATCTTCACGCTCACGATATAAGCAGACAGATTTCACCTATACAAACAGAACAGACCTCCCTAGCGACTAACAGGAAAAACTGCAGCGGTTTTGGAAACAGCTTCATCTTTCGACGTTGGCCACACAAATCTTTCGCTTGGTGGACGCCACAACGGTGGTCATCAGTTACATATTGCTTGCCGAGGTGCTGAGGTCTCAAAGGGATAGGGGTTGCACCTACAGCTCTGTGCGACTTGAACGAGGGAGAACAGACCCCACAGCACGTTCTGCAAGCGTGCACTCTCCTTTCCCCCCTGCATGACCAGACTTGGTTAGAGAGCACAACTCCGGAATTAAAACTGTGGTGAACTGTGGAAGACCTGTGCCGAACTTGCCAGCTCATAACATCAGCAGGCCTCAGACTTTGAGTGTCACAACCGTCGAACGCCGAAGAAGAAAGAGGTTCTGAGGTCTGCTCCAGGTCTGGTTTCTCTGTGCCGCGAAACGGGGGCAGTCCTGCAGGATGTGTTCGGGAGTCTGTCCAGAGAACGGCTTATTCTGGGACAGCCGTGCTGCCTGACTGACACCACCACAAGGTGTGTACTGCATTCTGTCTCTGCTGTTTCGTTACACAATTATGAGCGGTCTCGAATAGCAATATCAGCTGAAGAGACAATACACAATACTAACCAACACAATACTGAATCATCACGGAGACAACAGCTCCTGAGCTGAAGCCCAATACAGAACACCGCCTAGAATTCGGCAACATGATTAGTTACGTTACACGTCCTGGGATTTCTGCAATGATGCTTATAAGTTTTGTGCGCGATGAGACTTGTTGAAATGGTTGTCTGGTGGGAAAATGTTCACAAGCTATAAGTGATATTTCCACGACGAGTGCAATAAAATTGTAGTAGCATGGAATAAATGTGCCCGTTATAAATAAACAGATCACAGATGACGATGACAGCTGGACACCAACAGTGCACTGCTTACCACAATGACACGAGCACAGCTAAAAGCTTTAACGAAGTCCTTCTCATCGAACAGACTTAGCATCTGTTTCAGGATCATTCATTCCGACTAGAGTGTACTACCAGAATATCCGTGCAACGGCATAAGTCCTGGCCAATCAGATAACTGCTGGAAGGCCATACTGGGACATGTAGCCTTCATTTGCTATGCAGGTTACCAAAGCCGAGTGTGCTACACAAACAGATGTCAGCTCACCTTGATGTCTAGAAAACACTCCACAATAACGCTGTTGAACAGCTCTAGCTCCGAAAGCACTGCTCGGGTGATGCCTGCTATGCTAACTGAGACCACAAGACCGATAACCGCTCAGCATGGCGCCTAGCAAACACTACACAACAACGCTGTCGAACAGCTCTAGCCCAGAAGGTAACTGCTCGGGTATTGGTTGCTAAAGCAGCTTTGGGCCAAAGTCAGGTTACACCATGACCCTTAACACGGATCCCACAACGACGTTATCGAACAGCTCTAGCCCAGAAGGTAACTGCTTGGACGATGCGGACAACGTGCACGAGACGGTGAGACACTACGCCCTGGTGGCCTTGACCCCTGTCATCCTGATCACCAACCTCGTCGTGCTGCTCCTCCTGGCCGCCCACAGACCGTTCCGCCGCCCTGACCTCCTCCTCATCGCCTCCCTGTGCTGCGCGGACCTCATGGTAGGGGCCGCGTGCATCGCCACCATCGTAACTCGAGCGAGAGAGGCGACGCTGAGCGGCTGTTTGCTGAGGACGGGGCTGAGCGTGTTTGCCGTGCAGGCTTCCATCTTCTGCCTGCTGGCCGTGGCGTGTGACCGCCTCGTGGCCATCGTGTGCGCGCTGAGGTACAACCACTTCGTTACCTATCGCAGGGCCATGATCGCCGTCCTGCTGCTGTGGGGGCTGGCCCTGCTCTTCGGGCTGTTGCCGCTGCTGGGGTGGAACCGAGGGGAGGAGCTGTACGCCGGGTACTGCTCCTTCCTGCTCGTCTTTCCCCCGTCGTTCGTGGCGACCTCCTTCGTGCTGGCTCTCCTCCCCATCGGGGCCATCCTGCTGATCCACGCCTACCTGTACAGCCAGGCCAGAGTTCATATCCGTCGGATTGACGCCATGGAGCGCGTGCTGGGCCAGAAGCCGTGCGGGACGCTAGGCATGTCGGTAAGGTCTTGGAAGTGCGTGCGCACTGTGACGCTGGTTGCTGGCTGTGTGTTAGCCTGCTGGTGCCCGTTTCTGTTAACGTCTCTGTATGCTCTGATCACGGAGCGGGCGGCGTGTATTGTAATAGAGGTGGTTGGCACTCACTTGCTGGTGCTGGGGTATGTCAACTCGGCGCTCAACCCTGTGGTGTATGTGTTACGTAACAAGGAGCTGAAGGCGGTAGCCTGGGCAACAGTCGCCAGGATGTGTAAAAAGAGGGATAGTTGATGATTGTGAACGTGCACTTTAAACGAATTCTCAGTTGGTTCCGCTGAAATGTTGGGACTGATTTGTTTTTTGAGAGAGAGAGAGAGAGAGAGAGAGAGAGAGCGAGTGAGAGAAATAGAGAGAGAGAGAGACAGAGACAGAGAGACAGAGACAGAGAGAGAGAGAGAGAGTATCAGAGCATCTAGTGTGTATTTATAAACATCTAGTCAGCTAGATCGTGAAATGATTCTTTACGATGATATTGTTTATTGAAATTTAAATAAAAACCGGCACGATGTTATTCGCTGGTGGAGGAGTTATTCGAATGTTGTATTTGTGTTTACATGTTGCGCGTACCTTTTGTTTAATAGTAGGTTGTTAGGGAATAATTATGCTGAGGATGCGGCATTAATTGCCGCCACAAGTGAATGAGAACTACAAGTTGATATCACTCTTCATTAGCTCTTTCGATGATCGTTTGTAACTGCTTGCTTCCCTTTAAACCGTCCATAAATCGTCGTCCTCCCGAACAAAATCCTTTGTATGTCATCTGGAATGTTGGATTCTGGGTAGGGAAATCCTTCCATGCAATGACGTCAGCACCTTTCGGCGATTGGTCAATGCATTTCGGCGCCAGACAACAACATATAATATCGGTCACGCTTGAAATTAACACTAATTGAAATTGCTTTCCAAACGTATACGAAGTGAATGGGTCAATTACTAACTTATCTTGCCTCGAACAGTGAGATAAAGAGAATGTACAGCACACACATTCGAACGGAGAGACTCGGAAACTCGACTCGAGTCAATACTGATCCCCACGCTCGAGAACTCAAGTGTAAAGTTAAAATCTCCCTCTCCAACCATGAGACAGATTAGCTCAGTTGGTAAAGCGTCCGATCGCTTTTCCTTTCATTGGTTGTCACAGGTTCAATCCTCTTCGATGGCAATTTGTGTTGTTACATTTTGTCAAGTTTTGACTAAATGGGAATCGAGAAGAGGGTCGTGGTGTATGTGTGTGTGTGTGTGTGTCTGTCTGTGTGTGTGTGTAGAGCGATTCAGACTAAACTACTGGACCGATCTTTATGAAATTTGACATGAGAGTTCCTGGGTATGATATCCTCAGACGTTTTTTTTCATTTTTTTGATAAATGTCTTTGATGACGTCATATCCGGCTTTTCGTGAAAGTTGAGGCGGCACTGTCACGCTCTCATTTTTCAACCAAATTGGTTGAAATTTTGGTCAAGGGATCTCCGACGAAGCCCGGACTTCGGTATTGCATTTCAGCTTGGTGACTTAAAAATTAATTAATGACTTTGGTCATTAAAAATCTGAAAATTGTAAAAAAAAAAATTTTTTTTATAAAACGATCCAAATTTACGTTCATCTTATTCTCCATCATTTTCTGATTCCAAAAACATATAAATATGTTATATTTGGATTAAAAACAAGCTCTGAAAATTAAAAATATAAAAATTATGATCAAAATTAAATTTTCGAAATCAATTTAAAAACACTTTCATCTTATTCCTTGTCGGTTCCTGATTCCAAAAACATATAGATATGATATGTTTGGATTGAAAACACGCTCAGAAAGTTAAAACGAATAGAGGTACAGAAAAGCGTGCTATCCTTCTTAGCTTAGCGCAACTACTACCCCGCTCTTCTTGTCAATTTCACTGCCTTTGCCATGAGCGGTGGACTGACGATGCTACGAGTATACGGTCTTGCTGCGTTGCATTGCGTTCAGTTTCATTCTGTGAGTTCGACAGCTACTTGACTAAATGTTGTATTTTCGCCTTACGCGACTTGTTTTTTTTTAACTTTGTTTTTTAATTTTCGGAACTCGTATTGGTAGTTCTTGTATTTTATTCATTTTACACGTTTTGGATGATCTAAATTCTAATGAATTGAAATAATCAAAATGTTGCATAATTATTTAGTACTTCCAGCAGACAATTCCCCAGAATTCCCCATTCTATTTTTTTTAGTAACATCGGTTTTTGTGAAATGCCCTATGGGTATCACCGCGACAACATGTAGTGGTGAGATCAAGAAAACGTACAGAACACAAATACGAACGGAGAAACTCGGAAACCGACGAGTCCACACATGCTCGAAAACCCACGTGTAATGTATGTTTGCAGTTCACTTTTTATTTTCACGCCTGGAAATTGTCTGCATGGTTAACGTTGGCTCTGTGGTAGAACGCTAGCCGGCGGTCTCGGGTTCGAGTCCTTTAAATTGCAAGATTTAAAGAAAACTTTATTTTTCAACTTTTTCTTCTTTTTTTCTGAACTCTTTATTCTTGTTTTTGATTCATTTTGATTTTTTCAGAGGTTTTGAGTTGTGTGCTGAAAATCGAATATAATGCGTAAGTGCCCTTGAACAGCTTTCCCAGAATCCGGTATTCTATTTTTAGTACGGGATACCCCCAAGAAAAGGTTGCCGCTCAATGATCTAATCTAATTGATCTGAACATAACTACAGCTATAAAGCGTATGAATATAGAAAATGTGAAGTTATATTCCTCGTATATAAAGATTTGCTTTATTTTTATAAAATGCCTTTTTGTCTCGATCTCATCGATTATTTGGTCATTAGAATGTTTGATTCTCTGTATTATATTTTCCCCTTAGATTAAAGGTATACACTCCTTCACATGTTCGGCTCACCTTCTCAGGTCTGAACAGGCTTTTACACGGGACTATAAGATCATCCTTCCACTTGATCCCATACCAAAAATGAACAGCATGGGTGCTCTCTATGCAGAGCGGAGCGGTAAGTTTTGTATGAAATAGTTTCGTAAAAGCCACTAGTGGCAAAATTGATTAATAAAATAACAATTCAAACTCACCACAGCGAGCAGTCAGGGTAGTGATTGTTGGTACGTGTCCAAGTGGCGGGATGGTCTTATTCCATGTACAATCCTGGCCAAATCTAAGATGACGAGACAAACTTTTTTCAGGAGAAGGAGTGTGCTTTTATAAAGATAAACAAAAATGTGTGTTTCTCTTTATAATCTTTCATTTATAGGTTGAGACAGCATTTTATGCGTGTTTGATTAATTATGTAGATACACAGAATGCGGAATTCTCCGCATCACTTTCCTCAAAGTCTAAACAGTCTTTTATGCGTGATTGAATAAGTGTGTCGATGAATAGAATGTTCAATACTCTTTATCACTATTCATTTCACAGTGTTTTATGCACATCTGAGTCATACAGTCGACTCCGGGTTAATCGGCCACTTTTGGGACTGACTGAACTATGGCCGATTAACCGAACATTTTAACACATAACTACGTATGAAGAAAAGATTCGGTCCCAGGGAAAATTGGCCGATTATACGGAATTGGCCGATTATCCGGATGGCCGATTAACCGGAATTGACTGTATAAATTAAATCGTGTATCTATATATATATATACGACTTGTGTCTGTGTGTGTGTGTGTCCGCGATGCACGCCCAAGGTTCTCGATGGATCTGTTTCAAATTTGGTGGGCATATTCAGGTAGACCCCGGACACAACCTGCTCGATGAGATATTTCAACACGTGCTCTCAGCGCGCAGCGCTGAACCGATTTTGGTTTTTCTCTGGATCCATTCCCAGTAACTCTTCCTTATCTTCTCTAGTGTTTTCAGCGTTTATCTCCCTTCTTTCGTGTGGCGTCAATCCATATTCCCGTTTCTATTTTTAGAAGGTCACTGTCGACAACGCTCAATCCATATTCCCGTTATACTATTTTTACTCTTCTCCAGTGTTTTGCGCGTTTATCTCCCTTCCTTCGTGCGGTGCGCCGGCTTTCCGGCGTACACCCGGCAAAGCCGGGTCCCCGGCACAGCCGGGTATTCGGCTCGACTTCTTCCCTGCGAAGCCGTACCCGGCGAAGCGGGTATTCATCTAGTACATCATACAAGACATGGGACATCGATTGAACCCTTAAAATAGATTTCGATAAAATATTTTGCGTTTGATATTTTCAGAGTGCGTTGAAACTAGTTTGAAAAAATTAGAGAAATTAATGGGACTTTTTGATAAAAAATGTTGAATATGATGACATACCAAGAATCATATAAACGAGGGTTTGGTAATTGAATGGGGACCGATCAAGTACTATCACATGACCTATTTTGTAAGTGGTATTAATCCCTGGTTTTCGTTTGTTGTCATGATGTGTTTTTATTTGAATTATTGTGACTTGTCTTTCTGATATATGTCTGGACATAGCGTATTTATTGATTGTTTGGACTCTGCTCTGCATTGTGTCATTGTCGGGGGTTAAAATTGCTCGGATGCTCCTGGAAATATTATGTACATGCGAATTGAGAAATTGATCAAAATTTAGCCTACTAAAACGTCATTATTCCCCCCTCTGCTTCTTTACCTCTGTAAACCTGTATGGCTAGTTATATATAGGTTACACACTCCGAGTCTGAATATCGTGCATATTTTCCCTAGTGTCGACTTTCAGGTATTACCGAGCCTCTGATAATACCTGAAAATCTACCAGAGAAAAAATATGCACGATATTCAGGACGGGGTGTGTAAGCTTTTTATCCCTTTACTCCGACGTTTTCATTAAAAAACACCACTTTTTGACACAAACTCTGCGAGTGCCTGTTTTCTGCTCATCAAACCTTCCCGCGGCTACCGCAAATCGTGTCATCAAATTCATGTGCGAAACGAGTCCTCTTTTGTCTTTTTTGGTAAACGCGCTATAAAACATCTGCTTTTGTATTCAGTCATCTATACTGCTTAAGAATACGAATAACAGTTATTTCTAGAGCGTTGAAATTAAATTGGAAATATTATTTTGCATTGTTGGCTTCTGGCTTTCGTCCTACCTGACCGGTACAAACGTCATGTTTCTGAGATTGTGCAGTTCAATGCATTTGATACTGTGCAGTTACCGGCCGGTTTCAGTTGGTGACCCAAGTCGGTTGTCAGAAGCATTCGCCAAAAAGACTGCGTGTGTGATATTTTACAAGCGATGAGGATGATTGATTTATGAATTTGTGCTTATTCGAGCTGTTGTGCTTCAGTGTTCAATTTGGATTACTTACTTCTTCAATCGTCATTTAGGTGAGCCTTACTTTGATGTCTGTCGTTCAGTCTTAGGCCAGTAAGTTATCTGTACTGTACTGCAGTAGTTTTTGTTCTGCTGGTCTATTCAATGTAGGTCAACTTGTAAATCTATCTGCCTGCATGACCTGAACCTAGACACCGTTGAAAAATAACACACGCAAGATCCGACCTTCTTCGCCACCTTTTATTTTAACCGTATCTCCAACTTTGTAAGTGGTAATTTCCATGTTGTTGGTCAACTTGATCAGTAGCCGATGATTCTGTAGCAAACGACAGATCTGCAGCAGACGACAGATGGGACAGCCTTGTTCTGTTGAACCAGATTTAGCAAATGCTCTAAAAGCGATAGCAAATGAACAAAACTGTAAGCATACTGTTTTAGTTTAATTTTATTTCGTCGCTCAGGATTTTGTTGTTGGGATTAATCTAAGCGGTTGCCTATGAAGCGTACTAGAGTTGTGCGCCTTGAATCACTCGTCTCTCTATCGCTCTCTCTCTCACCGCTTCGGCCAACTCATAATCTTCACTCAGCTCCTTTCACCCCAGCAGATTATTTGTACTCTTTGTTGCTTTCTTTATTTCTTCAATGTTAATGTTTGTAGATCGTTAGCCAAACGTGAGTTCGACATTTATACCGCATAATATCTCAATCGTTTTGCTGAAGAAAGTAGTCCCGGAGTCAACGATAAATATGCAGATGACCTTTATAAATCATTCAATTGTACTCTGAGATCAAAGACAATGACCAATGACAGGTGAGATCGAGACTCGGTGATGATGGATTATAATCCATATATGGTAACCATAGATTATCCAGAATAATCACCTCCTCAGCTAACAGAGACAAAGAGGCAGGTCATGGGATAAAACACGGGTGCAAAAGTTCGTCTGCTGATCCCATTCGACTAAAGAAAATTTTCTTAGCGATACCAAAACATGAACAGAACACACAATATCTGCCTTTACCACCACAGCAGAATAACAACATAACTGTGTACTTGATTTTAGTCCAAATTAGGGAAACTGACATGAAGTGTTCATTAACAGAATTGAATGATTTTCACGGAACTATACAACCGCGCATTAATCAATCGCCTGCGCAGGTAGACTGATTGAGTGAAAAGGATTCGATCAAACTTTAGCACAAAAACTCCTCTTTTCTTTGAATAACTGAAGAAAGGAGGAATAAAGAGGTTACACACCTCGTCTCAGGTTGTTCGCGGTCATGAAAAAGCTCGCACTTTTCATGATCCGCTAACTTCAACCATTATTGTTAATATTCACTGAGACTCGGCATGTAACCTCTACGTAATAGACGATGTTCGAACATAACTCTCTATGGATTTTCAGAGGTCTTGAAGAGTAAGAGCCCATTTACCTCAGACGAGGGAGGGGGGGAGAGAGAGAGGGAGGGAGGGGGGGAGAGAAAGAGGGAGGGAGGGGGGGGAGAGAGAGAGGGGGAGGAGAGAGAGAGAGAGAGAGAGAGAGAGAGAGAGAGAGAGAGAGAGAGAGAGAGAGAGAGAGAGAGAGAGAGAGAGAGGTTTATGAATAACATCTACAAATTTGTTTAACTTTGTCATCTTGATGTTTGCTTCGTCTGATTGGCTTCTCTTGTGACACTAACTGGTTTTGCAGCATTTTTTTTATTGTTATAAATGTTCTTGGTTTTGTATTAACCTTTTTGTCTCAATATGTCTGACAGTCTCAGTCTCAGTCTCAGGAGTGTGTGTGTGTGTGTGTGTGTGTGTGTGTGTGTGTGTGTGTGTGTGTGTGTGCATGCATGCATGCGTGCGTGCGTTTGTTTGTTTGTTTGTTCGTGTGTGTGTGACTGTGCGCCCGGTTTTTTCTCTCTTTTGATCAGTGTAACGTATGAAGCAACGCGTACATCTACATTTAGTATGCGGTAAGATATACCATTCTCTCCCTTCCATCCACTAGCAGACCATTACATATTTTCTGAATAGTTTCTTCATTACTCAATAACATTATGCCAGCTGATTCTAATCAACCGACGGAGATAAGAAGCCCAGTGTGCCACATTACCACTGAAATGTACACTGGTCAGGCTGTGGGATGGGCACAGCGAAATGGCGGCCCGGCAGCTGCAATCGTTTCCGCTGCCAGCACAACGCTTGGTGGCTCTATTCTATATCTCTGTGCTTACTGCCCATAATGTCTCCTTCCAGCTTCTCTGTCTCTGATAAAAGCTTTCTCCGACGATGTCAGTACTTCTATCACTTCATCTCAGTGTTATTTGCCGTTAATAATGTTTCCTTCCAGCTGTCTCGTGATGCAGTCCTAAAAGCTTTTTCTGACGATGTCAGTACTTCTATCACTTCATCTCAGTGTTATTTGCCGTTAATAATGTTTCCTTCCAGCTGTCTCGTGATGCAGTCCTAAAAGCTTTCTCCGACGATGTCAGTACTTCTATCACTTCATCTCAGTGTTATTTGCCGTTAATAATGTTTCCTTCCAGCTGTCTCGTGATGCAGTCCTAAAAGCTTTTTCTGACGATGTCAGTACTTCTATCACTTCATCTCAGTCAATTGTCGAACGCTGAAGAAGAAGAAGAAAATCTCAGCGTTATTTGTCGCCAATAATGTCTCCTTCCAGTCGGTACATCTATCTCCTTGTCTCAGTGTTACTTGCTGCCCATAATGTCTCCTTCCAGCTTCTCTGTCTCGTGATGCACTGATAAAAACTTTCTCCGGTGATCTCAGTACTTCTATCTCTTCATCTCAGTGTTACTTGCTGCCCATAATGTCTCCTTCCAGCTTCTTGCGCCGCATGGACGACAGCTTCTGTATCCATCTCTTCATCTTGGCCTCTGGGTCCACATCAAGCTGCAACACAAAAGAGTTGTAATACAGTGGAATGCCCCTTTTAAGACCTCACATTTTAAGACCCTGATGTTTTAAGATTTTCTGTTGGTAACCTCTGTAAATGTACCATTCTAAGACCTGATCTTCAAAGAGTTTTTGAGGTTTTTAAAGGGGGGGGGGGGGGGGGGGGTTCCACTGTATAGTGCACTCCCTCTGTTAAGACCTCTCGTTTTAAGACTCTGTTTTCTCAGACTCTCTGTTCATAAACTGTGTAAATGTACCTCCCTTTTAAGACCTGATTTTCTCAGACTTGTGAAGGTCTTCAAAAGAGGTTTCCACTGTAGTACTGGAGGTTGTGGAGCACATGTTCAAAGAAGTTTCCTGATTTTATGTCATGTTGTTCCTGAATCTTAACAGTCAGTATGCACAATATATATATTTAGTCTTTATCTTGTGAAATTAGCATGTTTAAGCTGAAACCAATTGTTTGCACAAATCCACTCATAAACATACAGTAAACTCAGTTTTGCCACTGGGTCCCAAATTAATGCTATGTGTGGACAATTTCTAACTATTAAAAGGTTTAACATGGAGTAAAAAAACAATTAAGTGCTCAAATTCATACTCAGACAAAAGTTCAACAGTGAACACAGAGGGAAATGCCCCCTCCCCCTATTTCTTTATTATTTTATTGCTTGGAAATTCAGGGCGCATGCTCCCAGTAGAAAGCTTGCAGCAACAGAGTGGCATTTACCAAGGTGTGTGCTTGATTAGATGAAAATCAGCAACCTGCACTTATGGCAGAATGACCGAGGTCTTTAATGTGCCACTGTTGTGACAAGGGGGTGGAACATGGATACCGCATGTGATCTGTGATCTCAAGGCTAGTACTCTACCAACTGAGGTACCAGGCCCCCTACAGCATGTGCTACAGTGGAACCCCCTTTTTAAGACCCCTCGATTTAAGACTTCCTCCTTTTTCAGATGCTCTGTTGATAGCCTCTATAAATTGACCTCCAAGTTAAGACTCCCTCCTTTTTAAGACCCTCCTTTCTCAGATGCTCTGTTGATAGCCTCTATAAATTGACCTCCAAGTTAAGACTCCCTCCTTTTTAAGACCCCCCTTTCTCAGATGCTCTGTTGATAGCCTCTATAAATTGACCTCCAAGTTAAGACTCCCTCCTTTTAAGACCTGATTTTCTCAGATTTTTTGAAAGTGGTAAAAGGGGGTTAAGTTCCACTGTATCGAAAGTGTAACGTACACAAGGGTCGAACAAAGTCTCGGGGTTGTCCTCCAGGGCTGTCTGGTGTCTGTCCATGGGCTCTGTCTTGGTGAACACCACTGAGCTCCCTACCGCTCCAAACATGGCCATGTGGTGTGACGACAGCTCTCCCCCATCTCTTGCATCCTGCACACAACGCAAAATGGAGCGCATTTCACATCCAGATTAAAATCACAAATCTCGATACAGTGGACCCCCCCATTTAAAATAACCCACCTGATTTAAGCCTACACCCCCCCCCCCCCTCCCCATTTAAAATAACCCACCTGATTTAAGCCTACCCCTCCCCCCTCTGCCAAATAAATTGAAAGGCATTATATTCTTATTTTGAAATTCTGCTTAAAATATTTTAGTGTCAAATAAGCTTTGTATCTTACTTGCATACAAACGCAGACCCAGTCAGAGAAAAACACACACAATCGAAATGTAAGGGTCTAACCTTTAAGTTGGATGTTTTGGAGGAGCGATTAGATTTAAAGGCTGCAGGCGCAAAGGCGTCGGACTCGATGTTGGCCACAGCATCGGCAAACTCCTGTCGACTGAGAGGACTGGACGATGCCAGCAGCGAGGATGTTGAATTGTCTTTTAACTTCTCGTCAGCTGCTGCAACTGCTCGCAAGGCGAGTTTGAGGCGAGCCTGGGCTTGTTCTGCTGGGGTCTGTAATATCAAAACAACTTGGCATGAATAGGACCAGAGACTGCAGGTGAGAAGAACAAGAACAGGATAACAATGAAAACTTACCCATCAAAAACATGGACAATAAACGACGAAAAAGTCCTCTAGTCTTCGTCGTGTATTGTCCATGTTTCTGGTGAGTACGTTTTCATTGTTACATGTATCAACTTCTCATGAGTCACTGTGCAGTGATACATCCCCTTTTTAGTTTACCTAGATATGAAAAAATCAGGGAGAAATTTAAAGCATGGGCTTAAAATGATGGGTCAGAAAGGGGGTGGGTGGGTGGGAAGTTTTCACTGCACTAGATCAACATGTAGACTCTGTAAAACTGTGCATGAAAGTAGTCAAATCTGTCCTGGCAACCACCCCTCCATAATGATGACGCGCACATGACGACCACCCTAAAGGATCCCTGATGAGTTTTTCTTGCACAATTGAACTTTCTATAGCGACCACCAGTCTCTAACGACCACTTTTGGTTGATCACTTGAGCGGTCACGTTATAGACAGGTTGGATTGTGCCATAATTTAAAGACAGTTAAGTGTAACTTTTCTCGTCAGTGTAGCTGATGGATCAACAGCTCATGGTCCGTGTTATGATTCTATCTAAACTACCTGAATCAGTCGCAAAATAACAAAATGTGTAATGAATGGTGAAATATGCACCACAGTTGTAAATCACTAAATGATTCCTGGGATTACAAGTAATTTGGGAGAGTAACAAAATCAAGATTCTGCAAGAAAGCATAACTGATGGCAGCAAAAATGTGTCACTTACCATGTCAGCAAACCCAGGAATGCTGTCCATTGTGTTTGATCTAATTCAAACAGAAAAGATTAAAGATGAACAATAATTATCAAAACAACAATTACTGCCTGCCACCAGAGCAGTTCTTTTGAACATTATATTTTATTATGATAATAGGAGAAACGTTTTATTTCCCGTGTACGGCGTGTATCAGCATAGTCATGCATTCACAGTTCAAACTTCCTTCCTGTTATCAATCCAGTTCCGAAATGCATTGACCTGAATCGTTGAAATGCGCTGATGTCATTTCACAAAAGGATTACGCTACCCAAAATTCCAAACGGTTTTGGAGATTTTTGAAGATTTTGTTTGGGATGACGGCACCCTATGAGTATGACCGGTTTATTATATATAATAATAATAATAATAATAATGGAAACTTATAGAGCGCTTACCTAGAAGCTCTAAGCGCTTTACAATGACATTGCTATACACATGTACAAAACCAAAATACAGCATTAAGACACAAAAAGAACAGGAGTACAAAAGCAAATTCATCGTTTAAATCCATGCAGTCACAAACAAACACACGCGTGCGCACGCACATACGCGTGCGCATACACACACACATGCTATCACCACACACATTCACAGATACACACAGACACACAGACACACGTTCACACACACACACACACACACACGCACACACACACACACGCATACAGACAGGCGCACACACATACATACAACACACACACATACACATGCACTCACACATGAATACTAATATACCTACACAATCTGCATACATGGCGTACACACAAAAAAGCCGCAGATATAATCACAATACAAGAAGAGCAAACGCTCGATCGAGTCACTTTCGCAGTTCTGAATATTATATGAGGCATCAGATGGACAGGAAGAAATTGCTATTCACAACACAATGAGTCACGTTCACATAAAATTTGAGCCCGGTCACTTTTATAGTTTCCGAGAAAAGCCCAACGTTAAGTTGTGTGTTGCCGAACAGAAAAGGCTAGTTATCTCCCTTGTTTTTCTGATAACGTTCGTAAAAGGCTACAGATGTAAATACTTTGATGTAAAGAATAATCCTACAAAGTTTCAATCACATCCGATGAACTTTGTCAAAGATATAAAATGTCTAATTTTTCTTTTGACGCTGACCTGTGACCTTGAAAAAGGTCAAAGGTCAACGAAACCATCGTTAAAGTGTAGAGGTCATTGGAGGTCACGACTAAACAAAATATGAGCCCGATCGCTTTGATAGTTTCCGAGAAAAGTCCAACGTTAAGGTGGTGTCTACGGCCGGACGGCCGGCCGGCCGGCCGGCTGGCCGGCCGGACAGACTAACACTGACCGATTACATAGTCACTTTTTCTCAAGTGACTCAATAAAGGGAAGCAAGCAGTTAAAATCAGGCGTCGACAGAGCCTGAAGGATAATATGAACTTGTAAGATCATATACCTGTGATATAATGCATATAAGTCAGCAGGGGGCTAAATATGCTGATAGATCAGACATGTTCAAACAAAGAGAAATAAGAGCACTCACTCTGACATGCTGGGTGTGTGTGAAGGTGACATTGACCTTCGCCCCTTTCCCCTCTCTTGGGAAGACCTGAAAATAGCATGTTTTATCTTCAGAGGAAACGTCAAAAGAAAAGACATACAATACAAAGAAGAATACTTATAACATTAAGTCTGAAGAAGAAAAAAATGGAACAAAATTGGTCACTCATGACCAACCACATCTGACAAACTAACCATAAATGACATCAGAACATCGACTTGAAACCAACTACGCGGATATATCATCAACTCTAAAACGTACCTGATTCCACACTCACAAGACAGAAAGTTGCCAGCAAATGTGTCCTGGCAACAACAACAAAAAAGAAAAAAGATCAAGCTGTAAAGCTCTTTCTTGGATTGTCTTCTTTGTCTGTGTTCATGGGCTGAAAGACCCTCGTAAACTCGTGTTCCAAATGTGCCAAGGAGCACTTTTTTGTGTACTGACTATTGCACGTCGGTACAACCTTTTGTGGAAGAGTTGCTATTACTGCAAGAGATGTAATTATCACAGAACAGGAGCTGTGTATTTGATGAGTCTGAAAGCCAAGGGTATGCATTTTTCCACACAGGATTTGTGTCAGGAAAAAGAGGCATGTTATTTTTGCAAATATGCATCACACATCTGTAAACACATGTCTCGATGTAAAAAAAATGCACAAGCAAGCTTATTATAAGTGCGTCAAATATGCAAAAAGTGTTTGTCAACCCGATCCATGTAGACATTATAATTCTCTAAAGACACACACACACACAGTACAAACGATTGATAAAAAGCAAATGCACTACCTTCTGGACTGGCTTCTTGACCTTGACCCATGCCCCCTGTCTCTTGAGGTGGACCGTCTTCGGCTGTGCAAACGTCCCCTGCTGTCCGACCTGGACCTGCGACCTCGGCTGTGTGACCTTGTCAAGAGGAACAACAAACACATTATACTTTTCTTGTGCAAACAGACCTTACCATTAGGCCTGTGTGACAAATATTGAAGAACTAAACACAGCGTAAGAGTTAACATCATGTATAAGACTAGCTTGTTGTGCTCCGTTTGTTAAATTGATTGTATGCGGCATTGTTAATTGTAATCATCTGAATAAAAACTGTATTGAAAATTAGCTATAAAGTTTATTGTTTACTCATTTTATTTGCGCCTCCAGTGTCTCTGCAAGTTGTTCTTTTGAACTTAGCCCCATCAGTGTAAAAGAGATGCCAGAGAATCAGTTTGCAGGAAGAAAGCATCTCTATACATGCACGCGTGATATAAGCCTCAGATTGATTGATGACTTATAGGTAGCCAGACATTTCAGATTCACTCAGAATCAAGTAGCCATGATTGCAGATATCCATTATTTCAACAGTTACTAAAAATAACAGGAAGGATGTCATTATTCAGTCAAAGATCTTTTACTGCTGCAGTAAGTTGTGTCACTCGGGATCCTTCTTAATGGCCTTTTGCCAACACATGTTCACAGCGAACCACTCTAATAGCTAATGTGTGCTAGCTGCTCGGTAGGTCGACTCTCCAGCCATCTGTAAGCGCAGACTATTTATTTACATTTTTTAATGACATTTCTTGTATATGCGCGGAACACTGTAAGACACAATTTTACTAACTGTTCACTGTCAGCAGCAGAGCTTCCCTACTGCAGCTGGCTGCAAACGCGCAAAAATGGCGCAAATGACACAAATTATTAGCGTATCATTTTGACTGTCTGCTTTGACCAGTTCAAATGTGAACTTGATTTTGAGCTTGTTTGCAAAATACCTAGCATGACTGCTGGTCATCACAATTACTGTAGAACCTCTTTTTTTAAGACCCCGACATTTAAGACTCCCTCCCTTTTAAAACCACGTTTTCTACGATTTTCTGTTTATAACCTCTGAAATTTTGCCTGTATTTTAAGACATGTACCTCCATTTTAAGACCTGGTTTTCTCAGATTTGTGCTGGTCTTCAAATGGGAGTTCCACTTCCAGTGTACTGTACACATCAAATAATTGGAACCAGATGAAAATATTTCAGGTTATAAATTATAGAAGTGATAAGTCTGCCAACACCACAAAGTATCCTTTACCTGGATCTTTTACTTCTCTCGTATGATCTGGACCTTCGACCTCTGTCCAATGACCTTGACCTTCTTCTTCTGGCAGGGGAGCGTTCACGCCGGCTGTGTCTGTCAGCTGATCGACTGCGGGACTTTGATCTTTGCCGATGTTTCTTTTTGGACTTCTTGTGTTTGGATTGCAGGCTGTGGGAATATCGACTTTCTTGGCTGCTTGGTGACCTTTTTTGAACATAGAATCACAACACACTGAAGTATCACAACACACTGAAGTAATCACAACACACTGAAGTGGAAAAAAAACCCACACAACTAACACGTATTTATTCTTAGAACTGTAAGGCATAATGGACCGGCTATCAAATGTAATAAACATATCCCATTTCTCTTTTGACCAGAATCATACTCTCTCTCTCTCTCTCTCTCAAACACTCTGTATCCCAAATATACATGTATATGTCATGCCTAATTCACGTAATTGTTGAATTCACGGAATCAGCAACTTTAAAACTTGCCCATTTCGCGAATTCGGTTGCCTATTACGCGGAATCGGCAGCCGATTACCCGTAATGGGCAAGTTGTCTATTCCGCGAATTCGGCAATAGTGAGTTTCCAGTGTGTGTGTGTGTGGTGTGGGTGTTTATATTGCATGTTCATTTTAAGCATGCATTCTTGCATTATTCTCCGATGGTTGTTTTTTGTGTGTGCTGTTGTTGACTGTGCTTAGTCTTGTTGCTATGTTAGTTTAAGTTGCATTTCTGTGTCTGGTTTTTATGTTTCTTGTATTGGAATTGAAAAGCGCATGGAGCTGTTATCAGGACTTACGCTATAGAAAAGTGAGATTTTGCTATTATTTCTTGTTGGCAGTAGAAACACGGGATCAACACTGCTAAAATGTGACAAATACAGTCTTAACTGTCATATACAGCAAATATTGTGTGATAACAGCTTTGGCTGTCGACAGAAACTAGTAGTCCGCAACTGTTTTGACATGTGCTTTAATATCCAGAGAGGGCAAATGAAATTGTCATCATTTTCACGAGTTTTCATTCACAAACACCTGAGAAATAAATCTCATGTTCCCCATGCAATAAATCGAGGTGGTGAATGGGTTTGAGCTTTCAGGTGAAACGTGGATTGTCAAAGTAAAAGCCAATCAGGCTGATTGTTTGATGTGTGGAACCATCGCGGCTTTGGATTTGTGTTTCCGAGGACAACGATTGTAAGCATTCACTCTCAAAGACCCAATCAATGTTGATAATTACCGCGGCGACTCATGGTCAATTTGCAACTTATCTCTGTAATCGCAAAATCCACAACGAAAAGTCATAAACACTTAAAAAGAAAAGAAATATGCTCAACACTTACTGAACTCACACGTATGATCGCAGCTCTGTACATTTCAGACTGGAAAAAGACTAGGGCCAGGCTCGAACCAGAGGTCTCATGGACTGTTCGGCTATTCCCTACCGTCTGAGCTACGGAGACAACATGTCCAGGAAAAATAGGAATCTATATTTTGTGCGATACTCCTGATGACTGCTATCGATCTCGACGAACTTTTCGAAAGTTGCACATGAGTGCACTCCTGTAAGGCTTTCAGTTTAGTTTGCAGGTTGTCAAAAAAGTTGATTGTTTCGTGGAAAAACAAAATGGCGCTTGATAGAGTGCCAACGCAAGGCTTTTCGTGCGACGATGACGTCAGTGACGTGAATATAGCCTGGGGACTAGAGACACGGACCCGTGGATATTGCAACAACCTTTTTTAAATCCATGTTAATTTTGCATGTGTTTTATAAATAATTTTTTTGCTCGTCCCAACCCCAATTATTTTCCAAACCTGGATCGAGTTCTGGAATGTCTTTTCTTCTTCTTCTTCAGTCTGCGACTAGACTCGTCTTCATTGTCAGAGTGTTTCCCCATGGTCTTTGCAATGAGCAAGAAGAGACTGGAGATGCTTCTGAAAGGTACAGAATATTTCTTGTTAAAAATTTTTTTAAAAATGGAGACACTGACTGATTGAGAGACAAAAGATGCATAAACATTAATACAATATTTCACTGTTAACAATTCATCTGCACTTGTTCTCACACGAGACAAAAAAAATTCTGACATAATTTACAATGGGAATAATTATTGTAATACGTAAATATTCAATCTGAAACCTTTTTCAAAAAATGTTATGTCACCTTACAGTTTACTGTATGTCATTTCCACAAAAATATTTCACTATTGAGTCAATTGTCAATCAATGTCATCATGTGTAGTGTCGAAAGCTAAAGAAGTTCATTCGCACTTTAAAACACAACCCTTCCCAAGTTGAGATACATGTATGATCCAGCAAGAGACATGCACTTGAAGCTGTAACTAAGAAGAGTATTCTTCGATTTGGTCACAGTGAGTAATAGTAATAAGGTCGGCCATTCCACCATCCAATACAAGATTATCAATA
>NC_090257.1:12650973-12700973 GCF_037325665.1 Littorina saxatilis | reverse complement strand
GTGTCACAGCTCAGTCAGGTGTGACCGTTATGCAACCGAACCTAAAACTAAAATTCATCGCGAGTTTTGAGAGGCACTCAGCGACAATCTCTGTCGCTTTTTACATTTAGTCAAGTTTTGACTAAATGTTTTAACATAGAGGGGGAATCGAGACGAGGGTGTGGTGTATGTGTGTGTGTGTGTGTACATGTGTGTGTGTGGTTTGTGTGTTGTGTACATGTGTGTGTGTGGTGTATGTGTGTGTGTGTGTGTACATGTGTGTGTGTGTGTGTATAGGGCGATTCAGAGAAACTACTGAACCGATCTTCATCAAACTTTACATCAGAGTTCCTGGGTATGATATCCCCAGATGTCTTTTTACATTATTCAAGTTTTGACTAAATGTTTTAACATAGAGGGGGAATCCAGACGAGGGTCGTGGTGTATACATGTGTCTGTCTGTGTGTGTGTGTAGAGCGATTCAAACTAAACTACTGGTCCGATCTTTATGAAATTTGACATGAGAGTTCCTTGGAATGATATCCCCGGACATTTTTTTCTTTTTTTCGATAAATGTCTTTGATGACGTCATATCCGGCTTTTTGTCACACCCTCATTTTTCAATCAAATTGATGGAAATTTTCGCCAAGCAATCTTCGACAAAGGCCGGACTTCGGTATTGCATTTCAGCTTGGTGGCTTAAAAATTAATTAATGACTTTGGTCATTAAAAATCTCAAAATTGTAATAAAATTTTTTTTTATAAAACGATCCAAATTTACTTTCATCTTATTCTTCATAATTTTCTGATTCCAAAAACATATAAATATGTTATATTTAGATTAAAAACAAGCTCTGAAAATTAAAAATATAAATATTATGATCAAAATTAAATTTCCGAAATCGTTTCAAAAACTATTTCATCTTATTCCTTGTCGGTTCCTGATTCCAAAAACATATAGATATGATATGTTTGGATTAAAAACACGCTCAGAAAGTTCAAACGAAGAGAGGTACAGTAAAGCGTGCAATGAAGCACAGCGCAACCGCTACCGCGCCAAACAGGCTCGTCACTTTCACTGCCTTTTGCACTAGCAGCGGACTACGTTGAGTTTCATTCTGTGAGTTCCACAGCTTGACTAAATGTAGTAATTTCGCCTTACGCGACTTGTTGATAGATGTCTTTGATGACGTCATATCCGGATTTGTAAAAAAGTTGAGGCGGCACTGTCACGCTCTCATTTTTCAACCAAAATGGTTGAAATTTTAGCCAAATAATCTTCGACGAAGCCCGGAGTTTGGTATTGCATGTGAGCTTGAAGGCTTAAAAACTAATTAATGAGTTTGCTCATTAAAGTTGTCATTAAAAGCGATTTTTTGCAAACAGATTTAAAATTGATTGCATCGTGTTAAACATTGCAATAGATTTCATTTCATTTACTTTATAATTATTTAGTTCCAATTTCTTTCCCTTGTGTTTGGATGTCTAGGAAATGAACACCAATTAATGATCATAATTGTTCAAATCAAAACGTTGATAGTACTTGTAACAGTTATTTTCCTCCGAAAACGGCGTATGGCTGCCTAAATGGCGGGGTAAAAAACGGTCATACACGTAAAATTCCATTCGTGCAAAAAACACGAGTGTACGTGGGAGTTTCAGCCCACGAACGCAGAAGAAGAAGAAGAAGTAACAGTTATTTCATTTGGTATGCATGCGAACTTATGATTTTATTCAGTATTATAATCATTTAAAAAAAATATCACCCCGTGTTCAAAACGATGAGATAATCTTGGAGTTCTAGAAATTTTGCTTGCAGCTATTCGAATTCAAACTTTAAACGGACAAGGAGCGAAACGATTTCAAACCCTTTGATGTAAAACTGTCCGTTGAGACGCCATCACTTGAGAGTATCTTTTGAAACTAGGCTGTCTGCCAGCTGTCACATTCACATTATGAAGAAGGACAGGGGATGGCGAGAATTGAAATCCAAATCTGCGCATATTGTTCCAAGACGATTTGTCACGATTGTTCCACGCCAAGACGCATTCGTCTGCGGGCAGCAAAACACTTCAGGAAATCGTTTTGAACAGATATAGAATTTGACTGATATTTAAAGGCACAGTAAGCCTCCCGTAAACCATGACAGAGCTCCCCGAGCGTCTACATACAGTACAAGCATACTTCCATTTGAACGCTCACCGAACGGGAACATCCTGGCTGCTTTCTGTCGAGCGTGAGACATTTTCAAAGAATTTATTTTCGTGGACTTGGTCCTCTACAACAATGGCGCCTCGTTTTGGTGCTGGACGGCTGTTATGAATATTCAATACCGGAAATCACGCCCGGACAGTAAGCCTCCCGTAAACCATCACAGATACTGTCAGGCTTTTACACACAGTACAAACACCCTTCCATTTGAACGCTCACCAAACGGGAACATCTTAGGTGCCCTACGTAAAGAGCGAGCAATTTTTAAAGAATTAATTTTGCAGATTGTCTCGAACACTTTTTGGACCCATCCTGAACTCAGGTCAAACATGAGTTACTTCCCTTCGGGTCTCATTCTATCGATGTAAACTGGCGATAGCCGTGAATCGATGATTATCAAAATGTTTTTGGACCGTGGTGCGTTTTTGCGCTTGACCTAACTTTTAAAATCTAAATAATAAATTGACAGCTTGTTACACAAACATTCTTTAATAATAAAAGAATTCTTTTTTCATCAAGACAAGATCAGTACAATTCGAAGTTGTGAAAGTTTGAAAAAAGAAAAGCCCGGAAGCAGGGTCACGCAAGGGTCGTAGCAGACGACGGTTTATGCATATCGCCGTTCCTCTCAACAGTCAAAAGCCATCGCTAGAGTTCTTGTGAATCACCGCCGTTTGTTTCGTGCACAAAAACGTACTATTGTAAATAAGCTCACATCGAGTCGCATTCAAATGACTAACTGACGACTACATTGTGAAAAAGGGAAACTGGATCACACGGGTTCACGATGGCTCAGGGGTAAGATAAACCACGCAAAAATAAATTCTTTGAAAATTGTTCACTCTTTACGGAGGGCACCTAGGATGTTCTCAATCGGTGAGTGTTTAAATGAAAGGGTGTTTGTACTGTGTGTAAAAGCCTGACCGTATCTGTAATGGTTTACGGGAGGCTTACTGTGCCTTTAAAACACAACACTGTTGTAGGGGTGAAGTGTTTCAAGTATTAGAGGGTAAACAACAAATGGCCAATTTATGATTTTCTGAAAAAAACTCGTCATGCATAACGTCAGCGTCGAAAGCATGCAATGAGCGTGTTTACACAAGAGACGGAAAGAGCTCGCGTTCGTGTTGCGTAGTTTGTACATTTAGTCAAGTTTTGACTAAATGTTTTAACATAGAGGGGGAATCGAGACGAGGGTCGTGGTGTGTGTACACGTGTGTGTGTGTGTGTGTGTGTGGTGTATGTGTGTGTGTGTATGTGTGTGTGTATGTGTCTGTGTGTCTGTCTGTCTGTCTGTGCGTGTGTGTGTGTAGAGCGATTCAGACCAAACTACTGGACCGATCTTTATGAAATTTGACATGAGAGTTCCTGGGAATGATATCCCCGGAATTTTTTTTCTTTTTTTCGATAAATACCTTTGATGACGTCATATCCGGCTTTTTGTAAAAGTTGAGGCGGCACTGTCACACCCTCATTTTTCAATCAAATTGATTGAAATTTTGGCCAAGCAATCTTCGACGAAGGCCGGACTTCGGTATTGCATTTCAGCTTGGTGGCTTAAAAATTAATTAATGACTTTGGTCATTAAAAATATGAAAATTGTAAAAAAAAGAATAATGACTTTGGTCATTAAAAATCTGAAAATTGTAAAACGATCCAAATTTACGTTCATCTTATTCTTCATCATTTTCTGATTCCAAAAACATATAAATATGTTATATTTGGATTAAAAACAAGCTCTGAAAATTAAAAATATAAAAATTACGATCAAAATTAAATTTTCGAAATCAATTTAAAAACACTTTCATCTTATTCCTTGTCGGTTCCTGATTCCAAAAACATATAGATATGATATGTTTGGATTAAAAACACGCTCAGAAAGTTAAAACGAAGAGAGGTACAGAAAAGCGTGCTATCCTTCTCAACTACTACCCCGCTCTTCTCGTCAATGTCACTGCCTTTGCCACGAGCGGTGGACTGACGATGCTTCGAGTATACGGTCTTGCTGAAAAATTGCATTGCGTTCAGTTTCATTCTGTGAGTTCGACAGCTTGACTAAATGTTGTATTTTCGCTTTCTTTCTTCTTATTTTTGTATTTACATTTAGTCGAGTTTTGACTAAATGTTTTAACAAGCCGTTCAACCATCAGGCGCTGGCAGATGCCATGAAAGCCTTGCATGAAAGAAAGTCGCCAGGGCCAGACAAGATCACCAACGAGATGCTTCTACATTTATAGGCACACGGGCAAAAACACAGCTACTGAAGCTCTACAACAACAGCTGGAAGACTGGCCATGTCCCGCAAGTCTGGCGAGAAGCTGATATGGTCCCGATCCACAAGAAGGGCAAAGACCGAGCGAAGGTGGACTCATACAGACCCATCAGCCTCACTAGGTGCGTGGGCAAACTCATGGAACGGCGGATCAACACCAGGCTCACTTGGCATCTGGAGAAAAACAACACCTTTTCTCCAGAACAAGCCGGCTTCATGCAGCATCGCTCGACCGAGGACCAGGTGACATACATCGCCCAGAAGATCGAAGATGGCTACCAGGACAAGAAACACACCCTGACGATCTGGATTGACATGGAGAAGGCCTTTGACAAGGTCTGGAAGGAAGGGCTGAAGGTAAAGCTCCAGAAGAGTGGCGTGGCCGGATGTATGTTCCAGTGGATTTGCCAGTACTTGAACAACAGGAAAGCAAAAGTCCATGTAAGCGGGCAGTACAGCCGGAAGAAGACGCTGAAAGACGGAGTCCCACAGGGTGGAGTCCTCAGCCCCACCTTGTGTGTGTGTGTGTGTGTGTGTGTGTGTGTGTGTGTGTGTGTGTGTGTGTGTGTATGTGTGTGTATGTGTGTGTCTGTGTGTGTCTGCGTGTATGTAGAGCGATTCAGAGTAAACTACTGGACCGATCTTTATGAAATTTTACATGAGAGTTCCTCGGTATGATATCCCCGGACATTTTTTCATTTTTTTGATAAACGTCTTTGATGACGTCATATCCGGCATTTTGTAAAAGTTGAGGCGGCACTGTCACACCCTCATTTTTCAATAAAATTGATTGAAATTTTCGCCAAGCAATCTTCGACAAAGGCCGAACTTTGGTATTGCATTTCAGTTTGGAGGCTTAAAAATTAATTAATGACTTTGGTCATTAAAAATCTGAAAATTGTAATTAATTTTTTTTTATATAAAACGATCCAAAATTACATTTATCGTATTCTTCATCATTTTCTGATTCCAAAAACATATAAGTATATTATATTGAATTAAAAACAAGCTCTGAACATTAAAAATATAAAAATTATGATTAAAATTTAATTTCCGAAATCGATTTAAAAACAAGTTCATCTTAATCCTTGTCCGTTCCTGATTCCAAAAACATATAGATATGATATGTTTGGATTAAAAACACGTTCAGAAAGTTAAAAAGAATAGAGATATAGAAAAGCGTGCTATTCTCCTCAGCGCAACCGCTACCGCGCTTTTCTGGATTGTTAATGTCACTGCCTTTGCCAAGAGCGGTGGACAGGTCTTGCGGAAAAAATGCAATGCGTTCAGTTTCATTCTGTGAGTTCGACTGAGCTTGACTAAATGTTGTATTTTCGCCTTACGCGACTTGTTGTTTTTGTTTTTTTGTTAACTGATTGTTCCTTTTCCCCAGGTCCTCCGGTATTCCAATTCACCTTTCTTGGCGTCTGGATTGAGTCTAAATCCTAGATTTCTCTTTCCATGATTTGACATAATATCGCAGTAGGCGTTATGCTATCGACACGCTTAGATCTTCTTTGCTTCTTCTTTTATTTGTTTTTCCCTTTCTTTCTTACTTTCCTTTTCTTTCACACGAGCCTACACGCACGCGAACTCTTTCTTTCTCTACTATTCTTTCGACGCTGACGTCGTTTCTTTCTTTCCATGTCATGTGTTTTCCTCGCAACTAAGGGGCATTCTTAGATAAGTCAAAGCAACATTTATCTTTGTGTCTGCTGTGCCTCTTGTTTGTCAACTTTAAAGGCCGTTGAGTCGATGTCCTTGTCAATGTTTTGATTAATTTTGTCCTGAATTTAAACATTCCAAAAAATTAACCTTTCTTTTTTTTAAAGATTTTTGACTCGTGTCAAACTGAGAAATTAATTCTTACAAAAGTGGCCCGACCTGCCTAGAAGGCAATGAAGCCGATGGTTTATGTAGAAATGGAGGGATGGTCTTATCCTAAGTAAAAGCCAAGACAGACCTGGGATGGTAACCTAAATAGCTTGGACGTCACCATTGCCCCACCGTCAACAAGTTCGGCAGTTTTGTGGCAATGACAACGGCAACGTTTTCGACGGTTTGAAATAAGTTTCACCATTCCCCTCTTTTAAGACCTTGCAATTCTAGAGTTTCTGTTCATAACCTCCATACCTCCATACCTCCACACCTCCATACCTCCACACCTCCATACCTCCGCACCTCTATACCTCCACACCTCCATACCTCCACACCTCCACACCTCCATACCTCCACACCTCCATACCTCCACACCTCCACACCTCCATTTTAAGATTCCCTCCCTTTTCAGACCTGAGTTTCTCAGATGTTTGGACATCTTAAAACGTGGGTTCCTTTGTAGTTGCTACTGCCACTACTAGCTGTTGCAAGATGCACTGATACATCTGCTGTACCTGCCACTATACGCGAGAGTAACCATTGGTTACCTTGACGTACATGTCTCCCGTAACTTTCAATTGGTTGCACGTGCGGGCTGGGTCATTAAAGACGCATTATTATGATGGTTATAGAATCACTGACAAACAACGCTGATTTGTCATTGTCTTTTTTCGTTCATGGTATAAAGATAACCAGACTCATGCGTTGTTGCCACATACGTTTGGTCTATGGATCTGATAAACAAAGTGTACGGCGTGTGTAATAGAGTAAAGGAGAGTTATGCGGAACCGGTCTCTTGGTGCCTGAGAGAATAACAAGCATTGAACTAAGAAAGCGACCAGGGCCGGTGCTTTATACACGTGGAACAAACCGGAACCATGCGTCTTTGTTATTGCCGATATCGTTTGGATATCGGCAAAAAATTACCAACTTACCGTAGCGTTATCCTTTGATGATCGCAATAGGGATGTGTGAGACCATCCAATCACAGCCCCCGAATTCCCCCACGTGTCTATCAGAATAGCTATTTATTACAATATCATTACATTATATATAGTATATTGTGGATTATGTTTTTCAATTCCTTACCTAAATGATAAAGTTATAGATTGTATCATATAACTGTAGATTATAGAATGGATAAAGTAAAACTCATTAAAAGCACAGACTGCGAGATTTACTGCGAGAGATGGACAACTCTCGGGCGACTAAAAGTCAAGAGAAAGACAGTAATGAACACATTACGTTTTGGACAGGTAAATGTTTTCTCCTTCAGATTAGGAAGTAGAATCGAACAGAAAAATTAACCATTAAAGCGGATGTTTTTATATCACAACGTCTGTAAAATTCACAGAGGTTATGATCAAAGAACTTTCGCTTCAATGGTTCATTTAATGTAACTCCTTTTATGAAGAAACTTTATGAACTCTAATGTATTTGAGCACTATTCGTGAGCAAGGAAAACCCTAGATAGATAGTTCCATATACTCACACGTGCAAACAATCGATTCTAATTTTCTGTAGCATGGAACAAATCAATAAAAGTTCATCTTCAGCCGTCATGGTTGGCATGGGAATTAAGTAGCCTACACGAAAAGAAACTTTCCGGCTGGGTAAATCTGAAGTGATCCTCAACTAGACGTTATAACACAGTGCCTGGACTTGGTGTTGTGGGCAGCACTGGAGAGAGAAGAGGCGAAGGCTCCTTTCACAGAGCTGGCCTCTTTGGAACCTGCCTTTAAACCGTTACTACCCCTTACATTTGAATATGTTGTATTGAGTCGGTCGACTAAACAATGAACAGAGAATAAGATCTCTGCTGAAAAGGTTTCGAATCACCCTCTGGGTCCTCCAAACAAGAAACATCAACTACCTACCAAAAGCTACAAAAGCAACAACAACAACAACAACAACAACAACAACAACAACACAACAAAAACAACAACAACAAAAACAACAACAACAACAACAACAACAACAACAACAACAACAGCAAGAGATGCCTACCGAGAAAGAAAAAACAGCAACCAAAAAAAATCAGATAAGTTTATTTCATAGTTCATTTAATTTGCAAAGACAAGTTCAGTCGCTGATAATCTTCTATGACAAGAATGAAAGGATGCAGAATAATATAATGCTATTTACACGCTATTGAGGCGTTCAAACTCTATTTATCAGCAATATACACATACCGACCGAACAGGAATAACTCTGCTCAAACGAGCGCCTAAAAGCAGACGACATCCGGCAACGTCACCTTGCAATCGTTATTCTGCGATGGACTCACCAGAGAGCCAATATCTTGGAGGACATTTGTTTAATTAGCAAGGAAAATCGCCAATCCACTTTGGCCGTGGCACTAATGCAATGCGACGAGCATGACTAGTAAGTAATTCTCTTTCTCTCCGTGACAGAAGGGGGTACGAAAGATGTAGCTCGTTTCATGCATGTCATGGCGGCACTGTTGCTGTGTGTCGCTATAGTGTTGAGTATTGTGTATCGAATTGATCTGGTAACAATGTTGCATTCAAGCTGTCACACTTTGGTAGGAATAGTCATCTGCAAGATGGTCCTATAGAAAAAAGACAGAGATAAAACGAAAACAATGAAGCTGCATGAGGTATTATTGTTAATTTGAGTTGCAAACAATTAAGTTAGCAAATGGGAATTTTACAAATATTGTAATCAAACAACAACAACAACAACAACAAAACACACACACACACACACACACACACACACACACACACACACACACACACACACACACACACACACACACACAAAGGCAATTTCACCCACATTCCATTACGACACTGATTAAACAAACCAAGACGTCTCTTCTTGACCCCCTCTTCCAAAGTATAATCTTTGATGAAGCGAAAGCAAGTTCGAAAAGACGTCATATTGCGAATAATGGCGTCATGTAAACATATATTCTTTCGCTTTTCGTGCATGTCTACCAGATAAGGACAAAGAATTTCGAGAACCAAGTTTGTTTCGATGACTTCGTCAGCAGGACAACATTACTCGTAAGGTCACAGCAGGTTATCATCTATAGGCTCCGGACTGGCCACTGCCGGCTCCTAGCCCACCTTCACAGATAGGCTGGGAAGCGTTTGGATGTGTGCGAAGTAATTGCTATAAAATTCATTTTAGGTGCAGTTGATTCATTTCAGTGTGCCTGCACACATCTAATCGAGTTGGCCGGGAAAAAACCATGCGAAGAGTCCGAAATATCGTACATTTTATTTTAGTTTTCGGAGCGACAGTTTTTCACAAGCTACCCAAGGAAACTATTCAATAACATCACACGACAGCTTAATCAGCATGGCGTCTCTCTCTGGCGCCATGATGGAAGCGCCTGGTCAAAGCACATCAGAGGTAAGAATTGACTCGCATTCTGTTGAGAAATAACTGTTTCAGCAGCTGTTTATGTAGATGCACACATGTAGTTGTATTATTCACACAGTGTTGATGTATATCGCCGTGTAAAACTAATCCGGCAGGTCACGGTGTGTGTTTAGATCTACACGTGTGTTTGGCACCGACTGATTTCATCTCCATTTCTCACTCCCTGTTGGATAGGATGATATAGTATGAGCTTCTCGTGAGAGTCAGTAAACAGTTTATTGGTCTCATCTATGTATAGATATATTTGTTTGTTTCCCAGGGGCGCATTTCACTGCTCGCATTATAATGATAATTAGGCGATTGCAGATTCAGTCTTTGTCTATGTGCCTTGTGAAATTATGTCCATTGAAAACAACGTAAATCGTGCATGTGACTGTTAGGTAATACGTTTTTTGCATGTTCAGCTTCACCTATTTACGTTGCGTTTATTTATTAATCTGTGCATTTGTTAGTGGATATGTACATGTATTTCTTTCAAGGTTACCTGACATTATATCAGTGCATTCAATGACACTGAAATTAAGGATACAACACGAAGACAATTCTTACAGTATTGTTTCTGTTTCTTTTGCAGGAGTTTCCGAAGCTTCCAGATCCCATTTGTGTAGTTTGTCTCCATGAAATTAGTGTAACTTCGACCGAAAAAGTGACACTGGGAGAGAAAGGCTGTACCTCCATAAACTCTGTGAGTAAGGAGCTCGGGGATGCAGTTCACGCAGAGGCAGGAGATTCTGTACATAAACGGTGTCGAACGTCCTATACGCATAAAAAAAGAGTGCAGGCAAAGCTAAAGGAAGTTCAGGACTTACCTTCAACCCGAAAACGGCGATGCATAAGGCCAAATGACATGAACGTACAACCACTATGTTTGTTCTGTGAAAAAGGGGAGATACGGCTGAACAAGGGAAGGAGAGGTCTTGTGCCTGTCAGGACTATGCAGTTCCAGCAGACAGTGCTTGAAACGTGTGAGAGCAGGGATGATGCATGGGCGCAAAAAGTCAAAGCTAAAATAGAATATGTGCAAGACTGTTTTGCTAGTGACACAGTCTATCATTGTGTGTGCTACACCAACTTTAGTACTGGCAAAAATATTCCCCAAATGTGTCATGACGATGTGCAACACAAGATAACTCTTTGTGCTGGGAGGCCTGAAGACAAAATCCGTCTTGAAGCATTTTCTCATATTCCTCAGTACTTGGAATCTTTTGACACAGCTCAAGTCACAGTGAGAGACCTAGTAGAAGAGATGAACAAATTATTGAGAGACTCTGAATGTCAAGCTTACTCTCATAGGTACATGAAAATAAAACTAATGGAGCATTATGGTGATGAAATTGTGTTTGCGCAATCCAGCAAGAAGGCTGATGTCATCTCCCTTAAAAGGACGGCACATACAATTCTACGTGACTTTTATAAGGAAGCAAGAAACTCTGATTCAGAAACAGAAGCAATACGACTGATTAAGGCTGCTGCAAGTCTCATCAGAAGTGATATTGCATCGTTGGCAGGTACAAAAGACGTCTATCCTGACACAGAATCAATCAGGGATCACCAGAACTATGTGCCACACTCATTGACATCATTTCTGCAGCATGTGACAAAGAAAGAATGCAACCTGAAAATGTCAGCAATAGGACAAGCTATCATTCAGCTCAGTAGGCCAAACACTCTTATTGCACCATTGCAGTTTGCTCTTGGCGTGCAAATGCACCGATCATTCGGTTCTCGGTTTCTGATCGACACCCTCAGCCACCTTGGCTTTAGCTGTTCTTACACAGAGGTACGGAAATTTGAACTGAATGCTGCGCAATCATATGGCATTGATCTCCCACCTACTACCGAAAGCAACAGTGTTCAGTTCATTGCAGACAATGTTGACCACAACTCGGTGACGCTGGATGGAAGACACACCTTCCATGGTATGGGTATTATGGCCACTATCACCCCTGGTGTCAACACAGCCCGACAAATACCACGACGAGAAGTCAGCATGAAAGACATCAAAGCCATTGGACAGATCAACATCAACTTCTACAGGTAACGGTACATTATGCACATATCTTTGTAAAATGGCTTCAGTTATGTATTCTTCCACATCCATTTAACAAGAGTAGGGCGTGTGTCTACACTACTGATGGAACTTTGACATAATGCAGATCATTTTGACTAGATGGCATGATTATCTTACGTCGAGTGTGTGTGTGTGTGTGTGTGGGAGGGTGTTGTTGTTGTTGTTGTTGTGTTGTGTTGTGTTGTGGTGTGTGTGTGTGTGTATGTGTGGGTGTGTGTGTGTGTGTGTGTGTGTGTGTGTGTGTGTGTGTGTGTGTCAGAGAAAGAGAGAGACAGACATAGTGAGAAAAATGTGGGTAAGTAAGAGACATTTGAATTTAGTTTCCATGCTTCTTTTTCAGGTCTGATTGGGCAGGACTGAAAGCATTGGTCTTCCACGAAACTCCCACCATCCAATCGGACGACGACACTGTCAACCTTGACCTGTTATGGACAATTTCATGGCCGCTGAAGTCGCCGTGCCCACTGTGGAATGGAATGATGCAAATGATGCACGACGGAGAACATCCTGGGAAGTCAAGTTTCATCTTCTTACCAATGATTGATCTTAGTTCCACTGACATGTCATGCATCTATTCCACGCTGAAGTTTGTTTGTGGTCAAGCTTT
This sequence comes from Littorina saxatilis, assembly GCF_037325665.1. NCBI lineage: Eukaryota > Metazoa > Mollusca > Gastropoda > Littorinimorpha > Littorinidae > Littorina > Littorina saxatilis. The sequence continues at coordinate 12,688,541 of NC_090257.1, read as the reverse complement.
CAAGAACAAGGTTGCTCCCATCTTGACCTTTGACCAGCCGCTCTACATAAAAGCACTTTCAATCACCAGAAGAGAGAATGCCGACAGTGAGTTGCAAAATCTCATCTTGCGTCTCGGAACTTTCCATCTTCAGATGAGCTTCCTGGGCACAATAGGCTATTTGATGGCGGGATCTGGTCTCCAGGAACTGCTCGAGGTGCCATTTGCTCCAAATGCAGTTGTACATATGCTGACTGGGAAAGCCTACGCACGAGCAATCCGGGCACATTTGCTCACTGATGCTGCGCTTCATGCCCTTCTGATGGCAGACGCTTTCCAGGTCCCTCAAATTTTGTTTTGCCCAGAGGAAGAAGAATCCAACAGAGACGAAGAAGAGGAGTCTGAAGGCGCATCTCTTGCTGCAGTTTTGGAGCTGTCACCAGAACGCAGCGAACTTGATGGGCATCTAGTGGAGGACCTGGGTCATGACGATTTGAACACAGCTAAGAAACTCCTGCAAGATCTCTTTGCGGGCAGCGTATCGACTGATGAAGCTATCAGACATGAAGTCGTCCCTCTCATTAACAGCAAGCTAGTCCAACAAAAGGAAATGCTATCCAGCAACAGAACGGCGGCGTTATGGATTCAGTACATGCAAATGATTGAAATTCTTCGAAAGTCAATAAAAGCGGAAAGAACTGGCAATTTCAAACTTCACTTGGAATCTGTTCAGGACATGTTGCCGTTTCTTGCAGCATCTGGACACAACAATTACACAAAGTCTGGCTGGCTGTATCTTCAACAGATGCTTGATCTTCAGGATACCCACCCAGAAGTGCACGCGTTCTTCAGCAGAGGCCATCATGTCGTGAGAAGAACTAATCGTTTCTGGGCAGGGATTTCTACTGATCTTGCAATTGAGCAAGTACTCATGCGGTCTGTGAAAAGCAATGGTGGTCTCACTCGGGGTACTGGAATGGGGGAGGCAGAACGACTTGTTTGGCTACTGTGTATGCCTGCCTGTGCAGAAATCCACGACGCAATGCAGTCTGTCACAGACGTTGCATTCCGTTCTAGCGAGCAACAAACGCAGCACAAAGAGTTGAGCGTGGCAAGGCAGAAGCGAGATCACACAGACATTCAGCTGATCTTGAGATATCTGCTTGATAGGAACCCTTTCACTGTGGATACAGCCCTCCGATCCATTTCAAGCGGAAAAGAAGCTGAAGCTACTGTGAATGCAGAACAAGCAAAAGGCGTAGGAAACAAGATTCTGAGCAGCATGATCGGAAATAATGTTGTGGATTTCACCTTTAAAAAGAAGGATCAAGCTGTAACCATGGCTCTGAAAGCCAAGTCGTCCAATCTGCATGATGATCTAGTACATGTTGACTCCATGCTGTTGTTCCAGAGACTTGTGACAACTGTGAAGAACACCAACGGATGTCTTGAGGACGCCTTTGCCTTTGAGATGTGCAGTGTCCCAGCATCGCTGTTTGATTCGGGTGGTCTGCCAAGACAAGGTACCAAGGCTGCACTGGCAACTTACATCTGGACTTCAACAAAGCAGGTAAATGGTGTTATTCCTGATGATGTAACATATGTCATCGATGGTGGCTTGCTGTTGCACCTTCTGCCCTGGTGCCGTGGTTCAACATACAACCAGCTTACTCAGAGTTACGTAGACTTTCTCATTCGTCATTTTGGCAAAGGAACTGTTGTTTTTGATGGATACAGCTGCGGACCTACCACCAAAGATGCAGCCCATTTGCGAAGAACAAGCAGAGCCAATACAGCATGTGCCATCACTTTTGAGGGTGACATGGTCCTGTGCGAACCAAAGGAGCGCTTCCTGACGAATCCAAACAACAAACAGCGGTTCATCAACCTCCTTAGTTCCCGTTTTTCACAGCACGGCTTTGACACTGTCCATGCAACTGGTGATGCTGATAGGCTCGTCGTAAAGACTTCTCTGGATTTGGCAAGGAAGGGAAACGTGATTCTGGTTGGCGAGGACACCGATCTGCTCATCCTTCTGTTGTACCATCTTACGCCAGATCACTGCCCCGTCTTCTTCACATCAGTGAGATCATCGACAGCAAAATCAGCTGCAAAAGTGTGGGACATCAGAAAAGTCCAGACTGTTCTTGGATCTCAAGTTTGTGAGAACATCCTGTTTGCGCACGCCTTTGGTGGATGCGATACAATTAGCAGTCCATTCGGGATTGGAAAACCAGTGTGTTTAAAGAAATTGACCCAGTCAACAGTGTTCGTGCAGCAGGCCCATGTCTTCAGCGCCAGTCCTTGCAGAGACACTGATGAGCTGATAGGAGCAGGAGAAAGGGCCTTTGTAGAACTCTATGGGGGAAAGGAAAGAGACACTTTGAACTTCCTCCGCTACATCAAGTACATGCAGAAAGTCTCTACATGTACCTCATCGTTTCAGCCCTGCAAACTCCCACCTACATCAGCAGCAGCTAAATTCCATTCCATGAGAACATACTTCCAGGTGCAAGAATGGATGCACTTGCATCAAGAACAGTTCCTCCTGGATCCGATGGACTGGGGATGGGAGATTGTTCAAGGCGCCATGCTTCCTATTCTCATTGACATTGCTGCTGCTCCTGGTGATTTACTCGATGTCATCCGATGCAATTGCAAGACAGAGTGTCGAACAGCAAGATGTTCATGCCGAAAACACGGCCTCGTGTGTACGTCTGGCTGTGGAGAGTGCAGAGGGGAGAGCTGTGCCAACACTGTGACCGAGGTTGCCTGTGTCGGTACATCAGACGATGAAGACGGGCTTTAGCGTAAGTACGAGGTCATGTTGAATAGAGTGTGCGTGTGCATGTTCACATGTGTATTGCAACAGTAACGGGTAAAGGAGGGAGAATATCAGCACAGTAATTGTCAACTCACATACCTGTCAAACGCGACCCGGGAGACGCGCCCTGTGAAACCACACCAAATGCGCTAGATTTGAGCTTCGGCTACGTTATTTCGCGCTAAATAAATGCAATTGAACCTATTTATCAACTGAATGTGCTTTTCTTACATATTATATGAGTGACATATGGCACATCCCTTAAAATAAGACATGTTATAGACGTGAGAAGTGAGGGACGGAGCATATTCGGAATACCGTTATTGCGCAGTTGTCATCATTCTTTAAAAGCTTCAAAAATATAGTTCGCATGGGAAAACGTTGGCCAACTCTGTTTTACCTGATCAATGGATGCATGTAGAGTACAAAAAAGGTGAAATAAATTTTATAGCAATTTGTTCACACAGGAGGTGAAATCTGATGAAATCTGCCTAGCCTAAGAATGAAGATCTCCCACACACACACTGGAACAGACACGTAGACCCCAGAACATGTCCTCCAGACATGCCCAGCTTTTGCGGACATGAGAAGCGAATTCTGGCCAGAGACGGTGGACCTGAAGGAGAAACTGTGGGGCCCAGCGGAGTCCCTGGGGCGAACTGCAGACTTCATCACATCAACAACCATGACAGTCTAGCATGCATGGCAACGAGAACGGAGAAGAAGAAGAATTAAGGTCATCGCTAGGCTGTGCATGTATCGGTATCGTACAACTAATTGCAAACGGCACCCGTTTAATGAATCAAAAGAAGAGATGGTTCTACCAAAAAAAATAGATGCTTTCACCAAAAGAAAAGATGGCTTGAGTGACAAAGAATTAAAGTACCCAAACAACATTTGATCCGCCAAAAGAATTGCTGTCTGAACAAAAAATAAAATAAACTGGCAAAAGCAAATATACTCAGGCAAAAGAAAATATAATCAGGCAAAAGATTGACTACTTCAGGCAAAAGAAAATATAGTTTCAACAAAAGAAATGGATAGTCATTCTCCAACACAGTGAAACACAGTGAGTGGTGGTCATTGTTTTGACTCATTGATTTCGCTTAAGCAGAGGTGATTTGTGATCACAAATTCAGCTGAATCAAGCAAGGACACAGATTTTGTCAGTTGAAAATGGAGTTTGAAGGTGGAGAGATGGATTTTGACTTCAAGGAGTATGCCACATGTCGGAGGTCAGTGTGGAAGATTACGATCGACGAAAACAATCAGTTTTTCTGCAACTGTCCGGAGTTCCTCAAGTGCTACGTGTGTCATCATTCCATGGGCATGGAGATTCGTCTGGAGGTGACCAATCCCCCTGCCCAGGCCAAGACCATCCCAATCGTCCAGAAGCGAAAGCGCGGGCGCCCAAAGCAATTCTTTTATGAAAGCATCTATTCTTTTGGTGATTTAATTTATTGCCCATGTTAAATCCCTGACGGTTTTCTTCTTCGCATCTATTGCCTTCAGCGCCTTATCACGCAATTTCCTCAGAGCCGCACACATCACTGGACACACCGAAAACCTCTTGCTCAGCTTCTATCCTCTTTGGTGACAAAGAAAGAACAAGCCTTGAGTTACTTGACTAAAATGCAAAACTATAACAACTGTCATGTTAAAATAGCAAATTTTGGTTTCAATTAAAGAAAACATTGCATGAAAATGGAGGATAGAGAAAATGTTCAATGCCTGGGGCCCGTAACAGGGGAAGACTGGGGCCCGTAACAGGGGAAGACTGGGGCCCGTATCAGGGGAAGACTGGGGCCCGTAACAGGGGAAGACTGGGGCCCGTAACAGGGGAAGACTGGGGCCCGTAACAGGGAAAGACTGGGGCCCGTAACAGAGGAAGACTGGGGCCCGTAACAGGGGAAGACTGGGGCCCGTAACAGGGGAAGACTGGGGAAAAGTTTTTGTAACAGACAGAAAATGGAAAAGTCTGGGACGCGTAACGCTAAGCACATGGGTACCCTTTTATTTTGTTCTGGTACTTCTTCACGATACATCTATTCATTTTGTGGGCCTTTTCCCATGAGTTAAAGAGAGTCTAAAAAATAAGTTTTTGTGAATATCGATCCAATGGACTGCGTTTCTGTAGTTTTTTTCTCTCCATTTTCCTCTCCAACGTAGTCACATTTTTGCTGAAATCAAGTTTTCTCGAATGATTGTGCTTAAACAACAGGCCTAAATTTCAAACAAAAAACACTGCTTAGTGCAGAAAACATTTACAACCATAACTGAACTCATCTTTTTTTTTAGTACGCTTCTTGATTCCTTTATGTAATAACATTTTAGCCAGCATACCTTTACACCGTTTTCGCTTTCTCGGTACAAACTCGGGCGTAACAACCGTCTGGATACCTATATTGGGCGTAACGTGTCTCCGCCGTGCGTGCTGGAGGGCCTGGCTCCGAGAAGACGTCACGACATGAAACGAGCTATGTTGCACCACACTTTGAAGTAATCCCACACTATTTATTTATTAAGGAGATATCTATAGCGCATAACTAAAAGCACTATGCGCTTTACAAAAGAGAACAGCTAATCCGCAATTTCCCGCCAAATGTCTGCATCTGCGATAATTCTTCTCCAAATATACCAACTGCGATAATTCCCCGCCGAATATCCCAACTGCGACAATTCCAATTTTATAAATCTGATGCAGATTTGAGACCATTTTCTATTGGTGTTGGCCCGTTAAGAAAGCTTTAGGATGTATATAGAACACGCGGGAACGAATCAAGAACACCCGGAAATGCAGGGAAAACGTGTATTGTCGCAGTGGAGTTCTTTTTGCGGGGAATTGTCGTAGTGGGGATATTTCCAGGGATAATTGTCGCAGAGGGAACATTTGGCGGGGAATTGTCGCAGTGGGGGACACTTGGTGGGGAATTGTCGCAGTGGAGATATTTGGCGAGTAATTGTCGAAGTGGGATACATTAATTGGCGGGAACTGTCGTAGTGGAGACATGTGGCGGGGAATTGTCGTAGTGGGGACATTTGGCGACGAATTGTCGCAGTGGGGCCGTTTGGCGGGGAATTGTCGTTGTGAGGACATTTTCCAGGGAGAATTGGCGTAGTGTGGACATTTGGCGGGGAATTGTCGCAGTGGGGGACACTTGGTGGGGAATTGCCGAAGTGGGGACATTTGGCGGGGAATTGTCGTAGTGGGGACATTTGGCGACGAATTGTCGTAGTGGGGCCGTTTGGCTGGGAATTGTTGTAGTGGGGACATTTTCCAGGGAGAATTGTCTTAGTGTGGACATTTGTCGGGGAATTGTCGCAGTGGGGGACACTTGGCGGGGAATTGTCGTAGTGGGGACATTTTCCAGGGAGAATTGTCGTAGTGTGGACATTTGGCGGGGAATTGTCGCAATGGGAAACACTTGGTGGGGTGTTGTCGTAGTGGAAACATTTGGCGGGGAATTGTCGTAGTGGGGCCGTTTGGCGGGGAATTGTCGCAGTGGGGACATTTTCCAGGGAGAATTGGCGTAGTGGGGAAATTTGGCGGGGAATTGCCGCAGTGGGGGACACTAGGCGGGGAACTGTTGTAGTGGGGACATTTGGCAGGGAATTGTCGTAGTGGGGCCGTTTGGCGGGGAATTGTCGCAGTGGGGACATTTTCCAGGGAGAATTGGCGTAGTGGGGAGATTTGGCAGGAAATTGCCGCAGTGGGGGACACTAGGCGGGGAACTGTTGTAGTGGGGACATTTGGCGGGGAATTGTCGCAGTAGGGCCGTTTGGCGGGGAATTGTCGCAGTGGGGGACACTAGGCGGGAAATTGTCGCAGTGGGGACATTTTCCAGGGAGAATTGGCGTAGTGGTGAACTTTGGCGTGGAATTGTCGCAGTGGGGACATTTGGCGGGGAATTGTCACATTGGGGGACACTAGGCGGGGAATTGTCGTAGTGGGGACATTTGGCGGGGAATTGTCACATTGGGGGACACTAGGCGGGGAATTGTCGTAGTGGGGACATTTGGCGGGGAATTGTCACATTGGGGGACACTAGGCGGGGAATTGTCGTAGTGGGGACATTTGGCGGGGAATTGTCACATTGGGGGACACTAGGCTGGGAATTGTCGCAGTGGGTCAGTTTGGCGGGGAATTGTCGCAGTGGGGATATTTTCCAGGGAGAATTGGCGTAATGGGGACATTTGGCGGGGAATTGTCGTAGTGGGGCCGTTTGGCGGGGAATTGTCGCAGTGGGGACATTTTCCAGGGAGAATTGGCGTAGTGGGGACATTTGGTGGGGAATTGTCGCAGTGGGGGACACTAGGCGGGGAATTGTCGTAGTGGGGACATTTGGCGGGGAATTGTCGCATTGGGGGACACTAGGCGGGGAATTGCCGTAGTGGGTGAGTTTGGCGGGGAATTGTCGTAGTAGGGACATTTTCCAGGGAGAATTGGCGCAATGGGTACATTTGGCGGGGAATTGTCGTAGTGGGGCCGTTTGGCGGGGAATTGTCGCAGTGGGGACTTCTTCTTCTTCTTCTTCTGCGTTCGTGGGCTGAAACTCCCACGTACACTCGTGTTTTTTGCACGAGTGGAATTTTACGTGTATGACCGTTTTTACCCCGCCATTAAGGCAGCCATACGCCGCTTTCAAAGGAAGCTTGCTGGATATTTTCGTGTTTCTATAACCCACCGAACTCTGACATGGATTACAGGATCTTTTCCGTGCGCACTTGGTCTTGTGCTTGCGTGTACACACGAAGGGGAATAAGCCACTAGCAGGTCTGCACATAAGTTGACCTGGGAGATTGGAAAAATCTCCACACTTAACCCACCAGGCGGCCGCGACCGGGATTCGAACCCTCGACCTTCCGATTAAGAGGCCGACGTCTTACCACCCCGACACAGCGCCCGTCCTACGCAGTGGGGACATTTTCCAGGGAGTTTGGCGTAGTGGGGACATTTGGCGGGGAATTGTCGCAGTGGGGGACACTATGCGGAGAATTGTCGTAGTGGGGACATTTGGTGGGGAATTGTCGCAGTGGGGAACACTGGGCGGGGAATTGTCGTAGTGGGGACATTTGGCGACGAATCGTCGTAGATGGGCTGTTTGGCGGGGAATTGTCGCAGTGGAGGCCATTTTGCGGGGAAATGTCGTAGTGGGGACATTTTGGTGGGAATTATCGTAGCTGGGACATCTGGCGGGGAGTTGTCGCAGTTGGAATATTTGGCGGGAAATTATCGCAGTTGCGGACATTTGGCGGGAAATTGTGACAGTGGGGACATTTTGTGGAGAAATGTCGTAGTGAGCCCATGCTTGTAAAATCGTGCCGAATTAGCCCAATTGTTCCCAGATAGTCTCCGCATGACCCAACATGTTTTAAAATCGTCACCACGAGTTTTCGTCACACTCAACAATGGGACATTGCTTAAAGCCTGATAACAAACATCACTATGTTTCTTGGCTCGCTCACTTTTTCTGTTCACTCATCCAAAAGACTTTGCCATTTTTTTTGACAAAATCATCAGGCTCAAACAGGCGATGCAAAAGTCCCACGCTTTGAAGTAAGGATCTTCCCACACTTTGAAGTAAAAACTGAGTTTACTTCAAAGTGTGGGAAGATCCCCCCACACTTTGAAGTAAAAAATGGGTTTACTTCAAAGTGTGGGGCACATCCCCACAATTTGAAGTAATTTACTTCAAAGTGTGGGATTACTTCAAAGTGTGGTGCAACAGAGCTACATCTTCGGATAGCGTTTTGTCAGCCCAGTTGTTGACCCGTGATTTGTAAAAATGTAAAACATTTTACGTGCCCCGCGATTTGTAAAATGTTTTACAAATCACGCAAATGCGCCCGATATTTAACTCATCATCTCCAAAGTGAAGGGATCTATTGAGAAGAAAAAAATGTCATTACTTTTTTGTTCCATCGCTTTGAAATTCGGGTCGCTTCCTCCCAGTGGAAAGCTAGCAGTAACAGATCAAGTCGGTTATATTAAAGGCAGAAAAGTATCTACAATATTAAGGTTAATTGATGATGTAATCGAACAGTCACACGAGTTAAATCAACCTGGTCTGTTGGTCGCAATTGACTGTGTTCAAGCGTACGATAGTATTTCAAAAGAGTTTATTATTAAAGCCTTTCAAAAATTCGGGTTTGGGCCAGAATTTGTTCAATGGGTGACTGTGTTAATGAACGACACGGTTAGCTCAGTGCAGTATTGTGGATGGTTGTCGGATTTTTTTGATGTGAAAGCCGGGATTCGTCAAGGGTGCCCGTTTTCATGTTTGGCCTTTGTACTGGCCATTGAATTGCAGGCATCAAAAATAAGACAGTGTAGACGTATTAAAGGAATTTCGTTATGGAATAATGTTGATATTGCAACCGTTATTAAAATTGCTCTGTATGCAGACGATATCACCCTTTTTTTAAAGGATGAGATTGATATGTATTATGCACTTGAAATAATGAATGACTTTTCTAGTTTTTCAGGCTTAAGGATACATAAGAGAAAGTCTGAGGCGATGTGGTTGGGTAGTAGGAAACATTGTGATGAAACATTTTATAATTTTGTTTGGAAGAAGAAGTTGAAGATTTTGGGTGTATATTTTTGTAATGATAAGAGTGCTTCTTTGGTAGAAGATAACTGGACTGGGAGAATAAGGAATATTAAGCGATTGATTTGTGCATGGGAGAAGCGAAATTTGAGCATTTTAGGGAAAATATGTATTGTGAAAACGTTTTTAATTTCACAATTTGTGTATATTATGCAAGCGTTTGTATTACCTGACTGTGTTTTGAATGAAGTCAATACCTTATTGTACAGATTTTTGTGGCGAAAAAGAGATTGTAATCGGAAGGCCTTTGAAAAGGTGAAAAGAAGCGTTTTATGTTTTGAAATTGAAAAAGGTGGTTTAAAAATGATCGATATTAGGCAAATGCAAATTTCTTTTTTATTACAATGGGTTTCACAACTGACTACATCAAATGAAAATGATAATTGGAGTCTCACTCCAAAGATGATGTATTTGCGTTTTGGAAAGCACTTTGAATGTTTCTTATCGAATGTAAACAGTGCAAGATTTAAAGGGTTAGACCTAGTGAAACCACACTTTTGGAAAGCAGTATTAAAATATTGGCTGGATAATAACCACTACGATCGTGGGACAATCGGGCCGATTTTATTATGGAATAATGCATGCATAACGTATAGTGGCAAAGTTTTATTTTTTGAAAGTTGGATACGACGAGGTGTATTGGTATTAACTGACATTGTACGTTCGGGAGACATATTATCATATCAAGATATATGTGATTTGATTGGATATTCGCCAAACCGAATTCTTGAATATAATGTTGTAAAAGCTGCTGTGTCATTATTCATGAGGAAAAATGTTGTAAATATGACTGATGATGTTTGTATTACCCCACTGTTTAACGGCAAAAATGTGTTAAGTGCCAAAGAATATCGGAAAGAGATTATTAATATGAAAACAGATGTACCATGTTCCGGAGGATTTTGGAAGAGAAAGTTTAATGTAGAAATTGATGAACGTTCTTGGATAGTTGCCCATCAGTCAACACAAGAGACTAGATTAAGAGTTTTACACTGGAAAATTATGCACAACATTTATCCGACCAACATTCTCCTGTGTAAAATGAAAGTAACGGAAACTAATAAATGTAATTACTGTTGTGATGTAACTGATTTCATTGAACACTTCTTTTTTGAATGCCCGGTTGTATACAAATTCTGGAAGTTTATTGAAGAATTTATTTTTCGTACTTTAGAAATTAAGATTGTTTTGAAAGTTAGTGATGTTTTATTTGGTATGCATTTTGTAATGGTGAAAAAGGCAACTATGTATAAATTGAACCACATTATCTTAATCGGAAAGATGTGCGTTAGTATATATAAAAAAACAAATTCGTTTTTACCGTTGGAAAGTATTTTTAATAGGCAGTTACAGATAAGAAGCATTTTTGTGTGAGTGTTCGAAGAACAAAACGTTAAAAAAAAGTTAGCTTGTTGTACTCGATAAGATGTATTTAATTCATTGTATGAGATATTGTTGATTGTTGTTATTTATTTGAATAAAATTGTAAAAAAAAAAAAAAAAAAAAAAAAAAAAAAAAAAAAAAAAATATAGTGCCGAAAACTTAAAGCTACTTTTTTAATACAAAAAAAAAAAAAATAAATAAATAAAAATAATTCGGAATAGTTGCGCAGACAGTACAATCATTTCAGAAAATGCATCTCTCGCGAAACATGGACATTAAAGAATATGACATTGACTCAACTACAAATAACAGGTGAAAAGACAAACTACGGTTACTGTGTTTTTTTTAATAATTATTATTATTAACTTTTTTTTTTTAAATTTCCTTACTGGGGTATAAATGACAGATATCCAGAGGATACTTTATTTCTGCAATTTGGTATAGACAATATGCAATGTATCGATTAAACCTTTGTTTTCCCTACTTTGAACTCTGTGACGTCAGATGCCGATCGAGACTACATTAAAAAAAAGAGTCGCGCTACCCTAAAGTCAAGGGATCTACTAGTCCCGTTTCGCCGTTATCCCATTTCACCCCCATCCCATTTCGCGACATTTCACAGGCCAAGTGTCATTTTACCACCATGTCATGTACCATTAGCTCCATTTCCCATTTTGGCGCAATCCCATTTCGCCGTTATCCCATTTCACCCCCATCCCATTTTGGCGACATTTCACAGGCCAAGTGTCATTTTATTACCGTGTCATACCACTAGCGCCACATTCCATTTTGTCGCCATGCCGTTTTGCCGTCATCCCATTTTGCCGCCATCCTTATTTCGCGACATTTTGGATTGTGGCAAAAATGGGATTTCGCGTAAACGGAATGTGTTCCTAGCTGAATAACGCAGTATAGTAGTATAGTGAGGCTTGGCAAGAAGAATATATCAAAAATGGGATGGTGGCCAAATGGGATGGTGTCAAAATGGGATGTCGCGCTATTGTTATGGCACGGAAGTAAAATGACGCTTGGCTTGTGAAATGTCGCGACAATGGGATGGGGGCGAAATGGAATGGCGGTGAAACGGCATGGCGGCCAAATGGGATATGGTGTCAAAATGGGATGTCGCGCTATTGTTATGACATGTTAGTAAAATGACGCTTGGCTTGTGAAATGTCGCGAAAATGGGATGGGGCAAATAATGGGACGGCGGCAAAATGGGATTGCACCAAAAAAATGGGATGTGGATCTAAAACCACCCCCACCACTCAGCGGAGAGGCTGTAAACAAGAAAAAATATTAATAATAAAAGGCATGCATTACATTGTGGAATGCGATATTTTTACATTTGTACAAATCACGGGTGAACACCAGTAAACTCCGCCATGTCAACGTTCTTACATTCAGTCAGCGCGGGACCGATCCGTGTGAACTTTTGCGTTTTACGCTGTTATTCTGCTTCATTGCTAGCAACTCTTACTTTTCTTTTTCCGTTATTGCTGAAAGCGTAATGGACCATAATTAGGAAAGTTATGTTAACTAAACTGATAATGGCATGTATGCGGGGGGGGGGGGGGGGGGGGGGGGGGGGAGGATGAACGGTACTACAGTAAAATAGTTGTGGGTGAGGATGAGGAGAATTTTTTAAAAATATTTTTAGATGAGTCTGCGAGCTTCTAGCCTTGCGAAGATGTTGAAATCGTGATTTGCTTGTGCCATAGATACATTTTTAAACATAGAAAGCAAATCAACAACAACAACAACAACAACAACAACAACAACAACAACAAATAAACAAACAACAAGAAAAGAAAAGACCCCCCAACACACACACGCACACACGCACACACAAACACACACACACGCACGCACGCACACACACACACACACACACACACACACACACACACACACACACACACACACACATACTCAAGGGGGAAAAAACAGAAAGAAAATGTCCCCAAAAGTTAAATAAAACAGTAAATAACTAAGTTAAGAAAAACAACAACACCCAAACAAACAAACAAACAAACAAACAAACGAACGAACGAACGAACGTTCTTGTTAAGCAGGTTTTCAATCATTGACAGCGTTATATAGGTACCGTGTCTATTGAGACAGATCCCATACACACCTTTGTTTGTTTACTTACGACATGTGACATACCATTATGATAAAGACGGGACAATCAAAACACGCCTAGAAATGTACAGTGTGTTCAATTGCGCTTCCATTGTGCACATTAGAATCCCCAAAATACCACATAATCTGATCGTACAAATGAAAACAATCACATTTAATATTCAAAAGAGGATAATTGCAATTCAGAAACCGCTGTGGATGCAGATAAAGGCACACTTCTTCCCGTGTGTACGATTCGACTCGCCATCTCAGATCTGACCAGACTTTCAAGTGGGAAGAGACCATAATTATTTATTATGTGTACTTAGACACTAGACCACCCCTCCCCCACCCACCCCCCCCCCCCACCCCCGGCAAACAGAAGAAGAAGACAAGTCGCGTAAGGCGAAAATACAATATTTAGTCAAGTAGCTGCCATTTTTCAGCAAGACCGTATACTCGTAGCATCGTCAGTCCACCGCTCATGGCAAAGGCAGTGAAATTGACAAGAAGAGCGGGGTAGTAGTTGCGCTAAGAAGGATAGCACGCTTTTCTGTACCTCTCTTTGTTTTAACTTTCTGAGCGTGTTTTTAATCCAAACATATATCTATATGTTTTTGGAATCAGGAACCGACAAGGAATAAGATGAAAGTGTTTTTAAATTGATTTCGACAATTTAATTTTGATAATAATTTTTATATATTTAATTTTCAGAGCTTGTTTGTAATCCGAATATAACATATTTATATGTTTTTGGAATCAGCAAATGATGGAGAATAAGATAAACGTAAATTTGAATCGTTTTATAAATTTTAATTTTTTTTTACAATTTTCAGATTTTTAATGACCAAAGTCATTAATTAATTTTTAAGCCACCAAGCTGAAATGCAATACCGAACCCCGGGCTTCGTCGAAGATTACTTGACCAAAATTTCAACCAATTTGGTTGAAAAATGAGGGCGTGACAGTGCCGCCTCAACTTTCACGAAAAGCCGGATATGACGTCATCAAAGACATTTATCAAAAAAATGAAAAAAACGTTCGGGGATTTCATACCCAGGAACTCTCATGTCAAATTTCATAAAGATCGGTCCAGTAGTTTAGTCTGAATCGCTCTACACACACACACACACACACACAGACACACACACACACACACACACACACACACACACGCACATACACCACGACCCTCGTTTCGATTCCCCCTCGATGTTAAAATATTTAGTCAAAACTTGACTAAATATAAAAAAGCAATAACCGGGTTTTTTGTGCAGAGAGACTCTTACATTTTTTTTTTTAAACCCACACACAAAAACACTATATATTTTCCACGGAAGTTTCCGATTCGGACTTCACTAGTATTGGATTCGTGCTAATGCGCGAGTCACACATGCACGGCCCGCGCATTGAAAATAAATTAATAATAAAAAATAAGATGAGTGCGTCGTTGTGCGCCAAACTTTGAAAGGAAACACTGCCGTAGGGAACAGCGATTGTCCAGGGAGTGTGCCGCCGAGGTCGTTCCGTTCAATGACACTCGACGAAGATTTTATATATCCCACTGGTCAGTCCGCTGTCACGGTATCGTATGACAAGAGTTACAGTGAAAGGGGGGGGGGGGGGGGGACTGGTCGCTGAGACAATTATATGAACTGGGGCACAGGTGCACTCGAGTTGAGATACTGGTCCCCGAGTACGCTAGTACTTGGGCTCAACAGACTTTAATTGTGTGTGTGTCTGTCTCGACTTAACAGCTTATTGCTGGGAAACTACTGGGCGCAGTTCGTTCAAAAGTTGATACACTAACTTGATAATAGGTCCGATTGATCGTATTAAAACTTCATAATGTTATCTGGGACCTAAATGCCAAATAAACCACAAAAACAACTTGGCGGTGGGAGGAATTCACACGGAGCAACAGCCAGCCAGGCAGCCTGGTAGAACAGCCAGCCAGCGGATACTGTCGTCACAAAAAGACGTCATGACAAAGTTACACGCAAAGCGAAAGAGACTTTGACGTCATTTACTTTTGTTCGGAATTTTCCGTCTGTTCCTAGCTTGTCAGTGAAGACCTGACGTGAGTAAGCTTACCCAAAACGTCTTTGTTCTCTATTCACATCGCAGCTGTGAAATAATCAGTCTTGTGTCTCGGTCGTGTAGGTACAGAGTTTGCTTCTGCAATCATTGTGTTCGTGTTGATGACGGCTTCATAAGACAAATCAGCGAATCTATCGTGAGGAAGACGTTTATGTACAAATCACCGAACCCAACCCATTTTTTGTGTGCATTTTTCTGAAGAATAAACTGCATGTGGTTAATTTCATCCGTTTAATGCTTGTCGAAACGAGCCATAAGGCTTTAGAATAAAAGATTTCACGCACTGCGTGGCCATCTGATCACAGATGACTTCGCAGTTTGTAGGTTGAATCTATGAATCGGCCAGAGATAGATCTGCATTTCTGGTCAGAAACCAACATTCACACCACAGGCATTCCAAACATTTATATTGTTAAGTTATGAAGAGGGTCGGCAGTATATTTTTCACTGTGATCAAATAAAAGAGAAAGGCCAGTCACCACGCACATCCTCGGCTCACATGCAATGTATATAATTTATATAGCAAAGGGAATGCCTGTAATTCACACAGAGCAATCACTTGGTCTTAAACGTGCACAAGACAAAAACTTTCATACTGGGGGAGCGAGCCAGTCTGAAGAGTACTCGGGTCCAGCGCGAGCGTTTTTTATTGGTTTTATGTGGACGTTATAATTTTGCAAAGGCAACATGCTGGCCGAGACTTTTGCGCTTAGTCTTGGTTCGGGGTGTAATCTCGGATTGCTTTGCTGGATATTTGTGCGTGGCTTGTTTCGTTACTTTGAGGTAAGATTTGAGTTATTCTGTTTTGTAAATAATGTTTGAAAGTTTTTATTGTGTTTTTTTCTCTCTCAATAATACAAGTCTGTTCTATGTTTATCTTAGCCTGTTTGTCTGCCTGTCTCTCTTGTGTGAATTACTATCCGTTTTGAAACAAACACCCTTTTCAAGGTGACAGGCATAAGGAAATAAAGCATTGTCTTATCGTGTCTTGTCTTGTCTTGTCTTGTCTCTCTCCTCTTTCTCTCTCTCTCTCTCTTAAATACAAATATATATATTTATATATATATATATATAAAACATCAGAAATTGTGAAAGACACAATTGAAAGTCGGCAGAGACTTTCTTCCGAGATTTGTTTAAATCTCTTAGCAGAGATAGAGAGAGAAATAAGTATCCCTTCGCAGACAGCCTATTGGGAGCATCAGACCCTCCTCAAGGGGGACCGAGATTTACAGAGCAAAGTCCCTTTGTGGGGGACGTATCGCAAGGTAATCTAGTCCTGAGAAGGACCATTGTATTTGTACCTAGACCAGACACGTGTTTCGACACTATTGTGTCTCATCAGTGGTCAGGTGGTACTGATGGCGAGAGTTGTCAACCCATGGTATCCAACTAAGAAGCAAACCATTCTCTGAATGGTAGCTTCTGTTGGCATGGGAGACTACCCTCATCTGACAACCCCAAGAGGATATCTGTGAAGGGAAACACTTTGATTTAAGGCCAAAGTGTAGAATTGATATTTATTAAGAAAGAATTTAGAAATTTAGACAAGTTTTAACCAAGAAATTAGGTTAAAACAAGGGAAATTTGAAAAAGCCTAAAGGGAGGTAACTCTGTACCAGCCTGCAGATCCAGAAATGGATACGCGAACAAGTTAGATCTAATTTTGAAAAGGTTAAACAGGAAAAGCGGTCAACTTTTCACTGCTGTTCAACACAGGACTTGGTAAAGAAGAAGTTTTCTGCTTACTATATATATATATATATCGTTGTTGTCGAGCTGTGCTTACTTACAAAGAAACTTTTTCATTGTGCATCTTCCCCCTTCAATAGGTAGAAGATTCCGCATGTTTCATAGTCCGCCGGACCATGATTCCAAGGAAAACGTGTCCCTGGATTCAATCAGAGACTGATTCAATGCTTTGGGAACAAGACTCCTACTTTCTTGACAGCAGCGTTGAGATAGGACTTTTTTCCTGACTGACAGTCTGGTTTGTTCACCGCAACTAAAGCTTTTAATAAAGGAATAATTGAAGTCATGTTGAGCTTGAGCTTTGAGATTGTCAGTTACTCTCTTTTGTATGAGTCTTTCTTTGCTATTGGTGAGCACAAGCGCACGCACACACCCTCTCCCCAACACACACATGAAATCACGCACTTGTTCCTTGCCACGTGTCTCTTGTCTCGTGAACTCAGAAGTGTCTTTAATGGCATAGAAAGTTTGAATGAAACGACACGGGAATGAATGTTTCAGTTGGGGTACGAAATCTGTGATATTGTGTGTGTGAAGTTTATTTCACTCCAATTCACTCGTTATACGTATATATGTATTCTGAAAAATCTCGCCAATTATACAACTTTGCTGTGTAAGTTTATAGCAAAATAAAAAAAACTGTCCCTAAACTCTATACCCACATTAATTTGAACGTCTTACTTAAATTAAACCAAAACGTGTTTTCTTTTCCGGGCCGCGAGCTCCAATTATGCGATTATGCAGGTCAAGCTCGTGCAATTATGCGATTATGCAGGTCAAGCTCGTGCAATTGTCCTGTATTAGTCATGCATGTACGGAGGTGTCCTTGTTCACTGCGGGGCTGGCCATCACATTACGAGCTGCACGAGGCGGCTGGTACACCATTTATGAAAACAAGATAGTTACTGCACAAACAATTTCAGCTTTCTTGTTAAGTTTGTAAATTTCAGCCTCAATTCCTCTTCTCTGTCACCATGTACCAGTATCAAATAGGCCCTAGTGACTGAAATGTATCCCCACTGATTCATACTTCTTCTTTTTCTCTTTTTATTATGTAAGCAATCATGTTCATCACCATAGATTTGTGCATGCTTTAACGAGGGATGAGAGCTGGCTTTAGCTTAGACACATGCATAAAATCAACAGCCTGGCTGTTTCTCGTGTAGAGAGGCGGTGATGATATCATACAATCAACAGGCTGGCTGTTTCTCGTGTAGAGAGGCGGTGATGATATCATACAATCAACAGGCTGGCTGTTTCTCGTGTAGAGAGGCGGTGATGATATCATACAATCAACAGGCTGGCTGTTTCTCGTGTAGAGAGGCGGTGATGATATCATACAATCAACAGGCTGGCTGTTTCTCGTGTAGAGAGGCGGTGATGATATCATACAATCAACAGCCTGGCTGTTTCTCGTATAGAGAGGCGGTGATGATATTATACAATCAACAGGCTGGCTGTGTCTCGTGTAGAGAGGCAGTGATGATATCATACAATCAACAGGCTGGCTGTTTCTCGTGTACAGAGGCGGTGATGATATCATACAATCAACAGGCTGGCTGTTTCTCGTGTAGAGAGGCGGTGATGATATCATACAATCAACAGGCTGGCTGTTTCTCGTGTAGAGAGGCGGTAATGATATCATACAATCAACAGGCCGGCTGTTTCTCGTGTAGAGAGGCGGTGATGATATCATACAATCAACAGCCTGGCTGTTTCTCGTGTAGAGAGGCGGTGATGATATCATACAATCAACAGGCTGGCTGTTTCTCGTGTAGAGAGGCGGTGATGATATCATACAATTAACAGGCTGGCTGTTTCTCGTGTAGAGAGGCGGTGATGATATCATACAATCAACAGGCTGGCTGTTTCTCGTGTAGAGAGGCGGTGATGATATCATACAATCAACAGGGTGGCTGTTTCTCGTGTAGAGGGGCGGTGATGATATCATACAATCAACAGCCTGGCTGTTTCTCGTATAGAGAGGCGGTGATGATATCATACAATCAACAGGCTGGCTGTTTCTCGTGTAGAGAGGCGGTGATGATATCATACAATCAACAGGCTGGCTGTTTCTCGTGTAGAGAGGCGGTGATGATATCATACAATCAACAGGCTGGCTGTTTCTCGTGTAGAGAGGCGGTGATGATATCATACAATCAACAGGCTGGCTGTTTCTCGTGTAGAAAGGCGGTGATGATATCATACAATCAACAGGCTGGCTGTTTCTTGTGTAGAGAGGCGGTGATGATATCATACAATCAACAGGCGAGCTGTTTCTCGTGTAGAGAGGCGGTGATGATATCATACAATCAACAGGCTGGCTGTTTCTCGTGTAGAGAGGTGGTGATGATATCATACAATCAACAGCCTGGCTGTTTCTCGTGTAGAGAGGCGGTCATGATATCATATAATCAACAGCCTGGCTGTTTCTTGTGTAGAGAGGCGGTGATGATATCATACAATCAACAGGCTGGCTGTTTCTCGTGTAGAGAGGCGGTGATGATATCATACAATCAACAGCCTGGCTGTTTCTCGTGTAGAGAGGCAGTGATGATATCATACAATCAACAGGCTAGCTGTTTCTCGTGTAGAGAGGCAGTGATGATATCATACAATATTGCTATTTCATATGTTACGTGGATTTCCATTGGTCAAGTAGCTGCCATTTTTCAGCAAGACCGTATACTCGTAGCATCGTCAGTCCACCGCTCATGGCAAAGGCAGTGAAATTGACAAGAAGAGCGGGGTAGTAGTTGCGCTAAGAAGGATAGCACGCTTTTCTGTACCTCTCTTTGTTTTAACTTTCTGAGCGTGTTTTTAATCCAAACATATCATATCTATATGTTTTTGGAATCAGGAACCGACAAGGAATAAGATGAAAGTGTTTTTAAATTGATTTGGACAATTTAATTTTGATAATAATTTTTATATATTTAATTTTCAGAGCTTGTTTTTAATCCGAATATAACATATTTATATGTTTTTGGAATCAGCAAATGATGGAAAATAAGATAAACGTAAATTTGGATCGTTTTATAAATTTTTATTTTTTTTTACAATTTTCAGATTTTTAATGACCAAAGTCATTAATTAATTTTTAAGCCACCAAGCTGAAATGCAATACCGAAGTCTGGGCTTCGTCGAAGATTACTTGACCAAAATTTCAACCAATTTGGTTGAAAAATGAGGGCGTGACAGTGCCGCCTCAACTTTCACGAAAAGCCGGATATGACGTCATCAAAGACATTTATCAAAAAAATGTAAAAAACGTTCGGGGATTTCATACCCAGGAACTCTCATGTCAAATTTCATAAAGATCGGTCCAGTAGTTTAGTCTGAATCGCTCTACACACACACACACACAGACACACACACGCACATACACCACGACCCTCGTTTCGATTCCCCCTCGATGTTAAAATATTTAGTCAAAACTTGACTAAATATAAAAACACCTAAATTTAAAAACAAACAAATATATATGAAAATGTAATTATCCCAGAATTTAGTTGAGCAAGTGACTAAAGACTTTTTGAAAGAAAAGACATTTTGAAATACTGAAAAGTACAAGAAAAGAGTGAACAAAAAGAAATAATAATCAGAGGGAGGGATATGGAACAGCCAAAACTGAGACAAATACTTTTGTAATTTCTTTACAGTAAATACAAAATGTCCAGAGAATTAGCAATATATCTAACATTGACTGACTGTGTGATGATATCTTCTGCTATTGGTCTGTTTCGACAGTGATATCAAAATCTCGACCTCCGGTCTCGATTTTGATATCACTGTCTCAACAGACCATAGCAGAAGATATCATCACACAGTCCGTCAATATTGGGTAATCAAGAGCCTGGCTGTTTCTCGTGTAGAGAGGCGGTGATGATATCATACAACCAACAGGCTAGCTGTTTCTCGTGTAGAGAGGCGGTGATGATATCATACAATCAACAGCCTGGCTGTTTCTCGTGTAGAGAGGCAGTGATGATATCATACAATCAACAGGCTAGCTGTTTCTCGTGTAGAGAGGCAGTGATGATATCATACAATCAACAGGCTAGCTGTTTCTCGTGTAGAGAGGCAGTGATGATATCATACAATCAACAGACTGGCTGTTTCTTGTGTAGAGAGGCGGTCATGATATCATACAATCAACAGACTGGCTGTTTCTTGTGTAGAGAGGCGGTGATGATATCATACAATCAACAGGCTGGCTGTTTCTCGTGTAGAGAGGCGGTGATGATATCATACAATCAACAGGCTAGCTGTTTCTCGTGTAGAGAGGCAGTGATGATATCATACAATCAACAGGCTGGCTGTTTCTCGTGTAGAGAGGCGGTGATGATATCATACAATCAACAGGCTGGCTGTTTCTCGTGCAGAGAGGCGGTCATGATATTATGATCACGATGTCGGGAGGGACTGTGCCTTTAACATGTGTATGCTGAAAGTCACGTCCACGTACTTTCTTTCCCTAAAGTTTATATACAAAGAAAAGGCGTGGGCGAGAAGTCTCGCTTTCCAAAAGTGATGAAATATGAACTCTGACCACACAGCAGTTTATCTGCATCAAACGTTAACCTGTGTGCCTCAGAAATAATCATTCCAAGTGTGAGCTTGGATTCCAAACACAGTGTGCATCGAATCCAGAGTGTCTGACACTTGGGAAGTAGTTCCCTTTCTTCAGTCGCAGACGACATGCCCTTGGCCTTCTCTTGCGATAAATCTGCACACTCCTCAGTTCATGTGAACCCCCCGCGGGTTAGGGGGAAGAATTTACCCGATGCTCCCCAGCATGTCGTAAGAGGCGACTAACGGATTCTGTTTCTCCTTTTACCCTTGTTAAGTGTTTCTTGTATAGAATATAGTCAATGTTTGTAAAGATTTTAGTCAAGCAGTATGTAAGAAATGTTAAGTCCTTTGTACTGGAAACTTGCATTCTCCCAGTAAGGTCATATATTGTACTACGTTGCAAGCCCCTGGAGCATTTTTTTCTATTAGTGCTTTTGTGAACAAGAAACAATTAACAAGTGGCTCTATCCCACCCCCCCCCCCCCCCCCCCACCCCCTTTCTCCGTCGCGATATAACCTTGAACGGTTGAAAATGACGTTAAACACCAAATAAAGAAAGAAAGAAAGTTCACGTGAAAACAGTTGTGCTCGCCATTATTCATGGCAAAAATAAGAACTCGTCACAGATAGCAGTCAGGCTGTTCAATGATGGTAGGCGTCCTTATGCCATGAACAAGCCTGACCACATCTCAGGCGGTGAGTCCAACTGTTCACACGGGAACGGATGTGCCTTTTAAAACATACGAGATCGATTTTAAAACCCAAACATCGACTTCGCTAACATGTTGTTAATATTTTGTCTGTAATATTTTCAGAATGTGTTGACAAAAGTGTGAACAAATTAGAGAAATCTGCCGGGCAGACTTTATGATACAGGATTTTGAATATGAGGACGTTTAGTGTATCATAATTTTAAATTATCTGAAGGTATCTATTTTCGGACATGGCAGATTGTGAACACTTTGGAACAGCGCTTACATATCACTCAACATGCATATTTTTCAGAGTACGATCACTTTTACCTCTTCTGATTTTTCAAACTGGGGGTAATGGGTACGTTTTGCAGGTCCGTGCAAAAAACCCTCAGTCAATTGTTGAAACTGTTTGTATATGTGATTATTTTGGGGGGTTAAAATCGTTCAGATGCTCCAGGAAATATGCTTTTGCGAATTGAGAAACTGATCTAATTTTAGCCTACGGAAACGTAATGCCAGCCATATCTGAAAGACACGTTGCAATAATTCAAATAAAAACACATCATTACAACAAACAAACGCATACCAGGGATTTACACCACTATACAAAATAGGTCCTGTGATTGTAAATAATCGTTCAGATACCCCATTCAATTACCCAGCCCTCGTTTTATTTGATTCTTGGCATGCCATCATGTTCGACATTCTGTATCATGAAGTGTGTCCGATTGATTTGTCTATTTGTTCACCCGTGTTTCTACACATCCTAAAAATATCACAGGCAAAATATGGAAGAAATGGGTTCATCGGTGCCCATTGTCTTTGAATGGGATGTTGTTTAAACACTGTATTTGAAAGTTGCTGTCTTCTTCTCCAGTCTATGTTAGCTCTCCAAGACCAGCCATCGACACGATCAATGACGAGGAACAGCAGTTTGCGATGACGTCACGATTGACGAAAGGTGTTCGTCTGGGGCTGAAGCAGTAACAGCATCATCTCTCTGATATTTTGCTGCGCTAACGAGTTCACACACACACACACACACATACTAACACTAACACGCACGCACGCACACACTCACGCGCACACACATATACACATAAACACACACATACACGTACACACACACACACACACACACACGCACAGACACACACACACACATACACACACACACGCACGCACATACGCACGCACGCGCCCACACATACACATAAACACACACACACATACACACACACACACGCACACACACACATACACACACACACACACACACACACACACACACACACACACACACACACACACACACACACACAACCTTTGAACCCCCTCCACCTCCGAAATAAACATCGTTCAAAACTGTTTGTCTTCAAATAAAAATTTCGCTTTCAAGTATTGCTAATTTTTGTGAAGTGTCGTCTGCGGCTAGCTCGAGCGAGCCGAACCTCGACGTGGCGTTACACTTTGTTTGCATCAAATCTGCAGAGTTGGATCGAAGGCCTTTTTTCTTTGACCAAAGACATAATAACCCATCTCCGCGTTCACTAATTAGTAAATCGAAAGAACTGAAGTGCGTTTTCCCTTTGACCCAGTTTTGTTTTTACCACATCAGTACATGTTTGTCCAAATTTTAGCTCATTCAAGAATTCAATCAATTTACGTTTGAACTAGGGCAAGAGGTGTTTGTGAGTGTGTGTGTACAAGAAATTAACGGGGGTAATTTTCCAAAGTGGGTCAGTTGGTATTTCACTCAAGGAAAATAAAGAGGCTGCTAGAATTTTGTGTGTGTGTGTGGTGTTTTGTTGATTTTGTTGTTGTTGTAGTTGTTGGCAGAGAGAGAGAGAGAGAGAGAGAGAGAGAGAGAGAGAGAGAGAGAGAGAGAGAGAGAGAGAGAGAGAGAGAGAGAGAGAGAGAGAGAGAGAGAGATGATGATGGAACTTTATTTTTCAAGGATAGAGGTTTAAGGCGACGCCTTTTCTTACAACCGGTCCTTACTTCTAATACAAATGTCTAATAAATGATAAACAAGTATAACGTAAAGCAACATGACAAATAAACAAAGTAAACGAACGAATCAGCAAACAATCGACAAGTAAGCAAACAAGCAAATAAACATAAACAACAAAATGACAAAGTAAGCAACATACAAATCGAAAGCGAAACATGCAACATGTTAATTGAGGTTACACATGTAAAGTGATCGACGGTAAAATTCACACGATACCAACGTTTACACTAATGCTAATAATGATTATATGGTGTAAATGATGATGATGAAGATGTTGTTGATGATGATGATGATGATGATGATGATGATGATGATCAAGTCATGATGATGATGATGATCAAGTGATGATGATGATGATGATGATGATGATGATGATGATGATGATGTTGATGATGATGATGGAAAATCGCAACATAAATTCCACATAATATATGTAATAAAGAACATATTTGTGTAATTCATAAAGCTTTGCCAATTGTTGACAACTACTTGCACATGTTAAGACTAGATATAGCCATCTAGGTAGACATAAAATGATTATGCAGAGCTTGTTTAAAACTCTTTAGTGAGGTTAATGATCTTATTACAGACGGAATGGAGTTCCACACCATAGCGCCAGAGAAGGCTTGACTAATTTTGAACAAATCAATCCTGGGTATTGGTGGTAGAAAATTGATAGACCCGTACCTTTCTGTGACTCTGTGAAATAGGTCCTGAATATAGATGGGCACTTCGCCATGATATACTTTATACATCATTTCAGTCTTATTAAACTGTAACTGTTTAACTAGCGGCAGGTAGTTTAGATTCTTTAACTTCAAATCAGCTGATAATTGTGGACCATTTAGCATGATTTTAGCTGCCCGACGATGTAGAGAGTTTAACTTTTTCATGTGAATATCAGAGACGCCATCCCAAAGAGTTGATGCGTAATTAATATGGGATAAGATGTGGGCATGATAAAATAGTTTTAGTGTTGCGATATCAACATATTGCTTTAACTTTGATAGCAGAAACAAATTCTTGGATACTTTTTGACAAATATAATGCACATGAGATTGCCATTTTAATTCTTGATCGACTATCACACCCAAAACACGATGTTCCGTTACCTGCTGAACAGGTTGTGATTCCAGAGAAAGATTTAACTTAAGAAGTCGTGACTGGTGTTTTTGTCTTGTTGTAATAATCATGCTTTTTGTCTTTCCTGGGTGCACTATCATAAAATTCTGGTTACACCAACTGTTGACTTCATTCAGACTAGACTGTAAGGAAATTTCAATTTCTTGAACAGTCCTACAGCTTGTGTGAAGCGTCGAATCATCTGCAAAAAATTCCGTTTTAACTTTGGAATTAGATATATGAAGGGGGAGGTCATTAATGAATACACAAAACAAAATAGGCCCTAAAACTGACCCCTGGGGGACTCCACTCTTTAAACATCCTTTGGGAGATGTTTTACCGTTAATAGAAACATACTGTGTTCTGTTGACAAGATGTGATTTAAAGAATGAACACGTTGCGGGATTGTTCACGTACAATGCGAGTTTATGTAAAAGTAATGTGTGATCTACAAGATCAAAAGCTTTCTTAAAATCAAGAAATACAGCCCCTGATATGTCCGAACGATTAATTGCCGATAGCCAGTTATCACATAGTGATGAAAGAGCTGTACTACAGGAATGTTTCGGACGAAACCCAGATTGAGAGTTGTGAAATAATTTGCACCTTTCCATGTAGAGATTGAGAGAGAGAGAGAGAGAGAGAGAGAGAGAGAGAGAGAGAGAGAGAGAGAGAGAGAGAGAGAGAGAGAGAGAGAGAGAGAGAGAGAGAGAGAGAGAGAGAGAGAGTATACATCAGTATAATTTCGGTTTATTCACTTCTTTATGTATATTTATTTATGTATTTAAACAACAAAAACATCATTAACAACAACAACAACAACAACAACAACAACAACAACAACAACAACAACAACAACAACAACAATAAAAACAACACATGTTTTATTTTCACTTTCTTTTGCTTCATCCTCATCTTTTTTTTCTTGTTATGATAGTATCACTCATTTGTTTACATACTCAGGCAAAAATAGCACGTTCGTCGCAAACCAGCAGTCAGCCGTCTGTTCAAGAGAGTTTTCAACTTTCCCCAGTTTCTGACATTTTGCGTAGGCTACCAGTTTTTTGGTTTTTGGCTCACGTAAGTGTAGCCTATGCGATCGTAACTTTGTCTGTCTGTGCGTGTGTGTGTGTGTGCGTGTGTGTGTGTGTGCGTGTGTGCGTGTGTGCGTGTGTATGTCTGTGGTAGAAACTTTAACATTTGACTAAACACCGAAATACTCATTTCACCTGGTTATTTTTCAAGCACCATCTTCAAAATATTGAAGCAATGATCAACATTGTGTCGGCATGTGTGTAGTTAAAGCGTGTATCCAAAGAAAACGGGTGGTGGGGGGTTTTGAAGGGGTACAAGCAGTTGACTGGTTTCTGTCGTGTGTGGCATGTAGACCAGGTCAGGTGTCAAGACCAGGTCAGGGGTCGCGCGAAGGATTGTGGTATAGATTCACTTCTCCAGTTCTCACTTCTGCATTCGCCGATTCGGGGAAGACGACTTCATGTTGTTCGGTTTCTAAGCTCCAGAAAAGTAAATAAAGAAGCTACCAAAGGGAGATTTCCTACAATTTGATCTGCACAGCGTTTTTCCAATGTCCACGCGAGGAAGAGCTGTCGAAAGCGCAGTGTCGATCTGGCAGCCGTATCCCGGTAAGTACAGAGACAGATCTAGTGTCTCCCACTCTGATAACGTGTCACCTACTGTTTTAATTTCTTTTTATTTCAGCAGACACGGATGTCAAACACAGTGCTAGGCAGTCACCTCTAGTGAAATGAGTTGATCTAAAGTGCCTGTAATGTTTGGATGTCTTTAATTGTTCGTGGTTCGATTTATGTGAATTTCAAGACTTGCAGTAGAGTCTCAAGTTAAGTTTACTCTGCCCGAAAAAAACGTCCATCATTTACTTGAACATGCAGATATAAGGAAACGGAATAAATCTGTTCTCAAAGTCAAAATGATCACGATTTTTTCCTCAGATTCAAAACATGCACTGTCATGGTTTTGTCTGTACAATTTAGTAAGTCTTACCTTGCAACAACTTCCTTGAACTTGAAAGACAGTTTTTGAATGCTAGATCTGTATCGCGTTTCATTCCAGACTCGATTCTCTCTTTGATTGTACTGTTTGCTGTTTACGCACTATCATGATTCGCTATGTAACGTTTGGTAAGCTTACCTTGCAACAGCTTTCTTGTCTTTGTTGGCATTTTCTTTCAAGGCAGTACAACGTAAGATTAGATTCTTTCGGACAGAAGGTAGAATGAGAATTTTGAGACAAAGCTTGCTGTGGCATTTGTTTGTACATAATGGTACATGACATGTGTCACAGTGATTCTGTATTTTTCTGCGGTTGATGTGGTTTCTTTTTTCCTCTCTTGTTTTTTCCCTCCTGAGTTGATCGTTATCATTTAAACAAGACCCTCAGAGAGTACCTCCGTTGTTCCTTAAAATGGAATGTGAATAGTGTGTTGGTTGTGTTGACCGTCAGAATTATTTTAAGAACCAGGCTGCTGCAGTCAGTTGACATGTTTCGCATATTGTAGGGTTACCATGCTGCATAGGTAAAGTGGCTTACCTGACTATTCTGTTTCAAAACACTGTTTATATTTGTGTAGGTTGAGGTCATCATAACTAATCGCATTTTGCCATTTGTTTCAGAAAGGAGGTTAACCTACAAGATCGACGCTATGTCAGATATGCCTCAGCCACATGAAGACTTCCGAATTTAGATCCACTCGGCATGGTGACAAGTCTTGATGAAAAGTATGGGACTGAGGACAGCAGTGGAAAAAGTGGCCACATGGCAGGTACCTATTGCTGAAGGCCCGTCCAGACACTCCCGGCCGACCCTGTCCACATTTGACTTATGCTCAAAACGGCCCCGTTGGGCGCACCGCAGCGTGCAATGATCGCGAAGCGTTATTTGCAGAAGAATAGCGCGTGTTCTAATTTCTATGACACAGGCATAGAACGACGGAAATTTGACCAATCAGAGCAAACCAGAGCGATGACGTCAGCTGCTCGCGGCGCGGCAGTCGAATTCAACTGAACCTTCTTGTCAGGTAGCCCGCTGCACCGTCGATGTGTGGCCACTCGGCAAATCCCGCGCGACGCACAAAACGGCCTGCGGCGCATAGAGCGTAAAACGGCGGCCAAGTCTGGACAGGGCTTTAGTGTCTGCAGTGCAAAAGACAGATAAGCTGATGGTAGATTTGAAAATGAACACAGTGCCTGTGTGTGTGTGTGTGTGTGTGTGTGTGTGTGTGTGTGTGTGTGTGTGTGTGTGTGTGTGTGTGTGAGGATTGCACAAGATCTCATTGAAGGACAACTGCACCAACAACAAATACACAGTCATTTTATCTGTTTGCCTTCTTTTGAAAATTATACATGGAGTTGATATGATGCGTTAGTTTTAACTGTGTGTGTGTGTGTGTGTGTGTGTGTGTGTGTGTGTGTGTGTGTGTGTGTGTGTGTGTGTGTGTGTGTTTGTGTGTGCGTGTGTGTGAGTGTGTGACGGATGAGTTTGTGTTACTGTTTGTTGATTTCTTACGGGAGCCTTGAAGGCTTCGCCTCTTGTTTTGTTTGCTTAACGCCCAGCCGACCACGAAGGGCCATATCAGGGCGGTGCTGCTTTGACATATAACGTGCGCCACACACAAGACAGAAGTCGCAGCACAGGCTTCATGTCTCACCCAGTCACATTATTCTGACCAACCAGTCCTAGCACTAACCCCATAATGCCAGACGCCAGGCGGAGCAGCCACTAGATTGCCAATTTTAAAGTCTTAGGTAAGACCCGGCCGGGGTTCGAACCCACGACCTCCCGATCACGGGGCGGACGCCTTACCACTAGGCCAACCGTGCCGGTTGCGTACCAGTTTCTTTAGTCGTCTACATTCTTCCGTGTATTCCTCCTCCTCCATTACGTGTGTCTGTTAAGTTGCCCGGGCAGAAGAGTGCATTAGAAAGAAACAAATGGCCATCTTTTCTTCGGCTAGCATCTAGTACAATCGAAGATGGTGCTTATGTCCGCCTAATGGACAGTTGCAAGTCTATTAGGGACCTCACATAAATGTCAAAAACGTGTTTTACAGTTCAAAAGCGGAGTAAAATTACCACTTTGGATGTTTATTAAAGCCCCAGTCTGTCTCAAATGGTTTACAGAACGATTTAAATCTTCTCACGAAAAAAGCAGTTCTAACCTTATGGAACACACTTGCAATAGCATTTAACAGCATTGAATGAAACAGTTCGTTTGAATGGCTATTTAGCTTGCGTATGCCACACACCAGATTTCGTGGTTTATTTTACCCCTGAGTCCTCGTGGACCCGTGTCACAGTACACACTTTCCTTTTTTTTCTTCACAATTTCGTCGTCAGTTTGTGATTTCAATGCGACTCGCTGTATCTGCAATAGCACAATATTGTGTACCTCTGAATCTAAACTGCAACAAACGACTGCGAGTCACACGAACTTATCGGCGGCGGTTGACTTCAATGAAGCAAGCGATATGCAGAACATTCGTCTGCTTGGGGAAACACGACCTTGCGTGACGTGCTTCCGGACTCCCTTTTTTCAAACTGTCAAAACTTCGAGTTGTACTGATCTTGTCTTGATGAAAAAAGACATCTTTTATGATTTAAGAATGTTACTTTGTGTTACAAGCTGTCAATTTATTATTTAGATTTTAAAAGTTAGTTCTAGCGTCAAAACGAGGCGTCCGATTGTGGTACTAGACAATCCGGCTGGCCATGCAAAAGTAAATTCTTTGAAAAATGCTCGCTCTTTACGGAGGGCACCTATGATGTTCTCAGGCGGTGAGTGTAAACACGAAAGGATGTTTGTACTATGTGTAAAAGCCTTGCA
The DNA here is from genome assembly GCF_037325665.1 of Littorina saxatilis. Taxonomy (NCBI): domain Eukaryota; kingdom Metazoa; phylum Mollusca; class Gastropoda; order Littorinimorpha; family Littorinidae; genus Littorina; species Littorina saxatilis. Next base: position 12,658,501 of record NC_090257.1, on the reverse strand, counting down.
GTGTCTGTGACCAGAAACTGATGGTTTACGTAAAGCTGAGTGTGCCTTTAAGGTGGCGGTTCAGTCAACTAATACGTACGAAAGTCACAGTTTTCAGTGGCATCGTGCGTCTTCGTTTCTTTACCAAGTCTCTTGATTTTGAAACCGCTGTGTTCCTAAGAATCAGCACTTTCCTTTGATATAAGGCTTACTGTGTATAACTGGGTCAAACACGTAATAGTCGCTATAAATGAATGAAGTAATTAGGTTTTTTCTGATTTAGGTACATACTGTGACTGATTGGAACCTGGCAGTGAGGAGGGTATCACCGCAACAGTTGGTCTATATCCTTATCTATTGCCGCCATTTGTACCTATTATTTTCCAAAATATCTATTTTCTCTAGCAGATTTTGTTTGTTTATTTGTTGCTTAACGTCCAGCCGACTACGCAGAGCCATATCAGGACGAGGAAGGGGGGGATGAAGGGGGCCACTTGTCAAGCGATTCCTGTTTACAAATGCACTAACCCATTACTTGTGTCCCAGCAGGCTTTAGTAAAACTAAATTAATACCTACTGGAAGATTACCAGTTTCCAGTATGTTAAAATAGGCTTAACCTATCTACTGCTGGACTTACATCAGAACACTAACAGATTAAACTATACATGAATCGCGAGACAAGCGGCAAGAGAAGAGATTTTTGGAAAAAATACAGGTGAATGAGCAAGAAGGCAGAAAAAGGAAAAGAATTCATGAAGAAAAAGAGAGCATGACAGGAAAGAGGAACCAAAAATCTACCTAACAGCAAACTAGAAAGCTCCTGCGGTTCCAAAAACAGGAGGGGCTTTTAATTTCATAACCGCAGTGCCCCACTGCGGGACTCTAGCAGATAATCAAAACTAAACATGCGAACACGGGTACATAAGGATGTAGACTAACTGTTGCGGTGATTCCATCCTCACTGCCAGGTTCCAATTAGTCACAGTATGTAAAACACTACTTCATTCATTAGCGACTATCACGTGTTTGATTCCGTTATACATAGTGAGCCTTTTTCTTGTCGTTCGCTGGACATCTCATTTTGCGATTTGCGTGGATCTGTGGTTGGTTAAGGTGCGCCTGTTGGCCCAGATCCTCCGACTTCAGCCCTTAAGTTTCTTTCAGGGTTACCCCGCCCTTAGTTCCTGGCTCAAAAACCTAACCCTGGGAACACATGGGGGATTTCTTACCGGGGGTCCCACCCCGGGGCTAGAGCTTTTAATGCGGCTCTTACTCGCATGGTGTAACCGTCATCGGACACGTAGGGCATTTATAGGGTAGTCAGTGCCATCTGCCAACCCACCCCGTCCTGGTAGAGACACCGCTAGTTGGTCCGGGACTGCTTATTCTATATTCGCACATAATGAGCCTGATATCACAGGAAAGTGCAGGTACCAAACTCAAGAGACTTGGTCAAGGAACAAAGACGCATGAAGCAATTGATAACTGTGACTTTCCTACGTATTGCCTTAGCTAGACGGGCGCAGTGGCGTGGTGGTAAGACGTCGGCCTCCTAATCGGGAGGTCGTGAGTTCGAATCCCGGTCGCTGCCGCCTGGTGGGTTAAGAGTGGAGATTTTTCCGATCTCCCAGGTCAACTTATGTGCAGGCCTGCTAGTGACTTAACCCCCTTCGTGTGTACACGCAAGCACAAGACCGAGTGCGCACGGAAAAGATCCTGTAATCCATGTCGGAGTTCGGTGGGTTATGGCAACACGAAAATACCCAGCATGCCTACTCAACGAAAGCGGAGTGAAGCTGACTATATGCTCTCAGAGTATAGTGTAAGGAACCCGAATGGGCAAACGAGCTCACACGTAACCAGAAAATTCTGGAACGCCGAAGAAGAAGAAGCATTAGCTAGCCTTGGTTTTGTACATGATAACGATGAAGATGCACTCACCAGATACAAACACGCACATGGAAAAATAAGGACCGGCTTCGACTAATGGCCTGAACTGATTTTTACGGAGATTGTGTATGAAATCAGAAAAACGCGATTATTCTCAAAACTATGTTTTCTGGATTACCCGTCCTTCGCCCTTTGATTTGAAGAAGGCCTTACAAGAGTAGACGTCTTATATCGGAGGGGAGGGGGTGTCTTAAATTGATTTTTTCCACGGTACCCCACACTCCCACACCGCACACCACAACGCACCATAGGTGATATACATGTATGGAAAGACACCAGGGTCAACAGAAGATGGAAAAGCAATTTACGGGATAATGCCATTGATCGAAGGCAGGCCTGAGAAAGAGGCAATTACTGTGATGGTTATGTGCAGAATGCCGATCAGGACGATCAGGATAATGAGTGCATCACTCATCAGCGGCTTGAAGGCCTGTCTGTTATAGCCATCCCCCCTCACCCCCTCTGTCTCTTTCCCTAGTGTCCTGCCTGTCTGTTATAGCCATCCCCCCTCACCCCCTCTGTCTCTTTCCCTAGTGTCCTGCCTGTCTGTTATAGCCATCCCCCCTCACCCCCTCTGTCTCTTTCCCTAGTGTCCTGCCTGTCTGTTATAGCCATCCCCCCTCACCCCCTCTGTCTCTTTCCCTAGTGTCCTGCCTGTCTGTTATAGCCATCTCCCCTCACCCCCTCTGTCTCTTTCCCTAGTGTCCTGCCTGTCTGTTATAGCCATCCCCCCTCACCCCCTCTGTCTCTTTCCCTAGTGTCCTGCCTGTCTGTTATAGCCATCTCCCCTCACCCCCTCTGTCTCTTTCCCTAGTGTCCTGCCTGTCTGTTATAGCCATCCCCCCTCACCCCCTCTGTCTCTTTCCCTAGTGTCCTGCCTGTCCGTTATAGCCATCCCCCCTCACCCCCTCTGTCTCTTTCCCTAGTGTCCTGCCTGTCCGTTATAGCCATCCCCCCTCACCCCCTCTGTCTTTTTCCCTAGTGTCCTGCCTGTCTGTTATAGCCATCCCCCCTCACCCCCTCTGTCTCTTTCCCTAGTGTCCTGCCTGTCCGTTATAGCCATCCCCCCTCACCCCCTCTGTCTCTTTCCCTAGTGTCCTGCCTGTCTGTTATAGCCATCCCCCCTCACCCCCTCTGTCTCTTTCCCTAGTGTCCTGCCTGTCCGTTATAGCCATCCCCCCTCACCCCCTCTGTCTTTTTCCCTAGTGTCCTGCCTGTCTGTTATAGCCATCCCCCCTCACCCCCTCTGTCTCTTTCCCTAGTGTCCTGCCTGTCCGTTATAGCCATCCCCCCTCACCCCCTCTGTCTCTTTCCCTAGTGTCCTGCCTGTCTGTTATAGCCATCCCCCCTCACCCCCTCTGTCTTTTTCCCTAGTGTCCTGCCTGTCTGTTATAGCCATCCCCCCTCACCCCCTCTGTCTCTTTCCCTAGTCTCCTGCCTGTCTGTTATAGCCATCCCCTCACCCCCTCTGTCTCTTTCCCTAGTGTCCTGCCTGTCTGTTATAGCCATCTCCCCTCACCCCCTAGCTCTCTCTCTCTCTTTCTAACTCACTCTCTCTGTAAAAACTTCACTATTTGGTTAATAAACACACACACACACATCGGAAATCTATACCAAACAACTAATTCTGCTTCAAGTTTCTGAAGAACAACGCACGCATTGTAAACGGTTTCGGTTTGAAGTGGATCCATCCGCAATCCTTACTTGAAACTGGCAGTGCTAAATCAACAACCGCCACGACCAACTGTACAATCAGATCAATCAAGTGTTTAATGAAGCATATAAGATCACGCTTCCCACACAGGTTTTAAACGTCATTATTTCTGCACCGATGCTCCTACTGTTGGAGCGATCGCGATCCTAAGAATAAAAATGTGTTCGTATAATTTTTCTCTGCCTCGTTTCTTCTCATTTTAGCAGCTCGTGAAAGAAAACGTGATCATATATATATGTATTATATGCTATTATTTTTTTTAAAGTTTATCCAGTACATGCTTCCAATGATTAATTGCTGAAATATAGCATTCGTCTCTTTGTTTTTTGTTTTTACTTTGCTGAATGGACAGTTGTTTCACTTATGTTGAAACTTTCTATCGTTAATGTATTTGAATGAGGCGAACATAAAAACAAGTCGCGTAAGGCGAAAATACAACATTTAGTCAAGTCAAGTCAAGTCAAGTCAAGTATTTATTGTTTTGGGCACAGAGGGCTTTGAAACAAAGATATAACTTTAACAAAAAAGGTAACAAATCAGACAGTTAATATATGTATACAAATTGAGCGGACAAATACAACAATACTATACAACCAAAATAAATTGGCAATATACACTTCCATACATACAAACAAAAAGAAAAGAAAATAGGTTTAACAAAATCAGGTAAGAAATCAGACAGATAATATGTATACATTAAGCGGACAACGATAATATCCAGCCGAAATAAATTGGCAATACCATTATGCCATGCATCTTTTATAAAGACACAAAACAAAACAAAAGCATTCTTTCTTTCTTTATTTGGTGTTTAACGTCGTTTTCAACCACGAAGGTTATATCGCGACGAGGGAAAGGGGGGAGATGGGATAGGGGAAAGGGGGGGAGATGGGATAGAGCCACTTGTTAAGTGTTTCTTGTTCACAAAAACACTAATCAAAAAATTGCTCCAGGGGCTTGCAACGTAGTACAATATATGACCTTACTGGGAGAATGCAAGTTTCCAGTACAAAGGACTAAACATTTCTTACATACTGCTTGACTAAAATCTTTACAAACATTGACTATATTCTATACAAGAACCACTCAACAAGGGTAAAAGGAGAAACAGAATCCGTTAGTCGCCTCATACGACATGCGGGGTGCAGAGAAATAAGGATGTGGAAAAGAAGACTTTTGGTAAGTGAAATAAAGGTGATGGATCCAGTCAGGTAGAAATAAGACAACAAGAAAAGAATTGGAAAACTGCAGGGAATAGTAGGGAGAGTTTTCTTGGAAGGAAATATAGGTGAAAGGACTGGTAAGGCAGAAATAAGACAAAAGAAGAGAAGAAACAGAACCGTTAGTCGCCTCTTACGACATGCTGGGTAGCATCGGGTAAATTCTTTCTAGTCCCAACCAATATGGGACTCCCCCTAACCCGCGGGGGGTAAAACAAAAGCATGCATTACATACATATATACATACCAATAAAGAAACTAGATGTAACGTTAACATACTAAAATCATAACATGGGCTACAAATCTTGCTAGCTTCATTAGTTTTATCTTAGATTTACAATTCATTAACTGTTTATATTTTAAACAATTTGGGTGAGATCGGTAATAGGGACAAATTAATTTTCTTCTTTCAGACACTATACTTTCGTCGGTACAAATGAACAAATAGTGAAACTCATCACCTAATTCATTTTTATCGCACATATCACACAATCTTTCATTTCTAGGGGCATTAAAAAATCTGTGCTGATGTATTGGCAACTTATGATTGCTTGTTCTAAATTTTGCTAATTTAACTTGGAATTTCCTAGGCAACCAAAGCAAATACCTTTCCAGACAAAAATCCTTTTTATACATTCTGTAATTAAAACACAAGCTGTTGGCATTCACGTCAGTGTTCCATTCCTGCAGGAATTGATCTCTTAGCCTTTGTTTTACAACGTTTTTAAAACCTGAGACGGCAAGACTGAGTTGTCCATAAATATGATAGACCCAACTTATTTAACATAGTATTGACATGCGACAACCAGGGCAATTTAACGTTTTGTACATGGTACAACATCAAATGTAGTTGTAACATTAAACAAGACATCTTATTCGCACCATCGTTCATTTCCTTCATCAGTTTAAATACCAATAAACCAGTAACTGACATTGTACCTCAATTCTACTTGGGTAACGACCAAGCTCTCCGTAAACCATACAAGTGGGTGTAGTTTTATATACATCAAGAAACATTTTTAAAAATCGCAATTGAAATCTTGACAATATGTCTAATGAATCATATCCCCACACCTCACAACCATACAGCAAAATTGGATGTACACACTTCTCAAAAAGATCCAATTGCACATCAATTGGTAAATTTAGTTTTCTACATTTTCGAATTAACGAGAACATTGCACGGTTACCAATCAAACATTGACGTTTCATGGCATTATGAAATTTGTTATTATAATTAAATAGTACACCTAAGTACACATAGTCCCAAACTACTTGGACAGGTACTCCATTCAAGACAAAAGTTGGGATATTCCGTATTTACGCTTAGTCCCCAGTTTTTACAATAACGATCTAGTCCATCAGGGCTTTTTGCATTTCTCCAGGTGTTTCGGCGAGTATAGCAGTATCATCAGCATATATTAACAGGAACAAATACATATAGTCATTAATGCGTTCAACATCTATTTCTTGGGCTCTTTTCAGGGGAAACTCTAGGCTGACATCATATACTGTTCAAAAAAAGAAACGCATAGTTGCTACTTGCCAAATTTGTTTTATTTTTCGAAAAAATTAACAGAAAATCCAATATTTAGATTATTTGTTTGAAATTTGGTATGGACACAGTTGAATGCACACACAGTTCATTTGCATCTTCAAATCAATCAGTCAATCAATACGATTGGGTGCCGAGGCTGTCAAGTCAGTAGGGGGTGTGACTGCCTTGAGCAGCAACAACTGCCCGGCACCTTCTGGGCATGGACTGGATCAGATGCCGGATATCTTGCTGTGGGATGGTGTCCCACTCCTCCTGAAGTGCCTGCAATAGATCGCGGTGATTTGCCGGCGCTTCTTCTCGCCTGCGCACACGTCTGTCCAATTCATCCCAGAGGTGTTCTATCGGGTTCATGTCTGGCGACATGGATGGCCAGGGAAGCACCTGGACATGGTGGTCGGTGAGGAACTGGGTGGTGAGTCGTGCTGTGTGCGGGCGAGCGTTGTCCTGCTGGAATATGGCATCCTGGTCAGCCAGAAGAGGAAGGGCGTGTGGGCGCAGAATTTCCTCCACGTATCGCTGGGCAGTTATGCGCCCTTGGACGTGCACCAGGGTGCTCCTTCCAGCGGTATTGATCGCCCCCCACACCATGACGCCTCCACCACCATGAACGGGTGCCTCATCCACACAGTTGGGCGCGTAACGTTCGTTTACTCTCCGGTAGACCCTCCTCCGACCATCATGTCGCTGGAGCAGGAAGTAGGACTCGTCGCTGAACCACACGTGTCTCCAGTGATTCCGGACGGTCCAGCGAAGGTGCTGGTTGCCCCACTGCACTCGGTTCTGGCGATGGCGGCGGGTGAGGACAGCTCCTCTGTGAGGTCTGCGAGCTCTCAAACCAGCTTCATGCAGGCGGTTACGCACGGTCTGGTCCGATAATTGGTGTGGCCCGGGGAGAGCCTGGACAGAAGATGAGGCCGACAGGAAACGATTCCGGAGGTGGCGGAGCCGTATGAAGCGGTCGTGAGCAGCAGTTGTCGCCCTTGGTCTTCCCGCTCGTGGCAAGTCAGCAACGGAGCCAGTGGCTTGAAACCTGACCCACAGTCTACTGATGGTGCTCTGGGACACGTGGAAGTGCCTGGCGATTGCACTTTGACTTTGGCCTGCTT
>NC_090257.1:12630693-12650773 GCF_037325665.1 Littorina saxatilis | reverse complement strand
AAAAAAAAAAAAAAGAAATACTGTTATACTTGTTTGCAGTGAGCAATGTAGCTCAGGTCAAAACAGAAAGTGCAAAACATTATTTCCATAAAGACTCAGACCTGATTACCACCAAAATTTCCTGGTGTACAAATGAGGCTAAAAATGTGTACAATCAGAATTTTAAGGTGTACAATTCATTCTCGCGATACACACTGTGCTTTATTTCCCCCTCAAACCCCATTATTTAAAGACTGTAAATACATGTAAGAAAGAATTTGTGCTGAAAGTAAATTAAAACATTTTTGTGGAGAAAAAAAACCCCATACACTACAGTGGAACCCCTCTCTAGCGACCTTGAAAATGTTGACAAAATCGGTCCTTATGGAGGGGGGTCCTTACAGAGGGAGGGGGCGGGGCCACAAAGAAAGTCACCTCAGATTTTCTTAAAAAAAGAAAACAGAGAAGTTTGAGTTGCTGACGACCGTTTCCTCAAGCAAACTGCTTCGATTTCATGTTTGACATTGTCGATGGTGTCCACCAGTTCTGGTGCATGTTTCAATGCAAAAAGATTTAGTTTCTGAGCAAGCATTTCTTTACAGCAGTCCCTGCAATGATGAAGACCCTCCGAGAAAGAGGGAAAAATCGGCCACCGTTCTCAGCATCGCGTATCTGTGTGTAACCTCTTTCATTGACAAGATACTCTTGTTTCCCCGCAGCCTTGACCAGTGAGTCGGTTACCTAATCTGTGAACCCTTCAGTTGTGTTGCTTTGTCAAAAGTTAGACACAGTCAACTAGTTTTGCTCTGAGTGAACAGTGCAGCTGGCCTCAATTAGCCGGTGACACCTCTCTGGCCACAGCACCAAACAGTAGGCCTACATGGCTGGGGAGAGAGAGAGAGAGAGGGGGGGGGGTAGCTGGCTAAACTCAGTGGGGTGTCCGGTGTCACTGAAGTCAGCAGGAAGAGCATTGGAGAGAAATAGAGAGGTGTACTCTTCCAAACAATTTCCAAGGATCAGTTGTCAGGGCTAAGGGTAGTCAGTGAGAGCGGTTTGTGTACAGTCCGACTGAAGACACAAGATCGGCATGCAGTCAATAAAGCCAGACAAGAAGAATGATTATGACATGCGGCTCTATCTGCTGGTTAATTATTCAAACTGGTTTTCAACGCTTATTCTCACAAAGCATCTGCACACCTGCCTCTGCCTCTGTGCTGTGTTTGTGTGGCTGCTATCGTATGATGTCAGTGCATGGTGAGTGCGTTCACTGCCTTGTCACCACTTCCCCACCTTTTTCAGAATGTTTTCTTGGAGTTGGATAATTCTTTGAATTTACAATTTTCCAACATCAAGACTTTTTGCAATCGCGATGGCAGTTTCTCCCTTTTTGTGTCTGTTCACAACATTCACTCGATTTTCGAGAGTTAAATATTTTCTTTTCTTTGTAGACGCCATGTCGATCTCCACTGCTCTTCTGTCCAAAGACTGTCTATTCTGACTGAGTTGAACGGTGTGTGTTGGTCACGTGAGTTTGTTTTCTCGATGATTGGTTTGTGATGTTTACTCAGCCCACCCAACCATCATACCTCTCAGCGGTTAATTAGTGCCTTTGCTTACGGTTTGTCAGTGATGCGTTACGCTGACTGAGTCTTGGCTTTGTCTGACAAAGTCGTTACACAAGCTGTTAGGTCGGTCCTTAGACGTTAGAGCGGGGTGGTCGCTACACTGGTGACAACTATATAAGGAAACACATCGGTTAAAAAAAAAAGGGTCGTTGTGGCGGGGTAGTCCTTAGAGAGGGGGGTCCTTGTGAGGGGTTCCACTGTATTAGATATTTGAAAATGTGACACAAAACAAATGATAGAAAAACATAATTTTTATTTTTGACCTCTGAGGAAAATTTGCATCAGTTGCTGTCAGCAGTATTGAGTCAGCCCTTCATTTCTGTCACTGCACTGGTCAGTATTTTCTGGTCTCATACAGTCCTCTTTACACATTGCTTTCTAGGCTCACACAGTCCTCTTCAGACTTATATGGGTGGTTTTCAAAAAAGTAAGAATTTTCTTGTCCCTGTACTTTCATAAAATCTTACCAATAAACGTATCAGTATTTCTCGATGCAAATTGTTTTATCGTAAAGAGCAACCATTGTACAAGAAGTGGGGTCTAACTTTTTTTATCAAATATTGCTTTTGATTATTACTATTGTCCATACAATATCGAGTGGGTGGCTAAAAATAGCTGTCCCACGTAAAACATGGTAAACTTGAACTGTCCATAAAATTCTTGAAAAAAAATTCAGGCTGTCCAGAAAAATTATTTTTAAGGTTATTTATCCATGAACTTTACATTTCAAATTCTATTTACCCCTTTCTGCCAACAGAATGACAGAAAAAATAAACTGAAGATGAAAAAATCATTGTCCCACGGTTTCATGTCAGTGGTGTTACCATCACACAAGTTTGGTGGAAAACATTGGTTTCCCCCCTTGCTATCCATCTTTATATTCGCTGAGAGCTCCTTCCCTTTACCCTCCATAACTTGAATGCAGAGAAAGCCGGCACTGTGAGCTGTGGACCATTTACAAGCCTTTGGAAGCGAAGCAGGTAAGGGTATGTTTGTAAATATTGTCAGTGGTGTTACTAGGTGCAGTTGCAATAAAACACACTCAGGGGAGAAACTGATAGCTCAGTTAGTGGTATTAGTAAACCACTTCCACATGGTGCAAGAACTTTGGATCACGCATGCTTGGGGGAGCAGTCATTATTTTTTAAACTTCATTTTGTCAGTGGTGTTACCGTCAGTGGTGTTACCATGCTGTAGGGTAACACCACTGACAGAATGGTAACACCACTGACATTCGAAGGTCTTTTTGGTGTATTTCACACAGCAGAGACGGGCAACGTTAATTGAAAAGACTACTGGAATGCATACATGGGAAAGAGGATGCTAGGGACTGGGCAGGATGCTTAAAGAAGTAGTTGCTGGTACTTTATGTAGCGTGGAGCTATACATTGCAAGTTATATATCATGTTATATCAATTGTAGCATGCATTATAACAAACACATGCTAAGTATGTACACTTTTGTCTTAGGAGCTGGCGTATATACCGCAGTCATGGCCCTATCTGCTGCTGAAAAACAGCGTCGTTACCGACAAAGGAGAGATGCAGACCCAGAAAGCGAAAGCCGTATCCTGGGGTGGTTGTGGAGGTTGATGGTGAAGAGGTCTATGTAGACTGTATGAATGCGGTGGGCAAGGGATTTACTAACACTTTCTTCTGGCCCAAAACATACCAAGATCTCTGTTGGTATGACCATGACAAAATTCTGGCCGTCATCCCACAGCCTGTTCGTACTAGCAATGCAGCAGACCAGTTTTCAGTTGATGAGGCAATATGGAGAGCGGTGGTGGGAAAGTTGAAGGCTTGAAGCATATGATTTTCTGCAAGGGTATTGTCAACTTGACGAGGTTCTGGTATCAAATGCACCGCAAGACATTGTTCATTTTTCTACTACCAAGCCTTTTTTATTACTGCCATGCATTCTGTCAAGAAACGCTGCCTGAAGAGTGCAGGTGCACATATTACTGTAACTTTCTTTTGTGCCCAGGAAAGAAATGAAATGAGATGGATGCAAGCATATCTCATTTGTATTACTGCCTGTTACTTTTTTCTTTATTGTCATGTTGTATTTGCTTGCATTTTCCCCCCTAAGTTTTCTGTTTGTGCTTGTAATCTGTTTGGAACAATTATTTGAGCTGTCGCATTAACCATGTGCATTTGCAATGTGCTACATTTATGTTCAAGTTGTGAAAATGGCATAACGATGATGTCAGTATGCCATTAGTGTTACCAGTTGTCAGCGGTGTTACCAACTGTCAGTGGTGTTACTAATGTCAAGTTTTGTTACCTTTTTGGAATAAGTTTGTGACATTTATGCATAAAACCTGTTCAAAACAATGTCAGTGTTCAGTTTTAACATGAGCATTACTGATAAATTGTGTTGTTCTTGAAATCTCATTACAAATTCTTTAATGAATGGTGTTTATGTCATTGGTGTTACCAAAAGTAATTTGTTTCACTGTTGCCTACAATGAATGTACCTCTGAATAGTTAAAGTTATGATAATTTCACTTTATCAGAAGTCTCTTTTGGGTTTCAAATTCATAATGAATGTTCATGGTGACAAGTATCTTATTTCCAATTTATAATAAATTCAATTTTTGTATGATGATTGTCAGTGGTGTTACCGACTGTCAGTGGTGTTACCGCTATGTCAGTGGTGTTACCATGCTATTTTTTAATTTTTGTCCATAATTCCTTGGACATTTTAATCAGTACAATGCTTTGTGTTTATGCCTTTAAGTCCAAAGCATACACAAAAAAATAATCGTAAAAATTTTATCACTCCTTCATCTGCTCCGTGTGAAAGACAATGATAAAAAAACAGTAAATCAGAGCGAAAGGCACATTTATGCTCTGAAACCTGATATTTCAGTGCAGCGATACATGTTCAATCATGATCAATTGGGAGATCATCTTTAGGCTCTTCAATCCATATGCAAATCAGTATGATATCGCCTTATTTTGTTTGATAAAAAAAAATTCAAAACATGGTAACACCACTGACATTTTTTCCTTGTTTATTTTCATTAATTATTTTTTTCTTCTCCACTGTTTTAGACAAAGAGTGCCCATTTTGTGTTTTGAATACTTTAATGTTTCCTTAATCATTCTAACTCACAAGAAAGTTGATTTGATTAAAGTCATTTTGAAAAATTCATCTGTCTGAAAATTCTTACTATTTTGAAAAGCGCCCATATACCTTTTTTTTTTTTAATTTTTTTTTTTTAATAATTTTTTTTTTCTTTTTTCGTATGATTTTAATGTCTGGCGTATAATCGTACAGCGGTCTTCAATTTCGTAAGATTGTACGCAAATTTCGTACAGTAACCAGGTCTGAAGACTGCCAATGTAAAGGAAAACTACATACCGTTTAGAAAGGATCTCTAAAGTCCAGTGTTGTGGAGTAAAATGAAAAATTGTGAGTTTGTGTAGTACAGTGAAAACTGTCAAATACGGTCACTGGACTTAGCGGACACTCGCAGAATACGGACAGTCAGTCTCGGCACGGACTGCTTTACACTGTAAAACACCTGTACGTTACGGCCACCTCGGCATTACGGACGCGGACACGTATTTTGGGTCCATAATAAGTCATATACCTGCTAAATACGGACATCCACAGCAAGCGAAGAAGACGATAAATTGATCAGTTGATATTAGTCGGTATCTGAGCAGCTCTCGCGAGACACGCTATTTGTTATGCTTTGAACATCGCGAGAACTTCGAACCTTGGCTTGTGCAGCTCGCACGAGATCGTTGTACCGCATGCTTTGCTATGCTCTGCAATGTAATTTCTCTTTTAGAGATTAATAAAGTTATTGTATTGTATTGTATTGTATTGTATCATGCCAAGTTTCTAGTGTTCATGGTCATCGTGAAAAGACAAACGTTAAAGCTGTCCACGAGAGAGACAGACGATGGAGAGCGAATACATAGGCATACTTTTTGCTTCGCAAGCGACTCTGTGAGGAACTTCTTGACTTCAACTACCCCTGGCAAAGATCCTTTACTGCCAACCCCATGTGCCTTGATATAGACACTAAAGAAACGAGAGACTTCCTGTTCATCTCGCATGTTCCAAACATTGTATTTCCTTCCTGACTTTCCGCCACGATTTTGCTCCGACAGTGAACTTTCATCCTCAGGAGGCTGCCGACCAGGATCTAATGATTTTAATATACTTTCTTATGTGATAACCAATGTGCTATATTTTCTCAGGACAAAGAACAAATGTTTATTTTGAATGTTTTATGTATGTTATTATTACGGACACAAACGCTCAGCAATGTAATTTCTCTTTTAGAGATTAATAAAGTTATTGTATTGTATTGTATTGTATTGTATTGTATCATGCCAAGTTTCTAGTGTTCATGGTCATCGTGAAAAGACAAACGTTAAAGCTGTCCACGAGAGAGACAGACGATGGAGAGCGAATACATAGGCATACCTTTTGCTTCGCAAGCGACTCAAAAAGTGTCAAATTTGGCCTTATTCCTGTATTTGTTTCTTTCATTGAACACCTTTGTCTTGACAAGTGTAATTTTCTCTTTCTCAGGCAAAGTAGAGTTTGAGAAAATTGGGTGCTCTGTGAGGAACTTCTTGACTTCAACTACCCCTGGCAAAGATCCTTTACTGCCAACCCCATGTGCCTTGATATAGACACTAAAGAAACGAGAGACTTCCTGTTCATCTCGCATGTTCCAAACATTGTATTTCCTTCCTGACTTTCCGCCACGATTTTGCTCCGACAGTGAACTTTCATCCTCAGGAGGCTGCCGACCAGGATCTAATGATTTTAATATACTTTCTTATGTGATAACCAATGTGCTATATTTTCTCAGGACAAAGAACAAATGTTTATTTTGAATGTTTTATGTATGTTATTATTACGGACACAAACGCTCAGCAATGTAATTTCTCTTTTAGAGATTAATAAAGTTATTGTATTGTATTGTATTGTATTGTATTGTATTGTATCATGCCAAGTTTCTAGTGTTCATGGTCATCGTGAAAAGACAAACGTTAAAGCTGTCCACGAGAGAGACAGACGATGGAGAGCGAATACATAGGCATACTTTTTGCTTCGCAAGCGACTCAAAAAGTGTCAAATTTGGCCTTATTCCTGTATTTGTTTCTTTCATTGAACACCTTTGTCTTGACAAGTGTAATTTTCTCTTTCTCAGGCAAAGTAGAGTTTGAGAAAATTGTTCGGTTTTTTTCCCTCTCCGCTCACCACCCTTGTCGCCATCATTTGGTGTGTTGACAGCACAGTTACCATCATTTGGTGTGTTGACCGCACAGTCGCCATCATTTGATGTGTTGACAGCACAGTCGCCATCATTTGGTGTGTTGACCGCACAGTCGCCATCATTTGGTGTGTTGACCGCACAGTCGGCATCATTTGGTGTGGAGTCTTCTTCAATCCCCCCCACAGTATCGGCAGCGTTGTGTTTGGAATCTGCAACATAACAGAAAAATTCTTGGTCACATAATTTATAAACAATTTTACCCCCTTCACTGACCCAGCATGATAATTACTCGGTCCTCAGTGTGCTTCCGGTATGACTACAAGACGAGAAATTCTCCGGCCTATGAAATATGTACTTTCACTTTCTCCACACAGAGCATGCAAACATGGCACTGAAGGGGTTAAACAAAGTCATGACTTTATATCACATGGAACCACTTACAGATCCACAGTACCTTCACAGTAGGTTCACACATCTGCATTCTTCACAGACCAAGATTTTCTGATTGCTTTCTTTTCTTTCTTTATTTGGTGTTTAACGTCGTTTTCAACCACGAAGGTTATATCGCGACGAGGGAAAGGGGGGAGATGGGATAGGGGAAAGGGGGGAGATGGGATAGAGCCACTTGTTAATTGTTTCTTGTTCACAAAAGCACTAATCAAAAAATTGCTCCAGGGGCTTGCAACGTAGTATATGACCTTTCTGGGAGAATGCAAGTTTCCAGTACAAAGGACTAAACATTTCTTACATACTGCTTGACTAAAATCTTTACAAACATTGACTATATTCTATACAAGAACCATTTAACAAGGGTAAAAGGAGAAACAGAATCCGTTAGTCGCCTCTTACGACATGCGGGGGGCAGAGAAATAAGGATGTGGAAAAGAAGACTTTTGGTAAGTGAAATAAAGGTGATGGATCCAGTCAGGTAGAAATAAGACAACAAGAAAGGAACTGGAAAACTGCAGGGAATAGTAGGGAGAGTTTTCTTGGAAGGAAATATAGGTGAAAGGACTGGTAAGGCAGAAATAAGACAAAAGAAGAGAAGTAAAGGGGTGGGGTAGCTCTGTGGAAACATGATGGCGACCCCATGGGAGCTTTTCTGATTGCAAGAATCTGCTTTTGTGAAATGAAGTTTAGTCACATTCTTAGTCACATTCTGTCACTGTTGATTGGGTTTGTTTAACCACTCAAGTTTCAAGTTTTGTTTAAGGACTCGTAAGAGCCAAATCAAGACCCTCCTGCTTAAAAAATGTATGTCTAAGAATTAAACTTTTCCGAAGAGTTTCAGCACTAATTCAGTAGAAACTTCCATAATTCTGAAAACAAAGTCTTGAGAGAGTCACGATCATAAAACATATGTCATGCACCCAAAAGGTGAGCACATTCAAACAACTACAATGGCCAAGCCCTTCGGTGCTGTTCATGAAAATGGACAGAGAGGTCAGTCTTGGACTACGACTCAAGGACTGGCAGTCGTAGTCCAAGACTGACCTCTCAGTCCAACTTCATGAATTGCACCACGGATGACTCACTTGCTCTATTTGACGATACTGACATTGACATCACCCTGACCTTGAATAATTTAGGTCATTACAGCTCGTGGTTACTCAAAATGGTACACTAAAATGTTGAGCAGTTTGATGTTTCACATCAAACAAAACAAATATGGATAGCACCCTTACATTACCCAAACCCCATCCATGACCTTGACCTTGCAATGTCACATTTCTTTGGATATGATAGTCCAAGGAAAATGTTTGCCATGCTACAGCTGATAAAAACAAACAGCCACATGTGTTAGGGGCTACTGTGTGCTATTTGTCATGTGATCTGGTAATTAACCGGGCTGCTTTTGCCTGCTGCTTTGTCATGTGTGAGGCTGTAGCATCTGTGAGAAAGAGAAGGTAAAAGCATTCAGATTTTGTCTGAGACTACGCACATGCACACTCCCCCTAAACTTTAAAATGTGTCACGCTCACAGACCATCTGGGAAGCTAGGGGCCAGAAGATCAGTTGATAGAAAAATAGTCTGTTTACGGTATCCCGACCGACCCTATTCTTTACCCCCCACCCCTAAACTTGTTCCCCATTTTTGTTCAGAAGGAAAACAAAAATTGAAGCCTAAACAGGAAGGGTAAAGGGGCAATTGCTCATGTTAAAGGCACAGTAAGCATACCTGTCAAGCTCTTGTGGACTCTCACCATAAGATTTTGCTCACAAAACCATAAGTTTGCACCAAAAAGCATAAGACAACATGCAAAATTGCAGAAGTCGTTAGATTAATCACCACAAGAACTAAATACATGCACACACACACACACAAAAGAAATCAGCCTTATTTCACACAAAAGAAAAACACACTTTTCTCAACACTGAACTGCACTGTTTTGTGTCATTTTGAAATGCAAAGCATGTTTAAATGTAAATTGTACCGAGAATCACCTAAATTGTACAAAGACAGTACGTACACTTCCAACCAGACACACATTTAGTGATTTACACCGTACCCCTCACAAAATGTTACCAGAATGCACAAAAACACCACATGATAGTAAAGGCACAAGACAAGTGTGTTTTAACAACACTCATTCATTGAGCACACTCACAGTGATTCAATCATGAATGGAAACCCCCACCACAATGTTTAAAAGAGAACATTTTAGCCAAACAGAATATGTAAAACACACAAGTTACAAGCCAGAAACTCATGTGTGTCTCAGCAATCAGGGACAAATACCAGATCAACAAAAATATGACATGTAAATGCTTTAGTTTGAGGTCGCGCATGTTCTAAAAACAAGTCGTATAATGATCGGTTGTGACAACCATCCGGTGCCAACTTTCGCTCTCTGCCTCTTCGAAAATGCATCATAACGCCCTTATTTTTATTTATATGGCTTCACACTTGGTACAACGTGAGAAAATATTGTGTAGATCATAGAAAAAAAATATTACATCTAAATTGCTTTGGTTTGAGGTCGCGTGTGTTCTAAAATCAAGTCCGACATGATCGGATGTGACAGGAATCCGGCTACTTTCACTTTCGATCGTTAGCTCTTCAAAAATGCATCACAACTCCCTTAGTTTCATTTCTATGGCTTAAAACTGCGCACAACGTGAGAAAATACCTTGAAGATACCGAGAACAACAACTATAGTACATGTAACTGCTTTAATTTGAGGTCGCGTGTGGTCAAGCATGTGTGGTTGTTTAGGTGTAATCAGCCACATATACTTCTGGCAGAAGTACAAAGCTCTTTTGCGTGCCACAGAGGGACACAGGGGTTGGACATGGATACCATTTTTGATTCATTACATAAAGTTGACCAGTGCCTGTCCTGTAAGCCAAGTCCATTGTTCTAGCTACTACGCTACCAGATCCACATTGGTTGAGATAAGACAGAATTATAATGAAGTGTCTTTGACTTTGAGGAGAAACCTAGTTTTCTCTTTTTTAGTTTTAATGGGTATCTCCAGGTTGTTCAAAGACAGGCAATGCAAACTAGCGCTTGTAATATTGTTCCATGCACACTCCTGCCCCCCTGATGGAAATACTGTATTCAAAAGTGAGGAAACTTATTCTCTACTTTTCCATTTTTCTTTTGCTTTTGCCGCAAGGATCTAACAATGTAATGTCAAATCCTAACTGTGAACACTCCTAAAACGAACAAATTACAAACACATTCTGCAGTAATGTGAATATTTCTGACTGCATATATCAAAACAAAGTAGCACGGATCTTACCTTCCGTGTCAACCCCCTTCCTTCCAGCTCGACCAGCCATCTGTTTGTAGGAAAGGGTGTCCATAGCACGGCCACCAAACATGGGTGACCTCACGATCACACGTCGGGCAGGTAAGTTGACCCCTGAAGACAAGGTAGACGTGGCCACCAGAATCTTCAGTAGACCTTGTCGGAACGCTCCTTCAACGATGTCACGCTCGTCAAACGTCAGACCTAGAAAGAGATTCTGGCATATCAAGCAAGTTTGTGTCAAATGGCACAGAATCTTCTGTGAGAAAGTTTTAAAATACTGTTGATCACGTTCTCAACTTGCCTCAATTTCATATGTTTAAAATAACATTCAGAAAATCAAGCATAGAGACAGGAAAGGTTAAATCGTTGGAATGTCTATTTCAGGACAAAAAACAAACAACCACTCACAACCTTGACCTATGGGCCTTTTGTGGACTGACAAAAGACACAACAGACAAAAAATAACTGATGCTGTTACTTATTTCAAAATGTGACTGGGATGACTTCAAGATGGTCAAAGCAAAGAGAGAAACAAACCCTATTAACAGCTGCTATAGGGCTAATCTCCCTCATCATCACCACACATATAAAGAAGTAGACATGTGTTTATAACTGCTGCTGTACCTGCGTGGTGGTAAGCCACTCCGTACTGAATGACTTTGCCCAGCATAGGGTCCACACCCACAGCACTGCGTCCCAGTTGTTCCAGGACGTTGCGCAGAGCTCCCTGGTCGATGGGTAGTCGTGTCATCTCTGAGGCCTTCACAAAACCTACAACATAAAACAGTCATACATTGATGGAGAAATACCATGGGCAGCAAGCTCGGCAGTATTTGTTTGTTTGTTTGTTTGTTTGTTTGCTTAACGCCCAGCCGACCACGAAGGGCCATATCAGGGCGGTGCTGCTTTGACATATAACGTGCGCCACTCACAAGACAGAAGTCGCAGCACAGGCTTCATGTCTCACCCAGTCACAGTATTCTGACACCGGACCAACCAGTCCTAGCACTAACCCCATAATGTCAGACGCCAGGCAGAGCAGCCACTAAATTGCCAATTTTAAAGTCTTAGGTATGACCCGGCCGGGGTTCGAACCCACGACCTCCCGATCACGGGGCGGATGCCTTACCACTAGGCCAACCGTGCCGGTAGCTCGGCAGTATACTTTTTAATAGAACATAGTTTTGCAGAGCCGCCTGCCAATGAACAGTCGAGTCATATCTAATGCCTTTAGAAAGCCTAGAATGTGGGATACACACAAACACATACTGGAGGTAAGCGACAATGATTAATCAGGAGATATAACGAGATGACAGACAAACATTAACACATAACAACAACAACAAATCACAAACCGAGAGAGAAATGTCAAGGTGATTTTCTGCAGCAAGCTTCATGGTAGAGTTCCTTTAACTCTTTCTACCTCTTCTAATTCTTCTCATTTCCTTACACATTGTCTGTCAGTGTCAGTCAGTAAGTCAATCTATAACAAGAAGAGCAAACGCTCGATCGAGTCACTTTCGCAGTTCTGAATATTATATGAGGCATCAGATGGACAGGAAGAAATTGCTATTCACAACACAATGAGTCACGTTCACATAAAATTTGAGCCCGGTCACTTTTATAGTTTCCGAGAAAAGCCCAACGTTAAGTTGTGTGTTGCCGAACAGAAAAGGCTAGTTATCTCCCTTGTTTTTCTGATAACGTTCGTAAAAGGCTACAGATGTAAATACTTTGATGTAAAGAATAATCCTACAAAGTTTCAATCACATCCGATGAACTTTGTCAAAGATATAAAATGTCTAATTTTTCCTTTGACGCTGACCTGTGACCTTGAAAAAGGTCAAAGGTCAACGAAACCATCGTTAAAGTGTAGAGGTCATTGGAGGTCACGACTAAACAAAATATGAGCCCGATCGCTTTGATAGTTTCCTGTCAAAGATATAAAATGTCTAATTTTTCCTTTGACGCTGACCTGTGACCTTGAAAAAGGTCAAAGGTCAACGAAACCATCGTTAAAGTGTAGAGGTCATTGGAGGTCACGACTAAACAAAATATGAGCCCGATCGCTTTGATAGTTTCCGAGAAAAGTCCAACGTTAAGGTGGTGTCTACGGACGGACGGCCGGCCGGACAGACTAACACTGACCGATTACATAGAGTCACTTTTTCTCAAGTGACTCAAAAAGTATAAATCAATCCAACAAGCCAGTCTTTAATGATTCCTTCATGTGGAAAACAAATCACTCTGCAATAATTCCTTCAAATTAATCGATGTACCAGATAGCAAAACTCTCCCGCACAAGGTATCTCTGTTTTGACTGCTCCCATTCCTTCCGCTTTCGTTTGTTTGGTTTGTTGTGGGTGCTTGTTTTGTTTGTAGCCTCCTGTGAAAGAAATGATGACTCACCAGTTTCTCCTGTGTAAGCTGCCAGAGCTGCAGGGTTCTTCATCATGCCATACAACTCCCTGGCAATCTTCTCCGCCATTTTCTCACACCACACTTTGGTCGGGCAGAAGATCAAGACAGCATGGCCGTCCAGTATGGTCTCCAGGCACAGTGGAATGATGTGATCCTCATCACCTTTAAATGAGAAATGAATGCTGAAATTGTTTGTAAGGAGCTCAGTTAAGTGCGATATGCTACCTGCCCCCCATGCTAACTTCACAAGACAAATGTATGGCAAAATGTAGAAGTCCTCTGATGACAAGTTGTGAAACACAACTGCTCAAAGGAAAGGATCAAAGCTGTTTCAAAGTTCATTATTTTACTTTCCTTATCATTCCTGCTGTCTTGTTGTTTCTCAGTGGGGTATTTTCTCTCACTTTTCCTGGCAAATGAGTGTGTGCGTGCAATGTGTCAAAATCTGTCCCTGCATGAAAGCAGGAACAAATAAACTGACTCCAAAGTAAGAGGCAGGGGTCCAGAGGCCGCCCAGGTCTGGGCATTTTAAAGGTGATTT
This sequence comes from Littorina saxatilis, assembly GCF_037325665.1. Lineage (NCBI taxonomy): Eukaryota > Metazoa > Mollusca > Gastropoda > Littorinimorpha > Littorinidae > Littorina > Littorina saxatilis. The sequence continues at coordinate 12,637,198 of NC_090257.1, read as the reverse complement.
TGTGGCCTCTCCTCGCTGGTAAAGGCCAAAAAAACATCACTTTCCGGATTTCCGTCCATGTGAAAGTGGGAATCCCCATACCATACCTTGAAAAGTAGCCTTGACCTCAATGTCCCTGACCTTGGTCATGGCCTGGTCGTAGATGGTGGTGCCGACCTTGATGTGCTCGGTGAGTGGGACGGGGCGAAAGTCGGTGTGGAACAGGTTGGCGTCTAACCATGTAGCCAGAAGATCAAGGTTGGGAAGGGTGGCGCTCATGCCGATCACTTGAATTGGATGCTTACTTGTCTCTTTTGATCTGGAAGTTAAGATGAGTTCAATTTTCAGCTGGACATTCACTTACCAAGTGATGCTCATGAGAATATAAACTAAAAGGAATGTGAAATGATAGAGAGTAGCTGGATAATCAGACCGAAGGACGTTCACTTACCAAGTGATTCTCATGAGAATATGAACTAAAAGGAATGATTGAAAATATCTACATAATTAAACAGAAGAAAAATCACCAACAAGACAATCCCATTCCCATTCAGGAAGGGGAAGAAAAAAAAGAATTGACAAAGAACTACAAAGTAAAATAATCTAGCAAATAAAAAGAGAGACATAACTGCATTCAGAATCATTATGCTCAAAATACTGTCCCAGCAAAACCTACAACTGACTCCGAAGCACAAAAAGACAGCACAGTTTTGATACAGCTTGTCTTGCTGCTTGTCAAATCAGAAATAATTTCAAGATGAATGAAGTCAATACAGAAGCCTGCCACAGATACACACCTGCGCGCCATGTAGCAAATTTTGGTCAGCAAGAGTTCCAGCAGGTACCCCCTGTTTGAGTCGCCCACCATGTGCAGCTCGTCAATGACCACAACACCTGCAAATAGTCAATCTACTTTAAAGGTATGACTGACCACAGAATCATATGACTTATTACACTCAATTTTCCTTCAGTCTTGAACGGCTATTTTCATTGACTGAATTTGTTCTATACTAAATGCTCCAACCAAATCAAACTATCTGACAGTTTTACAGAATCATTACAAATGCAGGGCAAACTTTTTATTCGGGCCAGAAAGTGTTGATGCATGAAACTCCAAAATGACTTGTCAGTCTGGCTATTTGTTACGGTTGAATAGACTGGCTCATTGAGTTTAAAAATGACCCATTAATTTATGATAAATTAGCCAGGCTACCTTTGTGCTATATTTGGCCTTATCCGTTCATGTATGTTTTTGTTTGTTTTGTTTTTGACAAAACAACAAAATTGGAACTATTAACCTATACACATGTATTCCTCTGGACTTTTAATTTCCTGTAGTTTGCTTGTCCTGAATAATCACTGTAAACCCACCTAACAGGTCAATTCTATTCTCCTCCATAAGCCTGTTCACCAAGCTGTTGCCTTTCTCTATGTTGTTTACTCACAAAACTATACATTTGGATCTAATTACTCATAGTCATACACATGTTAACCTGTTTCATTCTTAGAAGTTTGCTTGGCCTAAATTTGGAATAATGACTGTCAACCTACCTAACTCGTCAATTCTATTCTCCTCCATAAGCCTGTTAACCAGGCCGTTGCCTTTCTCAATGGTACACACGGCCACATCTAGACTGTGAAACCCTCCCGCAGGGCTGTGACTCCCCATGAAGCCTCCCACACGCACTCCCGCATCTTGGTACAGGCGCTGGAGCGAGATCATCTTTTCTCGCGTGACAGAGACAAAGGGGAGGATGAAGAGAGCTTTGCGACGCGTTTCTAGCACTCTCTTCAGCATGAGGAGTTCCGCCACCATGGTCTTGCCGGCGCTTGTGGGCGCTGAGTAGACCAGGTTGCCACCACCTGTAACAGTCCGCATATTGTTTATTCACCAACAGTCTTATACTTATAACAACGCACAAAACTTAGCCATCACACCAGGGCTGAGGTGCATGAGAAAGTTACCAACCGGGTGGGAGCCAGCGGCGGTATTGGATTGGTTGAAATTGAGGTTTGTTGTGATTTCAAGGAATCAGACCCTGCTGTTTGTTGTCATTCTTTTGTTAGGCACCCATTTCGCTTGGTGCACCTCGGTCCAGAGCACCACAACTGTCTCAGGAGATAACTTTTTTCTTTTTTTATCAGATGATATCTTACACAAATTAATAATACATGTACAAACTATAAGCATCGTCCAAAGGATAGATGCAGAATTTGATTATGGTGCAAATGAAATCGACAAATTCCAGCCCTCGTCATTGGAAACAGTTGCAAAACACTTGACAAAGAGCTGAACAATTGTTCGTTGACGTTCTGTTTCATCACACAGCCCTGAAAGTCCAACAAATGGTGTACTCCTCTTTGGCTAGTGATTCTGAAAATGTACTAGCCAGAGTCAGAGAGCTAACGTTACTAGCTAAACCAACAATTTGTTTCAGCAACTTTACTTGCATTTGGCGAGTAGATGAACATTTCTACTCGCAAGATACATGTTTCTACTTGCCATGGCGAGTAAAATACTCGCCACTTTCTGGCCTGATTCCAGCTGCTTCACCTAAAGAGTGCACCAAGAAAGTGAAACTGAGACTGAGAGGGACTTAACTTATATTCTCTGTAAATTGAACAGTCAGAATCTGACATGGTAGCTCTGCGTCAACTCTCAGGATGTGAAAGAACTTCAGGATGAAAATTCATCTCCATAATTATTATAAAGCTACAGTACATGCTCTCGTTATGTGTCTTACACTCAGCAGTAAAGACACAAAAGTAGTTACTTCACCAAACTTACTCAGCACTTTCCCAGTGGTAAGACACTGAGCCTGCCATGGAAACATGGCTGTGATTCCCTGACTGTGGTACGCTTCCAGAACAGGTCCTGGCAGTCCCCATGACGACAAGGAAAGACTTTCTGTAACAGCAAAAAAGACATTCTCAGATAAACACCTTTTAAATTGTCATTATGACAAAAAGTATTTGATTCTGAAAGTGACATCCAGAATTCAGAGGTTATGAATTATCACTTTAAATTCAAATTCAAATTTGATCAATGATGTGTTTCTTTCATGGGAGACAAGGAACAAAGAGAAAATCTGTTCTGTTACAGGTAAAGGGGCTGAGAGGCAAATGACAATTAATTCAGGAAAGCAAGCAAGCTTGTCAAAAACATACCTGCATTCTGGCTCCCAATGCTGTCTGATACTTGATCACAGTCTGTTGGTGGTACTTGAACACTGTTGATGTGTACAGCACAGTTTGTGTCACTGCTTGGTGTTACTCTGCTGACACTGGATTCTCTAAGCCTGTGGTGAGAATCTGCTGATAGCTTGCTGATTGCTTTGTCATCTGTGCTGCCTCCAATCTCTTGTGGAGATTTGGACAATGTAGCTGATGAAAAAGGCGCGTTCTTTGATGCTGCAGAGGAGGATGGTTTTTGTGATAAAGCTGCCAAAACCACAAGCCCTGTTGAAGAGTTTCTGTGTGCCCCAATACCAGATGAAGCAGAGACATCTTTCTCGTGCTCTCCACCACCTCTTCTGCTACCCGTTATCTGAGTAAATCCATCACAAGTTTTCTCCAAAGTTTTCTTTTCACATTGCACAGCAGACACATACTTGGGACGAGGTTTCTGTCTAGGAGAGCTCTTGTGTGCAAGGTTAGGCGCATGCGTACGATTTTCTTTGCTCGAGTTCTCTTGTAGACTAGAATCTACACTCATACTCACAGTCACAGTGTCAGAAGACACATTCTTGTGTGGTCCTTTGATTTCTGACTGATTAGAGGGTTTCCTTGTGTTCTCGCTAGCAGCAGTGTTACCACCACCACTTTGCAAGCTGGCTGGTTTGGTGACAGGCAAAACAGGTGAGACATCTGTCTCAATCTCAACTTCGTCTTCCCGCTCCTTAACTTGATGACTTGTAGTTGTATTGTCATATCTGTTTGCTAGCCTAGATTTACAAGAAGAAGATGATGCAGCATGTATGTGATGTTTGGGCTGTTTATGGTTACCTGGTGCATGCAGTTCAGGGCTGGGGGAGGCAGGGCATAGAAGTTTGCTTTTGTGCACTGGTGCACTAGTGTGAGGTACTTTGTTATGCCCAGACTTGCCCCTTTCTTCAATCAAGCTCTTCCTCTTCTTGTCTCGAGGGCTGTGTGTTGGAGTGAAAGACTCATTAAATAATGAGTCACCAAAAAGGCTTGGCTTACTGACACCAGATTTTTTTCTACTACGGGAGTTTTTCCGTTTCACAGGGTTAGCGACATCCCGGTGCACTGGTTTGGTGGGGGTCTTTGAAAAAGCTTGCTGGTTTGGAAAGAAAGTTGTTGTGTGAGTTTTGCTGGTTGACTCATAAGCTGCCGCTTCCAAACTGTCGACGGCATTGATGATGTCTGCATCCAAGTCAAGAGCGAATGAGGAGGAGATGGAACAGTCTGGAACAGCTGAGCTGCTCGCACAGGATAGCTTGGTCTGTCAAGGAGAAGAAAAAAAAATTCATATATTTATCCAAATATATTGTCTATTTTGTGCTGTTAATTTTCCAACAATACAAATAGTTGAAACTTTTTTGTCCCCCTCTTTTCTTCTAGGACTTATGCGGCGGGCTACCCTCTGAAGATGACACTGCACTGCTGCAGAGTCACTTTGAAGGTGTTCAGTAGTGGTCCTGTTCCGAGCCAACGGACGCAGGCCGCTACACAGTAAGCTCCCTATTTACGACATTGACTGTAAAGTCGGGGAGCCAGACTGAGTGAGCGTCCCCTCCAGAGATCAGATGTGTCCCCCAAATGACAGACAACGCTGTTCCTGTCCTTTGAACTGATCATCACAAACTAAAGCCCGTTTGACACCAGCAGTAGTGCACCCTGTGTCCCTCAGTACTGTCCCTGAAAAACCATTGATGGTTACCATTTCCATGGGTGCAACCTGGAAAATTCCCAAAACCTGCAAAAGTTGGGGTCCAGGGTACCGGCCCCTGGCGGGGTACAGGGGCAGTGCCCCGTTGGTGCGTTGTCCACGAAACTCGCCTCGACCTGCACCTGAAGACTGTTGTCTGCCACGATCCGAAAAAGAACATCAGCCTCCCCGATATTCTCGAGAACCACCCACGTGACCATTGTTCCAAGCGCCAAGACTTGTGTCTGCAACTCCAACTGAAAATATAGACATCTGATTTCCGCGCTAAAGTTTTGTTGAGATGAGCTTCATGGTAAAGTTCAGCTGCTTCACAAAATGCAGAAACGTCACCCAGCTGACGTTCCCTTAAGAACACGGTCAATTCTTCTGAACAACTCTGAAGTATCTGCTAACATAAGAAGAAGTCCTGCAAACCTTCAGTAGTGTTAGAAATACCCAACAACTCAGTCCATCGGTTGAGCAAGTGACGACACTGGGTTAAAAACGCTAAAAATGACTCGCCTACCTCGGGACGAACATCTTAGAAACGCTCTCTGAAACCCTCCTCTGTGCATTGAAACTTTCGAAGAAGATGGGATTTACCCCATGAAAGGGTTGGTTCTCCTGAAATGGAATGATACAGCGACAAGGCACTACCTTTCAATAAAGCAGCTAAATAGACAGGCCATTTATCCACATCCCAGCCGCACGCCGAAGCATGTGTTTCAAACCTAAACAAAAACGCATTAATGTCGTCTTTGTTTTCATGAAACATAGGCAATTTTGATTGGTGAGGAACAGAAGTATATGAATGAACAGCCTTTACCGTCTGAGCTCTCCTTTTTAACTCTCTCAGTTTCAAGGTCTATATCGCTTTTCCTACTCCTAGTCTGTTCTTTCTTTTTCAACTTCCAGCCGAGCCAAACTGCCTCAAACTTAGCATGCTCTTTTTCTTTTTTGACTTCTAGTCAGGCAAGCTCTCTATCTGTCTCAAACTTAGCATGCTCTTGCCTCTCTTTTGCTTCTGCATCTCTTTTTTCTTTACGTTCTTCTCTGGTAAAATGTTGCTGTTCCCTGACAAAATCAGTTAAGTCTTTTTCTTTAAGACCCAGTTCTTTCCCACGAGACAGCCACATATCCCAATCCTCACTCATGTTGATATTGTATACATGTCACAATACTGTAACAAGTTACGTTATAAAACACTTTACACTATCACCCTAGTGTGCCTAATTATAAGTCAAGCAACAATCAAAGTATAATCAACAATTAAAGACCCAAAAAATCGTGAAAGTTCTGCGGAAAAAGAAACAAAACCTCTTACATTTTGAGATGTTATGCGCCAATGGCGCAAGAGTAAATGAAACCATGTATCATATAACGAATAGATAATACAGCAGCGTAAATATTATATTGCCATGAACAAAGACTTTACATCATCAGCCACAGTCAGAAATATCACAAGAAACAGCCAGTGCTTTACTGTGGAGTGTACTAAAACACCAGTGTACAGGCTTGAGAGCAGACGGAGGCGAGCGAGACTAACAACCTTCTACAAAGTCCACCACGGCCTTGTCGCAGTGAAGAGCAACCACGCACCAAAGCCAAGCCCACCCAAGTGCACGACTAGGCAGA
>NC_090257.1:12620693-12625693 GCF_037325665.1 Littorina saxatilis | reverse complement strand
CTATAAACTATTCGACTCCCAGATCCAGCCCATGCTCAATTATGCGGCAGAAGTCTGGGGCCTTGATGCAGACCATTCACCTATCGAAAAGGTGCATCTGTTTGCCCTTAAGAGGTTTCTGAACACAAGCATGAAAACACCAAACACACTTGTGTATGGAGAAACTGGCAGACACCCGTTATTTGTCAACACGTTTGTTAAGTCCATACGATTTTGGTTGCGCATCCTGAAAATGCCTAGTCATCGATTGCCACAAAAAGCTTATAAAATGCTGCTTTATTTACACGAACAAAATAAAAGAACATGGGCGTCATCAGTTTGCTATGTGCTGTACAAATACGGCTTTGACCAAGTTTGGATTCAACAAGGCGTTGGAAATGAAAATGCGTTCATAACGGAATTCAAGAACAGACTAGTCACATTATACAAGCAAGAGTGGATAGAAACAGTACAAAGTAAAGAACGATTCCTTTTCTATAGCACTTTCAAGTCAGCCTTATCTATGTCTTCATACTTAAATGACCCGAAGCACGTCAAAGCAAGAAACTGCCTGATTAGGTTAAGACTTGGTGTCTCGCCACTCAAAGTACATCGATTACGACACACTCGGTCGTCAACTGCTGAAGATTACTTGTGTCCATTCTGCGCAAACGAGACCGAAGATGAAATTCACTTTGTTTTGAAATGTCCAAAATATGCTGGTATTCGCGAGTACTACATACCTGCAAAATATTACAACCGCCCATCAAGCTTTAAACTGGCGCTACTTCTAGCGACACCAAACAGATCAATATTACTTAGACTTGCAACCTTCATCATGAACGCGTTTAAAATACGCAGTGAGTGGGGACAGTGAATATGAGATATTGCACGATCTTGTTTTATGTGTATGCTATTTTTGCTGCTTTCTGTCGATTGCTTAAAAAACAGTAATAAAGTTTTGTCTTTTTTGAAAACGTTAATGTGATGCTATGTATCAGAGATGCAACGATTATGCATATAACTGCTTGCAGATTTGCGTGTGAAAGGGCATGTGAAGGGATAGATGGAGTGATGAATAGATGGATGACGGATGAATGGTTGGACAGTCAGACGGTTGATTAGATGGATGGAGGACAGAGGGACACGAGATGGATAGAAGGATGGATGGATGGATGGCTGGCTGGATGGATGGATGGATGGATGGATGGACGGAAAGAGGACAGAGAGACATGAGTGAAGTGCGACAGAGACTGGATTTTGTGCTGATGCTTACTGTCCTTTTCCAAACGTTTTGCTGTTGTAAATGCCTGTTTCCACAGTCGTCATGTCGACTGTCATTACGATGATGATGATTTATTTTAGTATGATTAATATTACAATGATTATTTTTCATGAAGCATGAATGATGAAAATGTGTACACCCCGAATTGAAATGGGCCCAAGGCCCAATCAATAAACCATCCAGACTCCAGACTCTCTCTCTCTCTCTCTCTCTCTCTCTCTCTCTCTCTCTCTCTCTCTCTCTCTCTCTCTCTCTCTCTCTCTCTCTCTCTCTCTCTCTCTCACGCACACCGGTCCTCTACTCTCTTTCTCTCTCACACACGCTCTCTCTCACACACACGCTCTCTCTCACACACACACGCTCTCTCTCTCTCAGGAATGGAACACTGACGTGAATGCCAACAGCTTGTGTTTTAATTACAGAATATATAAAAAGGAATTTTGTCTGGAAAGGTATTTGCTTTGGTTGCCTAAAAAATTCCAAGTTAAATTAGCAAAATTTAGAACAAGCAATCATAAGTTGCCAATACATCAGCACAGATTTTTTAATGCTCCCAGAAATGAAAGATTGTGTGATATGTGCGACAAAAATGAATTAGGTGATGAGTTCCACTATTTGTTCATTTGTACCGACGAAAGTATAGTGTCTGAAAGAAGAAAATTAATTAGTCCTTACAGTATTACCGATCTCACCCAAATTGCTTAAAATATGAACAGTTAATGAATTGTAAATCTAAGATATAACTAATGAAGCTAGCAAGATTTGTAGCCCATGTTAAGATTTTAGTATGTTAGCGTTACATCTAGTTTCTTTATTGGTATGTATGTAATACATGCTTTTGTTTTGTTTTGTGTTTTTACAAAAGATGCATGGCATAATGGTATTGCCAATTTATTTCGGCTGTATATTATCGTTGTCCGCTTAATGTATACATATTATCTGCCTGTTTTCTTACCTGATTTTGTTAAACCTATTTTTCTTTTCTTTTTGTTTGTATGTTTGGAAGTGTATATTGCCAATTTATTGTGGTTGTATAGTATTTGTTGTATTTGTCCGCTCAATTTGTATACATATATTAACTGTCTGATTTGTTATCTTTTTTGTTAAAGTTATATCTTTGTTTCAAAGCCCTCTGGGCCCAAAACAATAAAATACTTGACTTGACTTGACTTGACTCTCTCTCTCTCTCTCTCTCTCTCTCTCTCTCTCTCTCTCTCTCTCTCTCTCTCTCTCTCTCTCCCTCTCTCTCTCACGCACACCGGTCCTCTACTCTCTCTCTCTCTCTCTCTCTCTCTCTCTCTCTCTCTCTCTCTCTCTCTCTCTCTCTCTCTCTCTCTCTCTCTCTCTCTCTCTCAATACTTTCAAAAAAGACTCTCTCTCTCTCTCAATACTTTCAAAAGACTCTCAAGTCTCAATACTTTCAAAAAACACCTCTCATTACATTTAATGTCAAATTACGAAAAGTCACAGTGATGGAAGACTTCGTTCTGATTATTTTCATATTGATCATATCTGTCCATAAAGCATCAGTGTTTCATAACGCAAGAATGTATGTATAGCCTACAACGTGTATATAGTCATGTGAATAGTTTTTCTGCCTTTTTTATTTTTATTTTTATTTTAAGATTAGAATAGTCCCTCTCTGGGCGAGGGCTGGTTGAAAAGAAGCTCGTTTATATTGCTTATGCCACAACCCTCGTAAAATAAAATTTGATTTGATTTGATTTGATCTCTCTCTCTCTCTCTCTCTCTCTCTCTCTCTCTCTCTCTCTCTCTCTCTCTCTCTCTCTCTCTCTCTCTCTCTCTCTCTCTCTCTCACGCACACCGGTCCTCTACTCTTTCTGCTCTACAGGACAGTCCAACCACTCCTGCCCCACAGACATCAGACAATGGCACGCACAAGGTCACGGAGAAGCTCGTACAGCTCAAGGTCGTGGTGCTCACCAGCGAACCCTTCGTGATGAGGAGCCCAGAGGGCTTTGAGGGCATCTTTATCGACGTGCTTGATGAGATCAAGCGGCGAGCCAACCTGACGTACACCATAGAAGCTTCACCAGACGACTCCTACGGCTATGAGCGCCCGACTGGTAACTGGACCGGCCTGATCGGCCAGCTGCAGAGCAAGGTCGGCTGACCGTCTGGTTGTCGTTGTTGTTCTTCTTCTGGTTGTTGTTGTTGTTGTTGTTGTTGTTGTTGTTGTTGTTGTTGTTGTTGTTGTTGTTCAATGTTCGTTGTTCGTTGTTGTTGCTGTTGCTGTTGTTGTTGTTTCTGATGTTGTAGTTCGTTGTTTTTGATGTGTTTTTTCATTTAGTCAAGTTTTGACTGAATGTTTTAACATAGAGAGGGAATCGAGACGAGGGTCGTGGTGTGTGTGTGTGTGTGTGTGTGTGTGTGTGTGTGTGTGTGTGTGTGTGTGTGGGTGTCTGTGTGTCTGTGCGTGTGTGTGTAGAGCGATTCAGACCAAACTACTGGACCGATCTTTATGAAATTTGACATGAGAGTTCCTGGGATTGATATCCCCGGACTTTTTTGTTTTCTATAAAAAGGCCAGTGCCGTTCCGTCTTCGAGGGACTGCGTGGGTTTCATTTCGGAGTTTTCCTTCTCCTAAACGAGTTTCCTTCCATGGATGATGAGCCTCCTCTACCCTCGTTTTGAATTCAGAGTGGTCTTCTCTTAGGATAGCTGCCTGCCAGGGTTGACGAGCCTATCCTGCCCGGCTATTTGACCCATAGCTGGGTACGTTCATCTTATTCTACATCATTTCCTGATTCCAAAAACATATAAATATGTTGTATTTGGATTTAAAAAAAAGCTCTGAAAATTAAAAATATGAAAATTATGATCAAAATTATATTTCCGAAATCGATTTAAAAACAATTTCATCTTATTCCTTGTCGGTTCCTGATTCCAAAAACATATAGATATGATATGTTTGGATTAAAAACACGCTCAGAAAGTTAAAACGAAGAGAGGTACAGAAAAGCGTGCTATGCAGCACAACGAAACCACTACCGCGCTGAACAGGCTCGTCAGTTTCACTCCGTTATGCACCAGCGGCGGACTACGGTCATTGTGAAAAAATGCAGTGCGTTCAGTTTCATTCTGTGAGTTCCACAGCTTGACTAAATGTAGTAATTTCGCCTTACGCGACTTGTTTTTATGTTGATGTTGTTTTGTTCCTCTTCTTCTTCTTTTTTAGATTCTTTTTATATTTAGTCAAGTTTTGACTAAATATTTTAACATCGAGGGGGAATCGAAACGAGGGTCGTGGTGTATGTGCGTATGTGTGTGTGTGCGTGCGTGTGTGTGTGTGTGTGTGTGTGTAGAGCGATTCAGACTAAACTACAGGACCGATCTTTATGAAATTTGACATGAGAGTTCCTGGGTATGAAATCTCGGAACGTTTTTTTCATTTTTTTGATAAATGTCTTTGATGACGTCATATCCGGCTTTTCGTGAAAGTTGAGGCGGCACTGTCACGCCCTCATTTTTTAACCAAATTGGTTGAAATTTTGGTCAAGTACTCTTCGACGAAGCCCGGGGTTCGGTATTGCATTTCAGCTTGGTGGCTTAAAAATTAATTAATGACTTTGGTCATTAAAAATCTGAAAATTGTAAAAAAAAATAAAAAATTATAAAACGATCCAAATTTACGTTTATCTTATTCTCCATCATTTGCTGATTCCAAAAACATATAAATATGTTATATTCGGATTAAAAACAAGCTCTGAAAAT
>NC_090257.1:12495693-12608193 GCF_037325665.1 Littorina saxatilis | reverse complement strand
CTGAGCCTGCTGTAGAAGTGGATGCACCCCACCCGGCCTCACCCAGCACCCTCTTACTCCTTATCCTTCACCACAGTTAAGTTCGCTGTATGGGTGTACTCCCGGTTCATGGGCGGATCCAGGGAGGGTTTCCGGGGTTTCCGGGGTTTCCGGACCCCCCCCCCCCCCCAAGCCTAAAAAATAAATCCCCCAAAAAATAGAGAAAAAAATTTTTAAACATTTTTTTTCGGTTATTTAAAACTTCAGAAAAAAATTATGGCTCAGATTGCAGCAGATTGCCTCATTTTCCATGTTTTTATCCAAAATGTTCGGGGGCATGCCCCCGGACCCCCCTAGCAGCCGGCCTTTGTCTTCTAAATGATGGTTTTGTAAGGTAGTTGGGAAATGTGTTGGCTAAGGTTGCACCAGATTGCTCCATTTTCCTTGTTTTTCTCAACAATTTCCGGGGGGGGGGGGGCCTTGCCCCTGGACCCTCCTGGGAGGTAAAGAGCGCTTTGCGCCCTCAGCTTAACGCCTGCGTCGTCGATCAGTCTCTAAACAAAATTTGGAAACCCCCCCCCCCCCCCCCCCCCTTAAAAATGATGTCATCCGCCCCTGCGGTTGACCGTATCTCGTTTGACCGTATGCTATTTCTCTCTTTCAGCCTGAAACAGAAGTGGATGCACCAGGGCTGTCAGCGTGACGACACGTCAGAGTACATCTTTCAGGGCGTGGCGTTCTTCGACACGTTTGGCAGCAGTCCCAAGTACTTTGCTGAGCGCGCCGTCACGCTTCGCCGCTTCGGGACCGGCTTCCTCGTCATCTTCATCGGCATTGTCCTCAGCGGCTGCATCCTCGTCGCCGAGATCTTCTACGCCAAAAGACGTGGCACTGCTGTGAGTCATTGGTACAGGGAAGGGGGGGGGGGGGGGGTAGGGTGGTCGGAGTCATTGACCTGTGGCTGGTGTGTGTGGGAGGGGGGGTAGGGGGGAAGGGGGTAGGTGGTGTGTGCTTTTATGGTTGGAAGTGTATTTGATTGTGTGTGATGGGTAGTTTGTGTGGTATAGGTGGTTCGCGTGTGTGTGGGGGGGATGTTTGGGAGTGTGTGTGTGCGTGCGTGCGTGTGTGTGTGCGGAGGGGAGGGGTGGCAAGTGTAGGTGTTTGCTTGTGATGGGTAGTGTGTCTGTGTGTATCTGTTTGGGACAGTGTAAATGTGTGTGTATGTCTATTTGACTGTTTGTCTATCTGTGTCTGCGTGATTGTGTGTCTGTGTCTATGATCTTATGTGTATGTCTCGTAAAGCTGCATGTCTCACAGAGACGACTGACTGTCTGTCTGTTTGTCCGACTGTCTGTCTGTCTGTTTGTGTGTGTGTGTTCTAATCTGTCTGACCAACACGACTCAGTGACACTAAGCGCTGACACTGCAGGTGCCGCAGAGACTGCCTGTCTGTCTCTCTCTCTCCCTGTCTGACTATCTGTCTGTCTGTCTTTCTGTGTGTCTCTGTCTGTGTCATTGTCTGTCTGTGTCATTGTCTGTCTGTCTGTCTGTCTGTCTGTCTGTCTGTCTGTCTGTCTGTCTGTCTGTCTGTCTGTCTGTCTGTCTGACTCTGTATATGGTATGACCTGTATGTCACCCCACATACATGACACTAAGCGCTAACCGTCACTGCAGGTGCCCCAGAGACTGCCCCGGACAGGTATGGACGACCAACAGCGTATCGACAGGGAGTTCCGAGATGAGGACGCCTAGGTCTTCATCGTGGCCACCCCAGCCACCACGCCTCGCCCCACCCAGCCGTAACACTCAACATTCCATCAACCATGTGTTTTATCCGCCTTGTTCGACATCATGTACGTCCATTCCCTAGTCAGAGTCTAGAGACATTCTTGAAGACAGTATTCTTCGTTGTCCAGTGTAAGAGTCCATGTCATAAAGATATAGTCCAGTGGGAGTAAAACGTCCACGTCACAAAGAGAGAGTCTATTACGAGTTTATGCTACAGGGAGAGTCAAGTATAAGAGTCAATGTGACACAGAGAGAGTCCAGTAGGAGTCTACATGGATAGTCCAGTGTCGCAAATACAGATCAATACTGCAGAGAACGTGTAAACTTCGCCGTAAACGTTGGCGCATTAGCAAATTGAAAGAGTACGTGCCAAATAAATGGAAGTCACGAGGAATGACGGATAAGGATAAGGTATCGTATAGTCCTGTGAGGTTACCATCATGAACATTCGGGCTGCTTTCGTCTCATTAAAAGCGAGTTAGCTTCGCCGTGCACAGAACCCACAACCATTCACAAGCGAAGACGTGACTCTTCGTTGTCAATTTAAAGCAAGGGAAGTAGTCATACATCTATTCACCTCATTTCATTTTTGGAAGTTACGTCCAATTCGACCGATATACGGAGAACAGTCTTACACACTCGGCTAACACCTCTTCTTCGCTGCGAAAGTGAAACTGTTTAACCAAGAATAAAGGAGTCGATGTCATCTGTGTGCAAATGAATGTAAACTTCCTGTCAAGTTTCAGATATGAATGAAAGTAAGCTAAGTTTCAACGTCCCAAAATGAGTGTTTGAATGAGAGCAGGTCCACATATTTTTGACACATTCTGGTAACACATAATTATAAGAAATGACCAGACCGTGTTATTGTGTCCCTTTTTGTCATGTTTACCGAACATGATGTGCAAACTTTGGCATGAAAACTACTCCATCAATTTCACCATGAGTGGGTGTACCATTAATAAGGTTGTGAAGTTGATTAGGACTGTTGGAGCCGGTGCTTTTGATTTGTTTTGATTTTCTGTGTAAATGAGTATGTGCAATGTCGTGGATTTCATAAAGCTACAGAAGCTACAGAAGCTACAGAAGTCCTTAAAAGGCGTGGTGTCACAAACTGTTGTAAATAGACGAACTCCGGAAATAACTCTGTGGCGTGTGTATGGGTTGTGAGAGAGTGAATACTCTTGCTTTTAGTGAGGCAAGCTTTTTCCACGTGCTCCGTGTCCACATGTTTCACACACATACCTCGCTAGTGACTGGACCCATAATGTCACGTGGGAAATGTTGACTCACTATAATCAAGAGTATTAACTCTTACACAACTCATACAAACATGACAGACTTATTTCCGAACATCGTGTATAATGCCTGGGTCTCACATATACGATTTTTCGGAAGTGTCGGGGATAGTTAAAGGCACAGTAAGCCTCCCGTAAACCGTCACAGATACGGTCAGGCTTTTACACACAGTACAAACACCCTTTCATTTAAACACTCACCGATTGAGAACATCCTAGGTGCCCTCCGTAAAGAGCGAACAATTTTTAAAGAATTTATGTTTGCGTGGTTTATCTTACCCCTGAGCCATTGTGAACCCGTGTGATCAAGTTTCCCTTTTTCACAATGTAGTCGTCAGTTAATCATTTGAATGCGACTCGATGTGAGCTTGTCTACAATAGCACGTTTTTATGCACGAAACAAACGGCTGTGGTTCACAAGAACTCTAGCGATGGCTTTTGACTGTTGAGAGGAACGGCGATATGCATAAACCGTCGTCTGCTACGACCCTTGCGTGACCCTGCTTCCGGGCTTTTCTTTTTTCAAACTTTCACAACTTCGAATTGTACTGATCTTGTCTTGATGAAAAAAGAATTCTTTTGTAAGAATGTTTGTGTAACAAGCTGTCAATTTATTATTTAGATTTTAAAAGTTAGGTCTAGCGCAAAAACGCACCACGGTCCAAAAACATTCTGATAATCATCGATCCACGGCTATTGCCAGTTTTACATCGATAGAATGAGACCCGAAGGGAAGTAACTCATTTTTGACCTGAGTTCAGGATGGGTCCAAAAAGTGTTCGAGACAATCTGCAAAATTAATTCTTTAAAAATTGCTCGCTCTTTACGTAGGGCACCTAGGATGTTCCCGTTTGGTGAGCGTTCAAATGGAAGGGTGTTTGTACTGTGTGTAAAAGCCTGACAGTATCTGTGATGGTTTACGGGAGGCTTACTGTCCGGGCGTGATTTCCGGTATATTCATAACAGCCGTCCAGCACCAAAACGAGGCGCCATTGTTGTAGAGGAACAAGTCCACAAAAATAAATTCTGTGAAAATTTCTCACGCTCGACAGAAAGCAGCCAGGATGTTCCCGTTCGGTGAGCGTTCAAATGGAAGTATGCTTGTACTGTATGTAGACGCTCGGGGAGCTCTGTGATGGTTTACGGGAGGCTTACTGTGCCTTTAAGTCGGCTAGGTCGGAAGTGTCGGATGCAAATTCGGCTCCAAATTTCACTCCCGACCTGTCCTTACGACTGATCCGACCATGTAGCCGACAAGCAGACGACAACCACCCGACTTTTTGGCCAACAAATCCGACATGTGTCCAGACACTTCCGACTGCAGTAACGACAATTCCGACTGCAGTTACGACAGGCCCGATTATTAGCTGAAAAACTTCCGAACAATAGCCGACTCTCACGACCAGTGTAACGACTAAACCGACTAGCTAACGACTGTCCTAACGACAAATCAGACTGCCCTAACGACAAATCAGACACCATTACGACTAATCCGAACGACACTATGCTACCGACAAATCCGACCACCCTTACGAGTCTTCCGACTACCGTTACGACTAATCAGAATCGCCTTACGACTAAACCGACACGCTTACGACAACCACCCGACAAATTTCTATTCGTCTGAGTCGGGAGGCTCTTCCGACTGTTTTGAAGGGCCTTCCGAACTAACCGACTTTTCAAAAACAAAATTGCTAATTCTCACGAACTCTCCGACCTCTTCCGACTTCCAGCCGACTACCTAAAGTCGGGTGACATTCGTAGATGTGAGACCGGGGCATTAGATAAAACCCGAAACTCAAGGCGGATGCTTCAGGCCTTGCTTGCTCAGTAAACGAATTGCGACTGAAACGTTTGCAATTTGACATAGTATTTGCCTGTTCTTCGTCATTTCAAGGTCTCAAAAATTCAGTCACTTTTTTCTTTTTATTTCTGAAAGTATTTCCCATGGGAAAGCATCATGGACGGAATCATACTGTAATAAAGTTGAAAAGACTGTAATTATATAAGGACTATAATGTTATAATTATTGTAAGGATTATAATTTGTGTAAGGCCTGTAAACATTGTAAGAACAATTGTTTTTGTAAGAACTATACTTAGTCTTATTGTAAGGACTATAATCATTGTGAGATCTATTGTAAGGACTATAATCATTGTGAGAGCTATTGTAAGGACTACAATTCTTTAAGGACTACAGTATAATTAGTGTGAGTCCTATAAATATTGCAAGGACTATGATTGTAGTAAGGACTATAATTATAACAGATTTGTACTTTGTCTAATGCCTTGCTGTTGTATGCTGTCAACGGGAATGATACGCGTGAACACAAGGCGATGTGAAACAGAATTGCAAGAAGATTCTAGAAATGTTATGGCTGTTTTTATTATCGTCGTTTTCTTTGAGTCTTTGTTCGCAGACGATGATTGTCAACATCAAATTTTGTTAAATGTGTACTTATATGGTGATTTTATTTGCAATTGAACAGAATTAGTATGTTTGTTGGTCTGCGGTCTGCATGTGTGTTTGTACACGTGTACGTCTGTTTGTCAACATGTTTGTCTGTCTTTCCGCCTGCTGTTCTGATTCGTCAGTAAAAGGGGGAGGGGGGTTCTAGTTTGTTTTGTTTGTTTACGCGTTTTGTACGTTCTGCTTTTTCAATTGTTACGAACGTCTTTCGTAAGAGAAACAAGAATGTTAACATATTTTGCCTTAACTTTTGTCAGCGGGTGTCACGTTTACGTTTAAGCTATGTCGTTGCTAAAGCATAGCGCGCAACAATATGCAGTCATCTCCAAGACAGTGCTTGGTAGTTATCATGTGTGTGAAATGTCCAAGACACTGCTTTGTATTTATTCTGTGCATGTGTGATCAGTTTAAACCAGGAAGTCTGACACATTCCAACGTTGCTCACTACTTGCTTGTGCATGAGTCAACCCAAACAGTATTTTTTGTTTTCAAATTTGCAATTTTTATCCCAGATACAATTGATTGTTGTTTCTATCGGCGAATCTCTTATAATTCCGAGACGATCTTCTTATAAATTCTACATTTGTTTGTTTTAGAATGAATTTGTAAAGCGCCTGGAGCCAATTAATGGAACTCGCGCTATAGAAATTGTTTGTTTTTTTAAATATTATATAAATGTTTTTCTCTGATAGAGTGGAACTAAAAAAAATTTCTTCAAGTCAGACGAAATTTTGTTTTTCAAATTTTGGTTAACTTCTTTTTTTGAGAAAGCTTACACAGAAACCTTCATAACACTGTTTTAAATGTTCCCGTCAGTAAAAATATATGTCAACAGCAACGCTTTGGTACAGTTATAGCGTTTGTTTCTCATATGGGAATTGCTCAGTTTAACTGGCAAGAGAATTGCGTCGATTTGTTTGTAAATGTAATCATTTTTGTTTGTGAAAAGAATGAACGTTGTATTTTGCATTTCACTAATAGGGTGCCATAAAGTCAAAAACAGCTATAAGATTAAAGATCACAGATGTTTCCCATTCTGCAATGTCATCTCTTTTAAGTGCAACGGGCGTTTGAAAATAAAACTTTAATGGGATTTTTTTTTCCTGTGCCTTTTTTGTAAAACTCTTACTCAGTAACTGTGTGCTTAGATGTGAATCATATAGTGAAAATGATGTAATAGTGTTTCCGTAATTTATTATCTAATAATGTTTTTATAAGTATAACTGTTTATTTTTCAATTGCAGTCTGATTTAATGACTTTAATGAACGGTGTTTGTTGTAAGTGCACACAGTAGGGTCAACTGAATCAGACTAGTGTGACGTTTTTCTTGTGAAACAAAATAAAAAGAAATGCACAATACATTCAATTGTAATAACAATGTGTATTCTATTTTAAATTGAAAATAAATCGCGTTATGACAATATTTCAAATAATCATTAGACAAATAATCATTAGACAAATAATCATTAGACAAATAATCATTAGACAAATAATCATTAGACAAATAATTATTAGACGTATGTGACTGTTTTATGGTAACTGATTTGACGATCCGCATAATTTTGTTTAATGTTGTTTATGTTTCCTGAGTTCTGTTATCATGAGGGTTGTGATTGTTTTAGCTTGCAGCTTCGATGTGTTCCTTTATTCTGATTCTTCAATTTGTTGCTGGTGTTGTTCTTTGCTAAATGTTTTTGCTTTGTTGTGTTTTCTGTTTTTGTTTTTGTGTGTGTGAGTTTTTGTTCCTTTGTTTATTTTTCATTTTGCTTTTTACAAAACAGTAAATGTTCAGTCACTGATGTTGCAGTTTACTTTTGAAATGTGTGTGTGTGTGTGTGTGTGTGTGTGTGTGTGTGTGTGTGTGTGTGTGTGTGTGTGTGTGTGTGTGTGTGTGTGTGTGTTTGCTGTCTGTCTCTTTTTTGGGTATATGTTTGTGCTCAATAGCGCATAGCTTGTGTGACACACACACACACACACACACACACACACACACACACACCAAATTTAGAACATTGTGTTATAGAAATAAGATACATCTGAGAAAAAACACCCACTCTCCCCTTTGCAAGTACGCTTATTACTTCAATACTTATTGCAAACAAAAGTCAATAAAAGGTCAACTGAATGTCAAAATTTACATTGTCACAAGAATTTGAATGTTGATCATCTTTTAATATAACTATAGATCCACAACACTCCGCACTTGGTAATCTGCACCTTATATTATGATTGCTTCAATCAATAGACGATGTTCGGAAATAACTCTGTCGGGTTTGTTTGGGTTGTGAGAGAGTTAATACTCTTGCTTTTATTGAGTCAAATTTTCCCACGTGACATTATTGGCCAGTCACTAGCGATGGGTGTGTCTGAAACACGTGACATTATTGGCCAGTCACTAGCGAGGGGTGTGTCTGAAACACGTGAACAAGGAGCACGTGTGGAAAGTGTGATTCCATAAAAGCAATAGTATTCACTCTTTCCCGCCCCATGCTAATCAGACAGAGTTATTTCCGGAGATCGTCTATTTTGTCCAGACATTACCATTATCAATTCATTCAACTGAGCATGCAGCAAAGGGATAGTTGTTGCTATATATTAAAAAAAATAGATGAAAAGGATATGACTGAAACAAGGTATGAGAATTTTTAAGCATTTCCATGTACATTTTTGTTTACAAATAAGCGTGTTGTTTGTCTTATCTGTGCACAACAGCAAGGAATTAATTAAATACACATTCCGGTGTTCTTAGAGTGATTTTTGCTGCATTACTTCTTCCTCAGAAATGTGTATCCTATTTATCAGCCACTAAACAGTCTGGGCCATCCTAAGTCTAATTATTAATTCGTACAGAGAAGAAGAAAACAAATAACATTGGTATCTTCACAAGATTGTTATTAATTCGTAACAGAGAAGAAGAAAACAAATAACATTGGTATCTTCACAAGATTGTTATTTGTAGCTAAGACTGTGTCTTCGCTGAGGCAACAAGAAAGGCAAATGCTTTATACGACTTCCCTTCGTCGTGTCCCATTACAATCACTAAATTACAGTGGAACAACTCAGTGGGATCAACAACGACATGTTTATCGTTGTTTTCGGTATCCCTCTCGCCCTTTATCTCTGTTTGACATCTGCTAATTTGATCGAAAAAATAGAACGATTTACTTTAGACCATAGATCTCAATTTCTCTGAGTTTGGATTTTTTTACTTAGATCTGTTTACCTCTGAGCCTTTTCGTGAGAGGAGTATGGCCCGATTTAGAGAATTCACGAGTTACTGTCAGTTTATTCCCACTCTACTGTTTCCACAGCGCCAAAGGGGGCGGGGTTTGTGGCACGCGCTCGATGTGCGGCACGTTTTGATTGGCCAACTCCTGGTGATAGAACGAAACAGGGGGCGGGGCTTTGGGCACGTTGTTCTGACTGGCCAATTGGGAGCGGAAGACATTGACAGGGGGCGGTGCTCTTCTATCGGTGATTGGCAGGGGCGAGTTGTTCGCTTTGACTCTGATTGGCTGAGGCAGCTCCCCGGCGGGCTTGTTTCCCTGGGGATGGGGCGGGGCTATGGCGTTGAGCCAGTAGATGTCGACTTGCTGACACATGGGCGAGATGTAAGACCCCGCCTTCTGGCGTAAATACCACACATCTTGTGGAGAGGTCACCGTGTCTGGAACCTGCAGGAAAGAGCAACAGTGAACGGGTGAACACAACCCTCACGCGACAACAACAAAGTTCTTACTGACATGACTCAGTTCTAAGCGTGTGCATGTGCAGATCTATCTGTGCTAAGCCTGATACAATAGAGTTATGGACCAAAGTCAGAACCGATTGTTTTGTAAGTGTACTGGTCAGGAGTTAGTAACAATGATTAATGAAAATGTAACATCAACAACAACAAACACACACACACACACACACACACACACACACACACACACACACACACACACACACACACACTGACACACACAGAAGAAACCTTTATCGAATAGATTTAATTTTGTAAACAGTAAACAAACACAGAAAATACTGAATTCACATTTAAATCGTGCCAATCTCAAATATCATGCGTGTCGAAATCAATCTCTGTTCCCTTTGCTCACCTTTTCTGTTGTGATTTTCTCCATCTCCGGTTCAGCAAGGTTAAAGCCAGGGTCAAGGTTAGTGATGAAACAGGCCTTGAACTTGCTGTTCTTGATAGCTGTCAGGTGCTGTCAATAAGAAGCTAGAAGAGGTCACCATATATATATATGCAGTTACACCGTTTTTGCTGACACATAACGCCGCAGTCATTTTAGATGTGTGTAAATAGACAAACTCCTAAATAACTCTGGGATTGTATGGGTTGCAAAAGAGTGAATACTCTTGCATTTAGTGAGGCAAGCTTTCTACACGTGCTCCTTGTCCACGTGTTTCAGACACACCCCTCGCTAGTGACTGTCGCGTGGGAAAGTTTGACTCACTAAAAGCCGGCAAGCGTATTCACTCTTTCACAACCCATACAAACCCGGCAGATTTATTTCCGAACATCGTCTAGTGTCTGTATCAGCTGCTGATAATTTGCTCAGAATGTCCCTCCTCTCAGTATGAGAGTGAAACAATAATAACGAACAATTCTCGTATGTACTGCCTAGTTGTGCTACATTGTGGTGTTTCTATACATTACTTGGAGACGCACAAATGGCATCCATCATCATTAGCAGAACGTGCGCACACCAACAGCCTCAGAGTTTGACAAACACCACTGTGTGATATCAACAAAGCAGTCTACTTGCCACGCCAAAACTGTGTCATTCATTATATCTCAGTCGCACAATGGTGGCTGTCGGCTTCAGTCACAGATCGCGAGTCAAAGTAACCAACATTGAGAGTTACTTTAACACTGGGGGAAGATGTCTGAGAACTTCAGCACTGCTGATATTAATCGGTCGTTTTTCAGGACCGTCTCATAACTTAGAATGCCTCAGTGCCACGGGGGAAGGCGAGAGACGGGTTGACTTCTTTCAGCCAAGCGGAAATCGTTTGCTCGTTTGACATGCGCACACGCCTCCGTGTCTAGCGGCGCAGGAACGCAACTTCTTGACCTTCTAACACCTGCATCTGTGTCCGAGACGAACAACTTAGTCAACTATAACGGCCCACTCCGCCTCGAGAAAACAGCTCGCCTTGAGCACTGTCTCAGATCTGACGCAGGCTTTAACATAGCATAAGATTACGCCCCCCCCCCCCCCCCCTCCCCCCTCCGCCCACTTTGCCAAGTGCCAAAAATCAACACCCTTACTGTTTGCTGTGGTGAGTTGGAATGTTTTGATTAAGTCATTTCAACAAAGGTCTACTATGCACAAAGAACGCCCAGGCTGTTCATTTTTGGAAAGTGACCAAGCTGGGGGATGGTCTTATCCCACGTAACAGCCTGACCAGATTATACGCTGAGGCGAACTGTCTTCACGAACGAGGCGGAGTGTGTCTTTGATATGGTAAACTCTGTCTGTCTATCTGTGTCAATGACGAACAATGATCAATGCGATTCACTCTGTCTGTCTATCTGTGTCTTTGACGAACAATTAATGTGATTCCCTCTGTCTGACGAACAATTAATGTGATTCACTCTGTCTTTAACGAACACTTAATGTGATTCACTCTGTCTGTCTATCTGTGTCTTTGACGAACAATTAATGTGATTCACTCTGTCTGTCTATCTGTGTCTATGACGAACAATGATCAATGTGATTCACTCTGTCTGTCTATCTGTGTCTTTAACGAACACTTAATGTGATTCACTCTGTCTGTCTATCGTGTCTTTGACGAACAATTAATGTGATTCACTCTGTCTGTCTATCTGTATCTATGACGAACAATTAATGTGATTCACTCTGTCTGTCTATCTGTGTCTTTGACGAACAATTAATGTGATTCACTCTGTCTGTCTATCTGTGTCTTTGACAAACAATTAATGTGATTCACTCTGTCTGTCTATCTGTGTCTTTGACAAACAATTAATGTGATTCACTCTGTCTGTCTATCTGTGTCTTTGACGAACAATTAATGTGATTCCCTCTGTCTGTCTATCTGTGTCTTTGACGAAAAATTAATGTGATTCACTCTGTCTGTCTACCTGTGTCTTTAACGAACACTTAATGTGATTCACTCTGTCTGTCTATATGTGTCTTTGACGAACAATTAATGTGATTCACTCTGTCTGTCTATCTGTGTCTTTGACGAACAATTAATGTGATTCACTCTGTCTGACGAACAATTAATGTGATTCACTCTGTCTGTCTATCTGTGTCTTTGACGAACAATTAATGTGATTCACTCTGTCTGACGAACAATTAATGTGATTCACTCTGTCTGTCTATCTGTGTCTTTAACGAATAATAATCAATGTGATTCACTCTGTCTGTCTATCTGTGTCTCTGACGAACAATTAATGTGATTCACTCTGTCTGTCTATCTGTGTCTTTGACGAACAATTAATGTGATTCACTCTGTCTGTACAGTCGTCTGTCTGCTGATTTGTTTCGGTGGAAAAACACAAGAACACCTTAAACTGAAGTGTTCCACTTTTTATTACACTTTCTGTAACCCTTTTTGAAATAGTTCAGTGTTCAGTTGAACACTAGTGTTTACCATGTGTGCTACTTTTGCTAGTATAACTATTTACTAAGTCTGAATGTGTTCAAAACTGTTTACAAAAGTGTGATCACATGTAAAACACTTCAGTTTAGAATGTAAGTGTTTGTATGTATTTATATATGTATGTATGCTTTTTTTTCTGCAAATTTGACTTTCTGTCTGCATGTCCGTCTGTCAGTTTGTTTAACTGACTGAGTGAGTGAGCTAATAAGTGAATTACTTTGTTAATGTGCTAATAAATTATCTCTTCGTTGTTTTAAAACTCAAAGGTAACACTGAGTGCGTGTGTACGCCGACGCAGAGAACAAATCACATTTCTTTGATGTAAATCTTCGAGACGTGTTTGCACACACCAGGGACCGGTTGTATTTGGCCATTGTATTTTTCTTTTGAGGAATTTCAGTTTGGCTGTAACGTCGAGGATGCAATAAAAATGTCTTTGCCAAAGTGTTTTCGTTTCCTGTGACGTAAGAGAAGCTATGGAATGTGGCGGCGGGCAATGGTTTGATGATCTAGTTTTGCTTCCTACTTGGAGGAAACTTTGTCATTACCTTTTAACTACTGCGTCACTGCGACCTCTTTTGCGCGTGCACTTTGGTCCACCATTCCGGATCCCCCTTCGCCCCCCCCCCCCCCCCCCTCACCCTTTCCCTTCCACCCTCCCTCACCACCACCACCACCCCCAACCGCCTCTTACCTCCTCCCCATCCCACACCCACCCGTCAAGACCTTCCCCCTCCCTTCTAAAAAAAACAACAAGAAAAATGTTCATTCAAAATGAACAGGCGTCCATGTTATTTTGACAAAATGAATATTTTTGTTAAAGAAGCTGGCAAGCACACCCTTTCGAATATAGCGGAAGTAGTTTCGACCCTAAATGCTTAAGTACTTAGGCCTTAAACTTAAGTACGGGTTGATAGAATATTTTAATGTAAGCAGAGATGTCTCTGATATAAGTGCAGTTTATTTTCAAAGTTTGGAGTCGTAGATCATTCTTTTTGGATGCAATGTGACTAGCATGTATCGGTGAAATTTGTTGTTTAATTCTGCAAGCAAATGTGTGTGCTGTTATTGCATTATTTACAAAAAACGCACAGAAAAAAACACTATTTTCGACTACTCACTGCGGAGCAGAGCGTGCAATATATACGCTCTGCTGCAGAGTTATCCCACGTGCGGTTAGATAGACGCTCATACATGTAAGTACAGTTTATTTTCTAGGTTTGGTATCGTAGATAATTTTTTTTGAATGCAATGTGAAAAACAGGTATTGATACAGTTTGTTGTATAATTTTGCAAGTGAATATTTGTTTATTGGCTGCATGTTTGACAAAAACGTTGTAAAATAAACACTTTTTCGTTGCTTTTATTGTTTGCTTTGATTGCAGCCAAACGACTTGCTCTACGGGGCTGAAAATAAAGTGGAAGACACTTTGAGATATAAGGAATTGGATAGGCCATCATACGAGATGGTGTAGAAATCTGCATGCTGGCAGCTTTAAAGTGTTACAGCGACATCAGAAAGCTCTAAAAGCTTTTCTTATTTTTTTAAATGCATGATTTTCATAGTTTGTCACTTTAGACAATTTTTGTAATAATTAATTTGATCGGAAAAAAATAGTGTAATATACAAATAAGAAAATTTTTGAATCACATTTTTGCTATCCTTGATGAGAAGCGAGTTGAAATGTACCTAAATAAAGTCACACCTTAACATTTTTTAGTTTTTGCCCACTAAGGCATTTGCAACATGAAATTTCAGTATTTTTTAAGTTTTTACCCCCCCCCCCCCCCAAAAAAAAAATGACATGTTTTAACAATTTGAAGTTTTTGTCTAAACATGAAATGACATTCTAAGATCTGAAAGCTTTTTTTTTTTTTTTAATGCAACGTCATGAATAATATTTTCAATTTTTTGCATTAAAGAAGCTGGCAAGCACACCCTTTCGAATATAGCGGAAGTAGATTCGACCCTAAATGCTTAAGTACTTAGGCCTTAAACTGAAGTACGTGTTGACAGAATATTTTAATATAAGTGCAGTTTATATTTCAAAGTTTGGAGTCGTAGATCATTCTTTTTGGATGCAAAATGACTAACATGTATCAGTGAAATTTGTTGTTTAATTCTGCAAGCAAATGTGTGTGCTGTTATTGCATTATTTGAAAAAAACCGCACAGAAAAAACACTATTCTTGACGACTCACTGCAGTTATCCCAGGTGCGGTTAGATAGACGCGCATACATGTAAGTACAGTATATTTTTTAGGTTTGGTATCGTAGATAATTTTTTTGGAATGCAATGTGACAAACATGTATTGATACAGTTTGTTGTATAATTTTGCAAGTGAATATGTGTTTATTGGCTGCATGTTTCACTAAAACGCAGTAAAATAAAAACTTTTTCGTTGCTTTTGTTGTTTCCTTTGATTGCAGCCAAATGACTGAAAATTAAGTGGAAGACACTTTGAGATATAAGGAATCGGACAGGCCATGACACGAGAAGGTGTAGAAATCTGCTTGCAGACAGCTTTAACATGACATCAAATGAATGTTCTTCTTTTATTCTCTTATAGTTATTAATTAATGACCTATATGTGCTGATGACTAAATTAATTTCCTTTGTTGGATCAATAAAATGTTATGAGTTATGAGTTATGAGTTATGAGTCATATTGATATATTTTTTAAGTTTTTGCATATTACCCCATTTTTGAGGTCACGTTTTAACTTTGGTTAAGTGTTTGCCCACAACTGACATTAGATTACATTTAAACATTTTACATTATTTTTCTAGCACATGTTCATGTTAGTCTGCGCCATCCATTGATCACAGAACATCCACATAGGAAGAAAAGGTGTTTGACTACTGAAATAAAAATGTTTAGAGAAATGTAGAAAGAGGTGAACAAAATGCAAGATGATTTGGTATGGAATTTAGTTGTATACGTGAATGAGGTGTGAAACGTATGTCTTGCACAAAAATAATGCAAGTTAAGGAGTTACGTCCATATGCGTAAAAAGTTAAGATGAATATATGGATCAACAATTACCTCCCCTACTTGCATTATATTTGGGCAAAGCTATAGGAATAGTGTAATGATATTTTAAAATAATTGTCACATTGCCTTAAACATTTGGATTTTGACATGGAGTATTTTACGTAATGTGTACATTTTAGACATGGCAACTGAAGGAAAAAAAAGTGGAGAAAAAAAACCTAACATTTTGTGGGACAAATTTTGTAAGTTGGGTGACGAAACCATGTAAACTTTTCCTTCACAACAGACAAAATTAAGAGGTTTTTCTTTTAACAAACACAAAGAAATATGTCTTTACCTTCGAACAAGCACAGAAAGTATGTGTTTTTGTTCATAAGACCATACATTTTGTTGTTGTGGAGATATGGATTCAACTGCAGAAAATGTGAAACTTTGCTAACAATTCCCATACCTGACATTTTAAAAGTCTAAAAAGTGCCTCCCACTAGCTTGTCACCAAATAAACAAAGTAGGTTGTAACAAAATTGCAGATTAATAAAAAAAATAGTTCAATCAATAGTATATGTCACACCTGACATTAAACTAGTAATTTCCATCACTATCCTTTTCAGGCATTAAAAATAGTTCAAAGCAGCTATAGCCCCACATGGAAGTAAGAGGCTCATTCACAAGCTAGTTAAAAGCTTTTCATTCTTTTTGTTTTTCTCAAAAGAAAGTTCATAGTATGACAACAGTATTCACAGCAGGCAGTTTTAAATCACGCAAGGGTCATTCTCAAGGTGTGTTCACGAAATACATTGTAATTTTAAACAGAGACAATTATCAGTTCACGCTTGAAGATGATTTTACTGACCAAGTTTCTCCCCATATATTTCATAACCCTGCAGGTGAAAATGGGAATACCAGCACAGAATGACTGTCAGTGAACATTTAATACCAACACTTCAAACTACATCACTCATCATAAAACAGAAGCTGTGACTTGGATTTAAATGAAAATCAAAAAGTGGAAAAACTCATACTCTGATAATTGTTGTCCAAGTGTTTCAAACTACATCACTCATCATAAAACAGAAGCTGTGACTTGGATTTAAATAAAAATCAACACGCGGAAAAACTCATACTCTGATAATTGTTGTCTAAGTGTTTGTGTGGTTAAAA
The DNA here is from genome assembly GCF_037325665.1 of Littorina saxatilis. Lineage (NCBI taxonomy): Eukaryota > Metazoa > Mollusca > Gastropoda > Littorinimorpha > Littorinidae > Littorina > Littorina saxatilis. The sequence continues at coordinate 12,591,863 of NC_090257.1, read as the reverse complement.
AAACAAACGTACCTGATCCTGAATAAAATCAGAGCAACCCATATGATCATTAAAATGTAACCATTCACTGGTCCATAGGTATACTCTTTTCAAAAAGGAGATGGGTATGGAAGAGGCAGTGCTTCTGTTAGTGATTCAAAGTGCCAGACATCCCATCCTAGTGCTGTGAAATGGATATAAATTATATATATATTCAATATTTCATGGAAGCTTACTAGTATTTGCATGCAAACATACTGTGACAGTACTAATACAGTAAAAGCATTATTGAGGGTGAACAGCCTGCTTTACTTGGTTTCAGTGAGGAGTAACAATACTAACAATAACAATAACATGCCTAAGTTGTGAAATGTAAGTACTTAACCCCCCCCCCCCCCCCCCCGGACACTGGCAAAATTCCAGCAGAATGTCCCCCACCTTCGCTGACGATTATCCACAGTTTATACAGGAAGTGTGCAGGTAGGTTGTCTGCCTCTGTGTCGGTTTTACCTCCGCGGTGTAGACGAAAAACTTTTCCACTTCTGCCACAGGGCGAAAAGTCTCGTTTTGGCACTTTAACTTGGCATATAACATCAAACATCACGTTAATCAACTGAATTGTGTGGCATTATACCTATGCGATTCATGTCACATTAGAAAAACTGCCGTAACGCAATAAAATTCCGGAGATGTTAGTATTATGCATAACACGGTAAAACATCGAGTTTTGGTGTCTGCGTTTTGGACGTTTTCGCTGGGATTACGGAGGGCTATTCACATTGTGTTAAACAAGTTGTCGCAGTGAGCAAAACACCAGATAACGTCTGGAATTATGACAAGTTATTGCAGTGACTTAAACTCGAAGTTATCTGTTGGTTTTGATGTGTTTCACTGCGTTTTCGTCTTGCTTTTGTTTCATAATGTTGTTGCTGTTGTTGTTACTGTTGGGAGCTATAAATCACATTTTTGTTCCCCGAAAAATATATTCTTGATTAATATCAGGACGCAAACCATCCCCTTTACTTCACACACACACACACACACACACACACACACACACAATCTACTCCTCAGTTTGCAGCGTGGCTTCGACAGCGAGTTTGCCCGTACCCAAGGGGAGTACCTCGAAATAACTCAGCGCGCGGTCTGCTGTAAAAGGCCCTAATAGAAATCACCCGCTAGGTACACGCGCACTCAAGTTAACCTCTGCTTTGACCTGTGGCTGTGTGCCAAGAGAGAGCAGAACACACACGCCGTAGACCAGATAAATAGGTGCTTGATTTTGGTATTTTGATTTTACATAACATTAAACCTTTCTTGGGGTTCATGGTCATGGCAACAGCCATAATAATATTATATCATGTATAATATTACATTTCAGCATATGTGAATTACATGTCATCATAACAAACTGTCATACATTTTTATTCCTCATCATTCTGATTGATCACAACCAAACCTACTATCAGTGGACACATCCAAATGCAAGCGCCTGTTCTTGACAAATTGCCACAGTGACTGATCTAAAAATATAGGTCCTTTGCCGCCACGGACACTGTTTGGCCTGTAGGTAAAATGTACAATGTATTTTCTGATTTGTGCACAAAAGCTTTTTTTCTTTTTTTCTTTTTTTTAACATAACAATGTTTAATGTTACTGTATGTTTGAAAGACCATGGTCACATTTGTAAAACAAATGTTAAATTAAAAAATAAATAACATTTTGGTACATGATTTTTTCCTACACCTGTGCTAAAACTAAGAAGTAAAAATGTCGGTATATAAGTCACTCAAATACTTCAAAGTATGAATGGTTAGAGTTTGTTGCGGTTGACCCTGCACAGTTCGACCTACAATGTTTTTGTTGAACAATTTTGTCAAAAAACAAAAACAAAAAAAAGTAAGGGCAGTAACTCAAGATGTAAATGTGGCAGTGTCCCATAGGCAACCGCAGAGTTATCCTGTCCATAGGCAAGCGCTTACTTGATCCCAATTACTAGGCGTCTCCGGACGCCTAGAAAAACACAGTTCGTCAAGATCAACACTACAAACCAATCATCGCCCAGACTACATTCAGATAGTCTCGGCTAACCATACCGAAGACCTGGACGTACGGGTCACGCTCGCCGCCGCGAACCACGCGTCCGTAGTACTTACTACCAATTTTTGTTCATTCTGAGCACATGTTTAGAGTAAAAATGACATATCTATATATTTTTGAATTTAGCAGAAGACAAGGAATACAATGCAATCAATCTGTTTGCGAAAAATCGATTTTAATGACAACTTTAATTAGCAAACTTGTTAATTAATTTTTAAGCCTCCAATCTGAAATGCAATACCAAAGTCCGGGCTTCGTCGAAGATTACTTGACCAAAATTTCAACCGATTTGGTTGAAAAAATGAGAGCGTGACAGTGCTGCCTCAACTTTCACAAAAAGCCGGATATGACGTCATCAAAAATATTTATCTAAAAAATGGAAAAAATTGTCGGGGATATTATACTCAGGAACTCTCATTTGAACTTTCACGAAGATCGGTCCAGTAGTTTTCTCGTAATGACTTTATACACACACACACACACACACACACACACACACACACACACACACACACACACACACACACACACACACACACACACACACACACATACACCACTGCCCTCATCTCGATTCCCCCTCTATGTTAAAACATTTAGTCAAAACTTGACTAGATGTAAAAACAAAAATGACAGACTAGAAGACTCGCACTCAGAGTATGACAGCATTTAAGGACAACCAAAACTTTGAACCACAACAGTGGAACTCCCTTTCAAGTGCCTCCCGTTTACACCCCCCCCCCCCCCCCTCCTCCGACCCCCCAACCCCCCCCCCCTTTTTTTATTTTATTTTCTAGGTATTGCTTTCTTAGACTCACTGTTCATAACCATTGTAAATTTACCCAGCTTATTTTACGACTCCCTCCTTTTTGGCCCGTTATCCAAGATGTTTGGATTGTTAATGACATACGATACCGACACATGAACAGCCTGGCGAGTAATTTTCTACTGCTGATACGACGAAGTCACCGAGACAAACTTCGTTCTCGAAATTCCCTGTCAGTTCCTTGGGAGACAAGCAAAAGAAGTGAAGAATATTTACGTGTCACCATTATATTTACTGTATGACGTCTTTTCTAACTCTGTTTGGCGTTTGACGTCAGAGATTTCACTTCAAAAGAGATGGTCAAAAAGAGACGCCTTGGTTGTTGTGTTTTAATCGATATCGAATGTCTTTAATGACAAACGACGTCGACTGAACAAACCGAGACCCTGTATTCCAAAGTGACATCTATGACGTCATAAATGAGAACAGGTAGAGAAGACGTCATAATACGAAGCATTACGTCAGATAAAACATTTTGTCACATCTCCCAGGAACTGACAAAGAATTTCCAATAAAAAGTCTCTCTGGTGACTTTGTCATATCAGCAGAAGAAAATCAATCGTAAGGTAACCGCCAGGCTGTGCTTGTATCGGTGTCGGATCTCATTAAATGGGGGCACCGCCCTTCTGAGGGGCAACATGATGACAATCAAAAGATACTGACCTTGGTCCAGTCGGTGTAGCGAATGTCCGGAGCGCTGGCCAGTACGTCCACCAGGTCCAGTCCGGTCAGACCGGGCGCCGCCTCCCGCATCGCACTGTGCACGCTCCACCGCTTGGTCTGAAACACGTGCACACCGGCCAGTCGTGTCAGCCACGTTCATATTCACTGTCAGATATCAGCAAATATCAGCTGAGGTTTGCTCTTGCAAATATATTTATGGGTCATTTTACAAAGCTGTTTACCAAAAGTGTGACATGCATCGTGAAAATTTAAAGTGTCTGAATAGGTTTATGGTTTAAGAATGTTTGTGTAACAAGCTGTCAATTTATTATTTAGATTTTAAAAGTAAGGTCTAGTGCCAAAACGAGGCTTCCGATTTGTTTTAAAGTAAATCCGGCTGGCCACGCAAAAATAATTTTTTTGAAAAATGCTCGCTCTTTATGGAGGGCACCTAGGATGTTCTCTAGCGGTAAGTGTTTAAACGAAAGGGTATTTGTACTGTGTCTAAAAGCCTGACAGTGTCTGTGACCGAGGCGCGAGGCTGAGTGAGGCTTTAAAGCTTCGGTGCTATTCTAAAGGAAAGATAAGTTTATGGGGTTTTTTATGATCTGAAAGTTGTTAAACATCACACATGTTTAACGTAACATGGGAACCAAAAACCAGCAAATAAGGAGAATAATAACGAAACAAGCCTTCTCGTTTCACCAATATTTCGACCTCGTGGCCTTTGTCAAGACGTTCTATTATTAGCTCGCACGATGTTTACAATTAATATCATTTGAAATATTAAATATTAAACAGCATTTATCATTTTATAAATAAAATTAAAATAATGTTTACAAAATGTTTACACAAGCGCCCGTACAGAGTCCTTCTTCTTACTGGTATCCCAATCTATCTTCCATCTTCTTTTTACATTCCGTCAATCCTTGATTTTCATCATATTTATCTTTCTTCTGTCTTGGATTTTCATTTTTTTAATTTGTTTATCCATCGTGCTGGTAGGTGTATCACAGTAAAAGGAAGAGTATTCCTTAAAATTCGAATCCTTGCACAATATAAATCTTAAAAAATCTCAATCTCTTTCAAAAAGTTAAACATCTTGTCCGTGGGTGCGTCCCAGAATGAAACCTTCAGAATTTTCGCACTGTTATGTTATGTTATAAGATGGGGTGGTGTTGGGAGTCCATATTTCATACATTTTGACATGATCAAGATTACCTCGCCGGCATCTTGCATGCGAGATTCATCGACGATTTTGAAATAAATACATTATTTGTACCCTAAGTGATTGTCTCTCTGTCTACTTAAAGGTACTGAACTTGTCAAATCCAGGTGCACGAAGCCCCTGGGGCTTTTAGTCATACCTCAGGCAGCTATCCGTTAGAAGAACTACTAAGTTTCATTGACTTGCACCTAAAGAGTCAAGAACTGCGATTTTTTTACGAATTAATTTTGTACTCGGACCCGGCTGGTCTTGGCCTATTTTTGGATCTAAATTTAGATCAGGTAGATCTCCACATCATGCACAAAAAGACACGTCACTAGCAAACTATGTCAGACGTCATTATGAGTTTGTGTAAAACAAAATGGAGGCCGGAATCACTCAGTTGAATCGAACTACGACCAAACACCACGTAATAACTAGGTTAATTTATGCACTCGCGTGAACAAGAAACTGTCGAGCTTCACAGATCTCGTCGTTGGGTAGTTTTGGGTTTGTTTTACTACCATAGGAGGATTTTTGAACTGTAAATGCACTCAGCTGCAACAAAAACGCAAAACGAAGGCTGTGAGCTGCACTGTGCCTTTAAAAGATCACTGGGTCGACGTACAGTACACGTAACGTTTTGTTTTGTCAATAATTAAACGTTCCAATAAACCTACAATTCTTGTTGTTTTTTTAATTCTGAATCTTGGAACGTTAGCAGTCTCTCTGTTTCTGGATTTGTGATCCAGAATATCCATGACCTACCCTCTGCAAAGGACCTGCACACGCCGACCCCACCAAAGCCACAACAACCACCACTGCAATCACGACCTTCATGTTCCTCAGTGCTTCGTACGTTTCCTGATCTGACGTCAGATATAGACAACTTCCCTCGAGCTCCACACAGCAGTCACTTCTTCCGCGTTTGCTCGTGTACAAATAATTCTTACTCGCACTGTCTGGTTCGCGAGTTTACAAGTTTGAAGTTCCAAGTTACACAGAACATGGAACGTCTGTTCTTTGAGACCTTTTCCTGTGACTGAGTGCTGGTTTTATACGTACCGCGTGTTTGCTTATTTCCTTGTGAATGCTGTTATCAAGAGGGCGGAGTTCTACTCACACTGTTCTTGGATGAAAAGGGCAATCGTTGAGATAAGTTGAAACTGAAGTCTACAACATTTTTGGCCTAATGTCTTCTTAAATGGTTCAATTTGGTTCAATTTGGACGAAGTAAAAATGGATACACAGACAATAAAAGAATAGGCGAAGAAACACCTTTCCTTTGTATTTTTTCTGCATTATATGTTTGCTTGTTTTACTTCTAAGATGTGGTGATACGCGTTATAGTAGGTATTGTGTCAGCTGCTTGTCGCGACATGTCACGGTACAGGGTGAGCATGTGTGGTCGAATACACTGTTTGGACCCCACATGCAGCCATCCACCCAAAGGTAACATACAATATGCGAATTCCGAAAATAACTCTGTCGGGTTTTTATGGGTTGTGAAAGAGTGAATGCCCTTGCTTTTTACTCGGACAAACATTGGAGGGGCCAATCACTAACGAGGGGGGTGTCGGAAACACGAGGACAAGAGCACGTTTGAAGTTATTTGTCAGAGGAAAAGCAAGGGTATTCACTCTTTCACAACCCATACAAACCCGACGGAGTTATTTCCGAAAATTGTCCATTGGAACTATGACCGTTTTCTGTACTTTTTGTTCTCTGTGCTTATTCACCCCTGGTGCTATGTATTGGGAATCGCACCAAGGTAAGGGTTAATGGTGCTGTAACTATTTTTCTGTTTACAGAAAGTTCTCCCTGGATTTATTGCGCTTTAACAAAATCATGTATTATTAGTTGTGTATCGTTAGTTTTAAAACATGCACAGAACAGCTTCACTATGACCGTTCATACTTCAATACCGCTGAACTCAAGATTTACCAAGCCGGACTTAATGAATGGCAGTTATTTCGGTCCAACCCTCACACCCACCCCTACCCCCACCTCCCCCAGCAGGACACGAGGTCACAGGGGAGAGGAGGGCATAGCAGGGAGGGGAGGGCGTGGCTGTGATTGACAGATGGTGGCAGAGGGCAAGAACCAATAAAGAAAGAGATTGTGTTTGGTCAACTCTCCCGCTACTTCATTACGTGATCCCCTCTTTCCTCTCCGGCTGCTCGTCTCAGTATATTTTTTTTTTTTTTTTTTTTTTTTTTTTTTTTGCTCGTCGGAAATATTAACATCCTGCATTCCTTGTCTTCTTCTCAAGTATCCTGACGTCAGACAGGCAATCCTTCATGAGTCCCAAGCTTTCTGCCAAACTGAAAATGCAAATATTGGAAGAGATCGTGGCATTCGCCAGAACACATTGCCGTCAGGTGGTTTTTTTACAAAATGTATGTGGTATGTAGAAGTCAGATGCCAGACTTCAAGATAATACAATCATGAGCTTCGAGTCAAACTTTTAGATATGAAATTAATCTTACTCTTAAAAAGATGTCTTTGGTTTTGAAGAAATGATATGTCAGTATATGTGACATAATGATCAACCTCTTCTTACCGGCACGGTTGGCCTAGTGGTAAGGCGTCCGCCCCGTGATCGGGAGGTCGTGGGTTCGAACCCCGGCCGGGTCATACCTAAGACTTTAAAATTGGCAATCTAGTGGCTGCTCCGCCTGGCGTCTGGCATTATGGGGTTAGTGCTAGGACTGGTTGGTCCGGTGTCAGAATAATGTGACTGGGTGAGACATGAAGCCTGTGCTGCGACTTCTGTCTTGTGTGTGGCGCACGTTAAATGTCAAAGCAGCACCGCCCTGATATGGCTCTTCGTGGTCGGCTGGGCGTTAAGCAAACAAACAAACAAACCTCTTCTTGAATCTCCCCCTAGCTCCCCCTCCACCCATCCAAAACAACATACACGTACAAAGGAGTGAAAGTAAGAAAGAAATGAGAATGGACAGAAGGAAAGGGGAAATGCAGGAGTCAATGGAGGTAGGAATTGCCTTAGTACTCTGTCCTAATAAGTCTTACTAAGATTCATGTGTCTGAAATCGTTTAACAGGCAGGTGGATACGTCAAAGAAACGTTACTTTGAGTACAGTAGGAGGCAAAAGAAACGCGCCACATTCGCGCCTACTTTTGCAAATGATTTCTTTTTCGTTGTTTTCAAACTTCTGTAAAATATGAACCAGATAAGGAACCTTAAAAAAATAAAAATAAATTTAAGATTTGTGTAGGATATTTTACTGGCTGTACGATAATGGACAATGAATTGTTGTTGTTGTTGTTGTTGTTGTTGTTGTTGTTGTTGTTGTTGTTGTTGTTGTTGTAAGAATGACAGAAACTTTTAGCCGCGTTTTACAACGACAGGATAGCTGGGGTCTGGTATGGTATCGAGGTGCACTCAGTAAATGACAGATCTACAGCGGCTGTCTGGATTTTGCTTTCACCGTCATCCCTTCCCACAATAACCCAGAGCAGAAGTTCTCAGTTTAATTAGACAGATGTGGGAGGTAAACGCCTTTGTTGTTCCACAAAAGATATTGATACACTTTAGCCGCACTCACTGCCGATCCCAAAGTGACCGCACCAGAGTGGTCAATCAGCTGTCATGTGCGCCTTGATAAAACTGTCATTATGTGTGTGTGTGTGTGACCACGGGCCAACGCAACCAGACCTATTGACAATATGATGCAAATCTAGCTACACGTGCTTGAGTTGGACCAAAATTAGATACATACAACTACCGGTCACTGCTTAAAATTTTTTTGTACAATCATTGTTATTGTAATTCAAAGAGACGCAGTTGCGGTTGTATTCAAGTTAAACAAAATACTTCGCTAAAACGAACTTTAAATTCAAGAGAAAACAACACTAATATTCAAAAATGACCGGCAGTGCTGTGTTGTTTTGTCCTGAATTTAACGCACCAAAATATTACTTTAACCTTACTTGTTTTTTCATTCTTGATTTGGAACGTTAGCAGTCTAACTGTTTCGGATTTCTGTACCGACTGAGTTATATATAAATCGGTGGCTGTACCCCCCCCCCCCCCCCCCCCCCCACAGAAGTAAGAGCCAAGATTAACCCCACAATGATTGCCAGCAGTGGCTTATCCCCACCACTGACAGCAGGGAGACCCACGTGGTGTGAACTTGATACACTCGCTGACACTATCACTAACAAGCTTATCACAAAACAAACACTTCACTTTTGCACTGCCGCCAATTTTCCGCTTGAATCCAAACTGACTGACTTTCCACCGGGCACGTTTTCAAAATGGAAGGGCTGAGAAAGAGTACCATATTTGGCACAACCATATCTCAGTGATAATCAAAAGACAAGAAAGTTAATTTATTATTATTATTATTATTTAATAAGGAGATTTTGCTTTTGTCGTTTTATTGGTGGTGGTGGTGCCTCACATAAAGTCAGGGTGTGTGTGTGTGTGAGTGTGCAGGGGCGGAGCAGTTAAGCCAGAGGGGGGGGGGGGGGGGGGGAGGGGTTACCCCTAGACCCCATGTGGGGTACAGGGGCAAGGCCCCGTTGGGGGGTTAAGCCCCCCTGAAGCTGAAGAGTTTTAGCTATTTTATGAACAATTTATGGCTAATCCTTGATTTTAAACATGATCAACTGGTGTCAGCAGCCACTCATTATTTCTTTTAAAGTTAGTATTAAATCTTTCTTTTTTTGACAGCCGGGGGGGGGGGGGGGAACCCCTGTAACCACCACCCCCTAATCCGCCCCTGGTGTGCGTGTGCGTGCGCGTACGTATGTGTGTGTGTGTCAGTGTGTGTGTGTGTGTGTGTAGTGTGTGTGTGTGTGTGTGTCAGTGTGTGTGCGTGTGTGTGTGTGTGTGTGTGTGTGTGTGTGTGTGTGTTTGTAAGCGTGTGTGTGTGTGTGTGTGTGTGTGTGTGTGTGTTTGTGTGTGTGTTTGTATACGTGTGTGTGTGTGTGTGTGTGTGTGGAGGGGGGGGGGGGGGTGTCAGTAACGCAGAATTCGACATACACAAGCCGAGATTGCACAGAAAGCGATGGAAGACAAAAGAAGGAAAACAAAAGAAGAATTTTCGTTCACTTTTGCACACACTGAGCCATCGTGAAAATCGAGTACACCCATGCAGTGGAGACAACTCCAAAATAAAGTCAGCAAAGTGAAGAGAGGGAAACAAAGAAGTAATTGTTCCCGCCTTGAGTTGTAAAACTCACTGCACCCGCTGAACGATGCGGACGCCAACAGACAAAAGACAAGAGAATTATGGTCAGAGACAGTGGCTATCTAATTCTCGCTAGAGACTGAAAACAGCAACGCTTTTTTTTTTATTTTTTTTTTTAGCTAAGTTCACTATTTGTGCCATACCTGCTTGTCTGTCTGCCATTTTAAAGACCATTGGGTCAACATACCTGTTAACATAACGTTTTCTTTTGTCATAAATTAAAAAAATTCCAATAACTTGCCATTAAATTATTTTTAATTTAAAATATACAATCATGTATCTTTTGCCTCGTTTTTCGCAGTTTGTCTTTTGCTTCTTTGTTGTATTTGTTTTTAATTTCACAACCAAACACACTTGTTTTCCGAAGGCTTCTTCTTTTTCTTCGTTCGTTGGCTGAAACTCCCACGTGCACTCATGTTTTTGCACGAGTGGGATTTTACGTGTATGGCCGTTTTTACCTAGCCATTTAGGCAGCCATACGCCGCTTTCGAGGGGAAGCATGCTGGGTATTTTCGTAATTTATATGTAACCCATCTAACTCTGACATGGATTACAGGATCTTTTCCGTGCGCACTTGGTCAAGTTGTGCTTGCGTGTACACACGAAGGGGAATAAGGCACTAGCAGGTTGACCTGGGAGATCGGACAAATATCCACCCTTAACCCACCAGGCGGTAGCGGCCGGGATTTGAATTCACGACCTTCCGATTAGGAGGCCGATGTCTTATCCACTAGGCCACTGCGCCCGTCTTGTTTTCGAAACGGACTTGTTTGAGGCGATGAAAGGTGTTGACTAATTCCTACAGTTGCCTCCCCTGGCTTCTTTCTGATCTTGCGATAGCTTAGCGCGGCGGGTGTATTTAATCCAAGGGGACAAAACTAAAAACAATTTTCACTATCTTCACTTTGCTGACTTTATTTTTTCGAGTTGTCTCCCACTGGCTGTATTTGATTTTCGCGGTGGCTCAGTGAGCGAGTTTCTTTCACGTGTACACAGGGGACAGCACTCGAATAAATCTTTCATCCGTCGCTGCATGAAGTGCACCTTCCCGGGCAAATTCGATCTTCGAATTTCAAAAAGCAAAAGACAAACAAATTTTAAACGATTTGTAATCGGATCATCTTTTATCATTTGACTCGCACAATGTAAAAGTGGCATGATATTATTAGCGTTGATAGCGGCTAGTTTATTGGTAGTAGCTTCCCCTGTCTGTCAAGCAGACGACAATTTTAAGTTGATTGAAAAATAGTCGGTGGATTGTTTCGATAACCATGGAAATGGACCAGCTTGAAAAGTACACTGGTAAGTACCTGTTATGTGTACCCGTTGCTGCTGTATCACGGTTTTCCTGACGACATTCAGCACATCTACGCAAAACGACAGTTTCAAATGTAGAAACCGCACGATTAGTGATGCACTGAGTTGATCGTCAGTCAAGTATCGACTGCTCACAGTGTAACCATGGTCTACTGTTGACCTTACCTATAATTATTGTGATTGCGTAGCCACACACAGTCAGGCTTGTGCGCTCTCACATTAACTTGATGATCATATGATACTGCTTTCAATTTATGATTAAAATATGCAACTGTTACGACCACCTCACGGACAATGGTAACCGTAATACGGATACCTGTGTGCATTGAAAAATGTACAATTTGTTACTTTCATTTCTTTTATCTTTTATTTTTGACTCACATGCGAAGCAAAAGTGAGTCTATGTACTCACCCGAGTCGTCCGTCCGGACGTCCGTTGGATATTTAACGTTGGATATTTCTTGGACACTATTCAGTCTATCAGTACCAAATTTGGCAAGATGGTGTATGATGACAAGGCCCCCAAAAACATACATAGCATCTTGACCTTGCTTCAAGGTCAAGGTCGCAGGGGCCATAAATGTTGTCTAAAAAACAGCTATTTTTCACATTTTTCCCATTTTCTCTGATGTTTTTGAGATTGAATACCTCACCTATATAATATATAGGGCAAAGTAAGCCCCATCTTTTGATACCAGTTTGGTTTACCTTGCTTCAAGGTCAAGGTCACAGGAGCTCTTCAAAGTTGGATTGTATACATATTTTGAAGTGACCTTGACCCTGAACTATGGAAGATAACTGTTTCAAACTTAAAAATTATGTGGGGCACATGTTATGCTTTCATCATGAGACACATTTGGTCACGTATGATCAAGGTCAAGGTCACTTTGACCCTTATGAAATGTGACCAAAATAAGGTAGTGAACCACTAAAAGTGACCATATCTCATGGTAGAAAGAGCCAATAAGCACCATTGTACTTCCTATGTCTTGAATTAACAGCTTTGTGTTGCATGACCTTGGATGACCTTGACCTTGGGTCAAGGTCACATGTATTTTGGTAGGAAAAATGTGTAAAGCAGTTCTTAGTGTATGATGTCATTGCTAGGTTTAGTTCAAGGTCAAGCATGTGAGTCGTATGGGCTTTGCCCTTCTTGTTTCTCATCCTCTTTTAATCGTTCATCGTGTGCTTTCTAATGACAGCACAGTGTGTGAATGTTAAATTTCTCGTTATAGAAACCATCTCGGGATCGAGTACAACAACTTTTATTTTCTTTCAATTGCAGAAGCCATTGCTTGGTAAGTACCCCCTCTCTCTCTCTCTCTCTCTCTCTCTCTCTCTCTCTCTCTCTCTCTCTCTCTCTCTCTCTCTCTCTCTCTCTCTCTCTCTCTCTCTCTCGCTCGCTCTCTCTCTCTCTCTCTCTCTCTCTCTCTCTCTCTCTCTCTCTCTCTCTCTCTCTCTCTCTCTCTCTCTCTCTCTCTCGTTTAATTGTGTACAGTTATTCTTGTGTACATAGACTATTCTTTTGTTTTCTCTTTTATTTTATTTTCAAGTAGTTTATGTGAATGTGTGTATCATGTTCCCGGACGAGAGCTGGTTGAAAAAATCTCTCTAAATTCTTGCATGCTTATGCTGTTTACTTTTCATGATTAAAGAAAAAGGTGTGGGTTTTATTAGTTACAATACATACGGGTACGTGGCTTTTAATTGTTTGTAACTCGTGCGAACTGTGTCCCCGAGATGTCAGAGAGGAAAAGTTTTGTTTAAATGTATTATAGTGTAATTTATACCCTCGAAAATAAAAATGAATCTTATCCAGTGCTGTTACCAGATACACAGAACTATAGGTCAGTTGCTCCTGGCTTCAAAATATATATGTCTGTCAAAATGTTCTGGTTGCAAAAAATGCTTGTGTCTAAAGACATACTACGTGTCAAAGCTATCGGACATTCGCCCAGTGCGTCAGATTTAAAAAGTATGCCTACATCACCGAAGACTGAGGCCTGGCCAGTGGGAACAACACTTCTTAGTTTATTATCTTATTTCTCACTTGGATTACCCATGATGCTGTGCTGTGTTCACTGTGTGCTGACCAGCCTACGTCAGACACTGCAGGAGGGGCGCAAGGAGAGGGGGGTGGACATTCACCTGATGCTGACCAACATTGCCCGCTGTGACGTCATCCTGCAGCAACTGCGTCACTCGCAGCATGACCCTGCGCACAAGGTAACACACTTTGAAGCACACTACAGTGCTCCTTGTCCACGCATCCTCGCTAGTGACTGGCCTATAATGTCACGTGGGATAGCGTGCCTCAATAGATCCAAGAGTATTTATTCTTTCACAACCCCAAGCCATACAAACTCGACAGAATATTTCCGAACATCGTGTATTGAGCAAAGAATTCGGCCGGGAGAGATAAATGTCAGTTAGAGAGAGTGTGTGTACGCTTGTTGTCTATATACATAGCACACAAAGAAGAGATGACAGTGTGTGCAACTGTTTCTGACCACAATACAAACTGACCTGCCTGTGCCAGCGAGCGCTGACCAGCTTACTGGGCAGTCTGACAGCCGACAGGAAAATTCTGACCAGGAAGATCCAGCAGCTCAGTGGCGCAATACCCACCAAGGAGGCAGCGTCTAAAGGTACATATTGCTTTTCTCATCATCATTTGTTATCACTAACGTTATAGTTAATTGTACATTTTAATCATCATTTGATATCACTATCGTTATATTCATAGGTTAGCTTACATTTGGGGTTTTTCATCATCATTTTAAATCATTGTCGTTATGTCCAAAAGAACATTTGGGTTTTCTCATCATCACTTGTTATCACTGATTCACTGTCGTTAAATTCATCGGTACATTTGGGTTTTCTCATCATCATTTGTTACCCGTCATACCCCTGCCTCATGTTGGAAGCCCTTCCCTCTCATACACCTGTCGTCGGTATATCCATCACCATAATCACTACAGTCGTCATTCTCAGTCAGTCGGGATGTCCTTAAATCGATTATATGAATTTAAAAGCCAGGGGGGGAAACCGTCCTAAAACGAAGCCGTGCAGTCATTGTCAAAGTTATCACCGTGAAACAGTGATATTCTGTTCGTAACCTCTGTAAATGTACCTCAGTTAGGCTATAATATAAGACCTAATGTTCTCTGATTTTTTTTTTAAAGTCTTACTGATATACGATACCCATTATATGCACAACCTTACGCATAATTTTCCGACTTGCTGATGATATGAAGAAGTCATCTAGATTCACTTTTTTCTAGAACTTCTTTGTCTGTTTCATATATATAGACGTGCAAGAGAAGTGACAGAATGTTTACGTGACATCATTATTAGCATTATGACGTTTTCTGGAACTTTGTAACCCTCATTTTAATGTCGGAGATTATAATTTGGAAGAGGGGGTCAAGAAGACACGTATAATCAGTGTCGTTTGTCTTTAACTGTACAGGGGATGGGGAGACACAGCAGGATGACAGTAAGATGAAGGATTCTCGGTCAGCTTCTCAGAGATGTTGACACAGTCTTGACACGTAACCTGTAAATGTAACGATGAATAGCTCAGGATGAGATAGTCGTGAAAAGACATTATCAGTACTGAACCAAGTTCAGTTTTTTATGCTTGCACTTGCAGAAATGCATAAACTAAGAAGAATGCTGCAGTTATAGGGGATACCCAACTGGGAAAATATTGATAGTCTGTAAATGTAATCTTTCTCTCTGTGCCTTTTCCCCTCTGCAGTTGTGTGTGTGTGTGTGTGTGTGTGTGTGTGTGTTTACATACTGTGCACATTTCCAGAATTCTGAACAAAAATATGAGTATGAGAAAAGATTAGTATCTTTACTTGTGTGTGTGTGCTAAAAAACAGCAGTCTGTAGTTACCCTGCGTGTAACTTACCGTAAGTTGGTGGCCCTTTGGACTTTCTCACACTGTACTCTCCTTTCTTTGCTTTTGGGAATAATAATAATAATATAATAATAAATGAGCATTTATATAGCGAAACATCATAGCTTTTTGCGCTTGAAACATTTAAAATTAAAACACAGTTATACAAATAAAACATGATATGCACCGATTCCTTTTCGTCTATAAAATTACCTCGTCGGTCAAGGCATCAAAAACATGAATAAAAAAGGTAGTGAAAAACAAGGAAATACCAGCTGAATACCCTTAATCAAACAAAACATGTTATCAACAATACTAAAAACAACCCTAGATGTTCATATATATACATTATCACATGTGGATTTCCTTCCTCGATCATCAAGCGCATCACCTATGTCCCCATTTTCATTGTAATGCAGAGCTGCAAGGAACAGCCTGAAAACACGACAACAATTCAAAGGCACTGAATCAATGACTTTCAAATTCAAAACTTGTATACATTTATACATGTATAACCTCGTATATTATAAATAATGTACCCTTTCTTCCCTCCTGTCTCTGATTCTCCCTCACCCTCTCTGTCTATCTCATACTTTCACCCATCTTTAGAGAAGAGCATTGTTTACCTGCAGTACATTCCCAAGTATGAGAAGGAGGTGTGTTTGGGGTACACACAAAAATCGAGCCGCACTTGCCTTCATAACTTCTCGTTTCCGTCGCCTCTTTCTCCGGTTAGATTCTACGTCAACCGTCTCCACTGTCTTTTTTTGCTGCATTCAATCTCTTCTGAACATCGATGCACGTCAGTGGCATCACTGACGGGACAGCATCCTCCTTCTACCTCCGTTTTGGACGATAACCGAGTTCGAATTCGAACAAGGGTGCTGTGAACTGGTCTGCAAATGCATCGTCGGCAAAATGCTGTCCGCATACAACTTGGTAGTCTTTTGGTTGTGAAAAATCTTTTCTGGAAGTTTTCACAAAGTTAATCCAAGCTCTCCTTATGTCAGTGAGGGACTTTAGAAAACCCCTGAGTACTTTAATTATTCCTTGTTTGTTTGCCGAGGTAATATTACAGCCGTAAACAACACAGTCTACCCATGCACTGGCAGCTTGATCCAAGACCAAGTGCTCGCAGCTGTGGCGGCTGCTCCCCTTACTACGTCATCAGTGGAGAAAATCTATTTTTAGCATCATCGTTTTGTTTCAGCAGAAGGCTGGCACGCTGCTAGCTTTGACGGGGTTTTCCCACTCGCTGCGTGAGCTACTCGCGTCTTTGGGCCTTTTGAGTGGTGGGGATGGAACACATATGAGTGTATGTTTGCATTGGTAATAAGAGTTTTTGTTTGAAAATTTGGGTTTAGATGCACTTTAAGGTTTGTATAATCAGTGTCGTTTGTCTTTAACTGTACAGGGGATGGGGAGACACAGCAGGATGACAGTAAGATGAAGGAGAAGCGGGGCCGCCAGCTGAGCATAGAGGAGACCATTCTACGTCATAGTGACGTCACGCTGCGTGACGTGGTGGGGCTGTGTGACGCCAAACAGGCTTTACAGGAAGCTGTTGTCATGCCTCTCGTCTTCCCTCACCTCTTTCTGGGTATGTTTGTGTGTACGTGTGTGTGTGTATGTGGGTGTGTGTGGGTGTTTAAGCGTACGTGTGCGTGCGTGTGTGTGACGCAACGTAGGCTCTGCAGGAAGCTCCTGTCATGCCTTTCGTCTTCCCTAATCACTTTCTGGATGTGCAAAAGTTTACAAGTGTGCGTCTGTCTGTCTGTATAGTAGGGTTGGATCTAGGAAAGGGGGGGGAGGGGGGTCCTGGGTTCCGGAAGCCCCTTCCCTTTACCCGGCAAATGTATCTTTTTTATCTCAAGAAGAACTAAAAAAATACTCCTTTCAAATACTAATTTTCGACTGTATCTGGGGGGCAAGGACCCCCCCCCCCCCCCCTCTCTCTCTCTCCTACGATCAAATGTGGTTTTAGCTTCGTGCATCGAGTTTTGTGTCTCACCTACCCCTACTAGCTTTGCCGTGATGGCGTAAAACTTATTTTATTCTCTTTGTGAAGTAGATTTCGCGAAGTCGACTTTGCCCAATAAGTTGATGCTTTATGCAAGCGAACAGGATGAAGGAAGAAAGTGCACTAGCTAGCAGTGTATTGTGTGCAGGCGGTCGCAAGCCGTGGCGGCGAGTGTTGCTGTACGGCCCGCCCGGCACAGGCAAGTCCCGCCTGGCTCAGGCCATCGCCTCACAGATCCAGTCCACATTCTACTGCGTGTCCAGCGCTGACCTCGTGTCCAGCTGGGTGGGGGAGAGTGAAAAGTAGGCAGCCTGGAAACCACCTCTCTTCACGCTTACTCTTCTTCTGCTTCACATTCATGGGATGGTGGTGGTGGTGGTGTTGCTGACGATGAGGACAGTGGTGACGATGACGATCACCACGACCACGACGACGACGACGATGATGATCATGATAATTGTACGGTGGTGGTGGTGATGATGATGATGATGACAGTGGTGACGATGACGATCACGACGACGACGACGATGATGATCATGATATTAATTGTACGGTGGTGATGGTGTTGCTGACGATGAGGACAGTGGTGACGATGACGATCACCACGACGACGACGACGACGACGATGATGATGATGATCATGATAATTGTACGGTGGTGGTGATGATGATGATGATGATGATGATGATGATGATGATGATGATGATGATGATGATGATGGAGGAGGAGGACAGTCATGAGGATGCTGACGACGAAGATGATGATGATGACGACGACGATGACGATAAGGATGGTGGTGGTGGTTAAAAGACTAGGGAGTTGTTTCTGCTGGTTCTGCATACCTTGCTGAAAGTCTCACAGTGTCTAACGTGACTGAAAGCTAGAAAGTGAATGAGTATAGTATGGCTAACTAGGAAAAGATTATCTTTGCTCAAAACTGACGTTTCTAAAGGCTGCAGTGAACAAACAAAAAAACACTATTGACTAACTTTTATCTCTATCATTTCAGACTGATAAAAGAGCTCTTCACACATGCGACCAACCAAGGCGGTCGTTCGGTAAGTGTGACTTTTTCTTCTGTTCGATGTAATAGTTGGTTGTTTTGTGTATGTGTAGTTTTTTGACTCACATGCGAAGCAAAAGTGAGTCTATGTACTCACCCGAGTCGTCCGTCCGTCCGTCCTCCCCGTCCGTCCGTCCGTCCGTCCGGAAAACTTTAACGTTGGATATTTCTTGGACACTATTCAGTCTATCAGTACCAAATTTGGCAAGGCCCCAAAAAACATACATAGCATCTTGACTTTGCTTCAAGGTCAAGGTCGCAGGGGCCATAAATGTTGCCTAAAAAACAGCTATTTTTCACATTTTTCCCATTTTCTCTGAAGTTTTTGAGATTCAATACTTCACCTATATATGATATATGGGGCAAAGTAAGCCCCATCTTTTGATACCAGTTTGGTTTACCTTGCTTCAAGGTCAAGGTCACAGGAGCTCTTCAAAGTTGGATTGTATACATATTTTGAAGTGACCTTGACCCTGAACTATGGAAGATAACTGTTTCAAACTTAAAAATTATGTGGGGCACATGTTATGCTTTCACCATGAGACACATTTGGTCACATATGATCAAGGTCAAGGTCACTTTGACCCTTATGAAATGTGACCAAAATAAGGTAGTGAACCACTAAAAGTGACCATATCTCATGGTAGAAAGAGCCAATAAGCACCATTGTACTTCCTATGTCTTGAATTAACAGCTTTGTGTTGCATGACCTTGGATGACCTTGACCCAAGGTCAAGGTCACATGTATTTTGGTAGGAAAAATGTGTAAAGCAGTTCTTAGTGTATGATGTCATTGCTAGGTTTAGTTATTTGACCTTGACCCTGAAGGTCAAGGTCATGTCAAGGTCAAGCATGTGAGTCGTATGGGCTTTGCCCTTCTTGTTTTCTTTTTGTTTCTTTTTTTTCTCTTCCTCCCCGTACGGTAGCAGCGCTGTGGTTAGAATATCTAAATGTTCTTCAAGAATACACTTCCTAATTTTTGTGTTCGTTTTTATTCTCTCATTAGTACCACAGTTTAAGCAAGTATCGGTTGGCACCCACAGTTTGCTTGTGAGTTCTTCTTGGTCCACAATAACACACATGTGTATTGTAAGCTCAAAGCGAAAAAAATAGTACTGCACCCATTTTCAATGTTTTTCACGTTTCACCAATGCCCACTAGCTGTTACGAAAAGGGGAGCAATAATGTTTTGGCTAAGTTTATTTCAATGTTTTCCACGTGTCACGATTGCCCACTGTTATGAAAATATGTTCAATAGTATTTTTGCTGAAGTTTATTTCCATGTTTTTCACGTGTCACAGTTACCCACTGTTACGAAAATGGGTTCAATAATATTTTTGCAAAGTTTATTTCAATGTTTTGCATGTGTCACCAATGTTATTTCAATGTTTTCCGCGTGTCACCATTGCCCACTGTGGTCGCTGTAGGTGATTTTTATCGACGAGATTGACAGCATCTGCAGACAGCGGTGTTCGCGGGAAGACGAACACACCCGCCGCATCAAGACTGAGCTGCTCAAACAGATGGAAGGGGCGGACAACTCCAGCTCGCTAGAGAGACTCTTCCTAATGTGCGCCACCAACTGTCCGTGGGAACTCGACTCAGCTTTCCTCAGGAGGTTCCAGAAACGCATCTTCATCCCTCTGCCTGACAGGTTGCTCACTTTTGTCTGGTCTGTGTGTGTCTGTGTCTGTGTGTGGCTGTGGCTGTGATGGTGTGCGTGTGTGTGAGAGAGAGAGAGTGCATTCGTGTTTGTGTGTGTGTGTGTGTGTGTGTGTGTGCGTGCGTGTGGGTGTGTGTGTGTGTGTGTGTGTGCGTGCGTGTGGGTGTGGGTGTTTGTGCGTGTGTGCGTGCGTGCATGCGTGTGTCTATGCTTGTGTGTGTGTGTGTGTGTGTGTGTGTGTGTGTGAATCATCAGAGCTACTCTGTGCACACAGGGAATCCCGCATCCAGCTGATGAAGATGCACAGCCAGACAACCCCCGTGGAGCTGAGTGGCCAGGACTGGGAGCGGCTTGCCGACAGCACAGAGGGCTACTCGGGAAGCGACCTGGCCACGCTCACACTGGGCGCCCTCTTCCAACCCATCAGGGACATGCAGCAAGCACAGCACTGGAGACAGCTCACAGGTGGTGTGATGACGATGACGATGACGACGACGATGACGACGACGATGACGATGACGATGATGATGATGATCTGGCCACGCTCACACTGGGTGCCCTATTCCACCCAATCAGGGACATGCAGCATGCACACAGCACTGGAGACAGCTCACAGGTGATGATGTGATGTTGATGATGATGATGATTGAGGAGGAGGAGGAGGCCGGGTAGCTCAGTTTTTAGAGCACTGGACTTGTCATTCTAGGGTGACAGGTTCGAATCCAGGCCGAGATGACAAGGGTTAAATGTATGTGCAGTATCAGTATCCATGCCCTACCCCCGTGTCTGCACAGTGGCACATAAACGAACTCGGTCATTCTGCCATATAAGTGCAGGTGGCTGATTACACCAAAACACACACACACCTGGGTAGCATGATTCTTGGTGCTGCTAGCTTTCCACTGGGAGGAAACGACCCTAATTTCCCAGCAATGAAATAATAAAGGAAAGGAAATGATGATGATGATGATGATGATGATGATGATGATGATGATGATGATGATGATGATGATAGCTCGGAGGGCTACTCTGATACTGGTACATGCAATGAGGTTAGAGGGGGTGTGTAGTAGTAGTACCTTGTGAGCAGCAACGGCTACCAGAGCTGCTCTGGAGCACTGTGGCTGCTTGTTTATCTGAGTACATCGGAGACCGTTGTCAGCTTCCGAGAAACCAGTTGAGAGGTAATTAATGTAATGTTTTAAAATTATGTCCAAAATGGTTTAAATAAATCAAGAAAATGGTGTTCCAAACTAGTGCCAATGTAATTATAAGTTGGGTTAAAAAATAAGCCCTTGAAATCACTCCCTAACCAACACAATCATAACAGCCATACATTGAAGTGTTCAAATTGTTTCTATCAACCTTGTGACTATTGTTCCAGACGGTGGCTTCACACCATGTTCGCTGGATCAGCAGGGCGCCTTTGTGGCCACGTTATCAGACCTGCCGCCGGACAAGGTATTCACCTTTCAGTGTCACCTTTCAGTGTTACTGTCACATCGCAGGGGCAAAGATATGAAAAACCTATTCAGATTCACGTCAGATTGCACTGTTTTGAATCTAAGGTTCAACCTTTTCTGGACCTTCCTAGAATTTCAGGCATTTTTGTTTGGGATTTTGGAGTCATAGGTAAAGGGATAACATCAAAGAAAAAGGCCCTGACATTGCTTCCAAATGTTATCCCAAAAGATTCTACCTTGCAATTACTTCTACCTCTTAGGAGAACAGATTCAGTTTTCAAAAGCAAGCGTTTTAAAAGCCTAACTAAATGGGCATTTTTATCAAATTTAAATTGTGAAGGGCTCTGTATAGCCGAGGTGAGACATGAGACGCTTCAGTATATGACACCACACTATATGTCGCTACATTATATACATGTACAGTGGAACCCCCATTTTTAGACCTCCAAAAATCTTACACAATCAGGTCTTAAAAAGGAGAGTCTTACAGAGGTTATAAATAGATAGTCTAGGAAAACAGGGTCTTAAAAAGGAGGAAGTCTTAAATAGGGGGTCTTAAAAGGGAGGTTCCACTGTCATTGATGATTTTTCCTTGTGCCCCAAGGTAACGCCGCGTGACGTGAGCGTGTCAGACTTCATCAAGTCCATCGCCACACACAGGAGGACGGTGTCTGCCGAGGAGCTGGCCAAGTTTCACCACTTCACTCACAGCTTTGGCGACAGTGGATAGGCTACAGCTTTGGCGACAGTGGATAGGCAACAGCTTTCTGCTCAGTCCAGCCTTGTTACTAGCAACATGGGGAAAACTGACCATCACGGCTTTCGGCAGCTCTGTCTACTCTCGGACTGCTAGCTGAGTGTTGGACAGTCAAAAAGCTAAAGAGAACAGCAACTTTCATTGCATTACAGTGTACAGTGGAACCCCCCCTCGAGAGAAATTCAAGTTTTACGCCCTCATGCACAGCAAAGCCATTAGGGGCATGTTCCTGGGTTTTAACCCGACTTTAGATGAGATACACAAGTGTATGCGTGTTTAGGTGGTATCAGCCATCTGCACTTATGGCAGAATGACCGAGGTCTTTTACGTGCCACTGTGGTGACACAGGGGTGGGAGATGGATACCGTCTTTGGGTCTGCGCATAAAGCTGACTCGTGTCCGTCCCGGCCCGGATTCGAACCAGCGACCTTTCGATCACAAGTCCAGTGCTCTACCACCTGAGCTACCCGGGCCCCCCCCCCCCCCCCCCCCGAACCCCCTTTTAAGATCCCCTGATTAAATACTCCCTTCCTTTCAAGACCCTGCTTTCTCAGATTTGTTGTGCAGAACTTCTGTAAATTTACCCCTATTTTAAGACTCCTTTTTAAGACCTGATTTTCTCAGATTTTTTGTAGGTCTTAAAAGGAGTTTCCACTGCATTATGAAATGATGTGCGTCTACAGTTGACTCAGAGGAACCCTTCGTTTCCTCCTGCACCAGCCAGGCGTTGAACCCGCAGGCAGAGACACAGCAACACAGCGCACTGACCGCTAGACCACAACCCTCTTTCACATCACTATGGTGATTCAGTCTCTTATCAATGCAGTTTATCACTTAATGAAGTTGTATCCGTCATAGAAATCTCACTTGCACATAGAACCCTGAATAAAAACGATGACTGCTCTCCAATGACACAACTCAAACAAGGTTCTTGAAATATTCCCAGTTGACTTTATTCAAATTCATCCCTTCAGCCATGAAATATATGACAGAAGACCCTTGAAAACATACACACATGTATGGGACTTTTTCAAAAAATGCATAGATTTCAGACGGACAAAACGGAAATATCCAACATCAAAAATTTCAAAATTTTATCAGGCAAAGTTATTAAACATCCTTTCGTCTATCTTGTGCCAAAATTTGCGAGCTTAATAACAACTGCAAATGTATCTAAAAATAAAAAAATATCCACTACATTTATAAAAATGGCTGTGCAGTTACTATGAACAAGTTTTATTTTTCCTACATAATTGTTTTCCAAAAGGCAAGTTTTCATATAGCAAATGCTATGCAAACCCAGTGCTAAAGAATGGATACCAAAATGTATGATTATTAATGCAATTATTTAATCCAAATTAAAACAAAATTGTAATAGTGCAAAATTGTCATTATCAAATGCATGTAAATGAAGTAATGTCCAAACTGATCTGTTTGCTGCCAAAATATACATATGATCATTTGAAAGTTGTTGAAACCTTTCAACTTATACCACAATTGACTGAATTTGATAACTTATTTTAAATATAGCTTTACTTTTATGCTTGGTAACAACAGGGACATTCGGTAACTGCACGGACCCTTTGTTTTCGCATCAACCCCATTCGAGCAAAAAACACAGACATACGTTTAAAACTATCATTTTATATGTCTTAACTATATTTGTTGCTGTTTTCAAAGCACTGTATATTGTTTTGTGGTCTTGACTTAACAGATTGTTTTTTAAATTGCATTTTCTTCAATCATAGGTAACTGCATGGACATCTGGTAACAGCACAGACATTTTCTAGTAAAAGACACTGTGTTACTAGAAAACAAAGGGTTATTTTTGTTATGGAAATGAATTTTATATATCAGTAAAATATTTTCGATAATTGGCCTGGTATGTAAAACGATTTTTGACTCACAGGCGAAGCAAAAGTGAGTCTATGTACTCACCCGAGTCGTCCGTCCGTCCGTCCGTCCCGGCGTCCGTCCGGAAAACTTTAACGTTGGATATTTCTTGGACACTATTAAGTCTATCAACACCTGATGTGGCCTGATGGTGTATGGTTACAAGATCTCAAAAAACATGTGCGGCAACTTGACCTCAATTCAAGTTCAAGGTCACAGGGGCCGTAATTGTTGTCTTAAAAACGACCATTTTTCACATTTTCGCATTTTTTTCTGAAGTTATCGAGAATGGCAACCTTAGCTATGTATGCTATACAGGGCAATGTAAGCCCTATCTTTGGACACCAGTTTGGTTGACCTTGCGTCAAGGTCGCAAGGGTCCTTTAAAGTTGGATTGTATACATATTTTGAAGTGACCTTGACCCTGAACTATGGAAGATAACTGTTTCAAACTTAAAAATTATGTGGGGCACATGTTATGCTTTCATCATGAGACAAATTTGGTCACATATGATCAAGGTCAAGGTCACTTTGACCCTTATGAAATGTGACCAAAATAAGGTAGTGAACCACTAAAAGTGACCATATCTCATGGTAGAAAGAACCAATAAGCACCATTGTACTTCCTATGTCTTGAATTAACAGCTTTGTGTTGCATGACCTTGGATGACCTTGACCTTGGGTCAAGGTCACATGTATTTTGGTAGGAAAAATGTGTAAAGCAGTTCTGAAGGTCAAGGTCATGTAAAGGTCAAGCATGTGAGTCGTATGGGCTTTGCCCTTCTTGTTTTATATTGTTGTGCTTGTGTGAAACAGAACCAATAGCATACCATATATTATGCATAATTTCTTCCACATGAAGATAAACATACGAGTCAACAGTTAACGCTCAATCGACAAGATTTTATTGAACCAAATTGGAGTTGAGGAGAATGGTGGTGGCAGGGAGGGGAGGGGAAGGCTGTGGCAGGATAATGGGGAAACAGAACAAAAAAGTATAGGCTCTTTCTTTGGCCCATTTTGTCTAGCGTATTTAATTAACTGAGTCAGTTGTAAAAAAAACATGAAATGGAACAACTGATTCTTTAACATTAAATCAAGTGTCTTTTCACTTAGAACATAAAATAATTCACCACTCTATTTAGAAACCTTCATTGGAACATAAAATGAGTCATCACTGTCTTTGAAAATCTTCATTGCCACTGTCTTTGTAAAACCTTTATTGAAAAATATGATTCACCACTGTCTTTTCACTTGGAACATCACCACCATAATAATGTGGCACCGTATCCTTACAACAACAAGGGTGTATTTTTTGTCACTTGAAAAAAAAAGTAAAATGAATAAATAACATATTTTGACAAATTCTCTGCAGTTACTAAAATAGATCTGTACAGTTACCGGACTCGTCAGTGCAGTTACCAGGAAACTTGTAGCAGTTTCTGAGTAAAGTAAATTACTTTATTTTGAATAAGACTCTATATAATACCTATATTTATGCTGGTTGGTTTTCCATCCCTTTTGTATAATTGGCTGTCCATAATACAGAATATAGAATAAAAATGGTATGCAATCTACAAGCATTTCAGTGCAGTTACCATGATGTCTCAGTGCAGTTACTAAATAGGTCCATGCAGTTACTTCTCTGGCAGGTAACTGCACAGAAAGTAACTGCACAGACGAATTCATTATTTTCAAATAATAATCACTCCCTGTCATCAAAAAAACATGGCGTCCTTGACGCCATGTGAAAGTAAATCTATGGGCGATTAAAATGCAAATTATTCAAAATGTTTTTGTTAATTAGTGTAATGGAAAACCCCAGTAACTGCACATAACTGTTAAGCTAAACATCCTTCACCTTGACCTGATGAAAATCATATTTCATTGCCTAAAAGTGATCCAATGTACCCACCCGATTGCACACAGCTTTCCGCGTCTTGGAACTCTTTTGTAAAGAAAACCACATTTGAAAAGCAGGGAGCATTCCGTTTTTATTGCGTATTTTGGTTCCTGGTAACTGCAAGGACCAAAACCTCTTGGACATGCAATTTTTACTTTTTAAAAATTGGGAGAACAAAACTACTGATTGTATCGATATTTTGTTTTTGTTATCTTGAGATAATGATGGGATAAACATAAACCAACAAACAAAATGATAAAAAAAAATTGTCTGTGCGTTTTACAGAGGTGTGAAATTTTGCTAATGTCGAAGGGACATGCATTTTGACCCCCCCTTACACATGATAACTTACTATAATTAACAGAAAAATACAATAAAACGGGCAAATGAGTATACTTTAAGGTCCGGAGGACATTGAACTTAAGCACTTCCAATTTTCAGATAAGTAGGATGAACATTTTTGAATTTATAAAATTTTAAAGTCAAAAGACAGGTTTTTTATGCATTTTTTGAAAAAGTCCCGTATAGGAAGATTGTTTTTTATTATAGTATTTGTGCTTTATTAATTAAAGTTCCACCATTGGCATTCAAAGAAACAAAGCCACTACAGCATTCTTTTGAATAAAAATGTCATTTAAAATCTTTTTTGTATCACTCTTGTTATAACAGTAATAGGTTTATCATTGCTTTTATCTTCCTAAACAGAGCGCGTACGTACACACACACACACACACACACACACACACACACACACTGTGCACATATTGTAAGCTCATGTAAAAAGCAATGGCCTACTCCCCAACCTCTCTCTCTTGCTCTCGCACACACACACACACATGCACACACACACACACACACATGAAAGACAATGTGAGATATCATATATTAATAAAAGTTTAAAACAAGGCCAGATATGAAAAACTATCACAACCATTCCTGTTTTGCACTTGTGGCCCTTACATCCAAGGACAACTTGGGGTTAATCCAAACTGAGTCAGCAATACAGTACATGTATCCAGGAGTAACGCCCAGCAAGAGACAGAGAATACTACATGGCTTGCTGTGTTGTACCAGATTTACACGAGTTTTTTTAAATAGAGGAAGGGCCCCTAATATGGACCACTTTTTGTTTTCTTGCGAAGAAGTTTCATTTTGTGGTTGGTAGTCCTTCTCTCTTAGTTGAACAGTTAGGCCTAATTAGAGTGAAATAGCTTTGATAGACCTTCAGCAAAAATTAAATACAGAAAAAATCACAAATGGTCCATATTAGGAGCCTGGGCGCCCAATATGAACCAGTGAAGCGGCCTTCACGAATCACTGTAAAAAGCCCCCTATACTTCAAAATAACATGATACAACTTAGTGTGCAAGTCAGACTTATTCAAATATGCTTTAGATTTATTTTTTCCCACTGACCGAACTGATCGTATTCTAGTCAATCATGCGTACAAAATACGGCGAAATCGTATTGGATCCCAGGTCTGTATGTGCTATAAATTTATGAGTTTTAGTCACACCATGCATCAATTATATTACAATGTACTGACCTGTCAACTTTTGTGTGTCTGTTTTCTGATAATCATTCCTATGTGCATTCCATGCCTCATCTGTCAATGCATTCATGCTTGTACAGTCGAACCCACTTAAAACGAACACGCTAGTTACGAATTTTGACTTATAACGTATTAGTTTTAAGTTCCCAACTGAATACCTCTTTCTTCATGCTTAAAAAAAATGCTTGAAACGAATTCTTTGTAACGAATTTATGCTTATAACGAGCACTTTTTGGATTCCCAAGCATGCATAATGTCTGTAATTTACTCACGCTTATGGCGAAATCTTTAAACTCGTCCCGAGATCGACATATCATATCATTTGCATAACGAACCCCTCTTTTAACAAACACGTTTCATCGCCCCAGATCCGCTTTGTCTCTAAAAGTCACAAGGCTACAAGGAGCTGCGTGTGAGGCGAGGTCAAAGGCAGGTCCATTGTGATGGCTGGGTGGCCTTCTTTATAGACACTGACCTTCTTCCCAGGGGTCATTGACCCAGTTTTAGCTATGAGAGGTGGTTCCCCTTTCATATGAGAGAGGAAACACTTCCTGCACCCGGGTCAGTGACCGAGTTTAACCTATGGGGAGTTTAATCTATGGGGCGGTCTCTTTGATGTCTTGAGAGGAAACTTGGCCAGGGTAGTACATGCACCAGAACTGGTGGACACCATGAAATCAGAGATTGATCAGAATGTGCATGTACATGCTTTTACACGACTTTTTAAATTTTACTTCTAAAATTGTGACAGTAAAAAAATCAATCAATTCTCTTAATGCGAATTTCGGTTAAGACGAACTTATTTCCCGATCCCCAGTGATTCGTCTTAAGCGAGTTCAACTGTATATTCACAATACTGGACCTGACCAAAACAAGAAGCTATTCAACTTTTTTTTAAATGAATACATGTCAATGTCTTTTTCTGCCGTTCAACAACTATAAATTACTATAATTACAGTTTCAAAAGAATTTGACCTGTGAGTTATTAAGCATTCTCATATGAATCAGCGTTAAATAGGATTGCATAAAAATTTACATTCATCACAGACATAACACCGGATCAGAAGAATACATTCAATGTCAGTGAACTAATATGCATTAACAGGAACATCATCAGTCAGTGGGTTCAATCAATTACATACATGATTGTCAATTATGTTAAAGTAAAAATCATTTCAACCTAATAAATATGTTATTACACATTTTATGCTTGGTAATTTTATAAGGCTTGAATTTAAAATCAGTAGCAAAATAAGACAAGCAGACAATAAGACATATCGCCATGCTTTTCTAAAGCGAAACAGCTGCACAAATACGGGTGTAAGAGTAATATACTGAACGGCAAAAGTTAGGGACCGCTCTTGAAAAAACCAGGCCGTCCTGACCTGGGCCTCTCCAGAACGCTGTTGGTGGCCTGGAACTTCCGATGCAGCCTGACCACGACAGAATGAGACACTCCAAGTCGTCTGCCCACTTTTCGCAGCCATGCGATGGTCCGGGCTTTGTTGAAGGTGGTCACCTTTCGTCTGGGAGGCATAGTGAGAAGATGGTGGCTAGCGGAAAATCGCGAGGCTATAAAGCCTAACTGGTGACAACAGTTCCCTCTCAACACATACCCCCTGCACGTGCATAACGAATTTTTCATCTTTCCCGCCCAGGCTTGCCCATGCGCCAGCGTAAAAATGGTCCACTTTTTGCAGTTTGGCAGTTTCTGTCTCGTGCCCTAGCCAGGCCTCCGTGGATCCCGAGCAAGTTTCTTGCTAACACAGCATTGCTCACCCACTGGTGTGTACGGCCTGACAACCATTTGGTTTTATAAACTTAGGTACAAGGAGTTTGGCACAGATGAAGTCAGCTGGTTTTTTCAAGGGCGGTCCCTAACTTTTGCCGTTCAGTATAGTTTTTCATAACAAACAGGTCTGTTTTCCTACTTCCATGATCTCAACTTACATACCCCTGTGTTTGGACTCAGAAAATCTGTTTGGTAATACAGTGGAATCCCATATAAGACTCTCTCCCTTTTAAGACCTTGGTTTTTCAGACTTTCTTGTTCATAACCTCTGTAAATTTACCCCCATTTTAAGACTCCCTCATTTTAATACCCGATTTTACCAGATTTGGGGGGTCTTAATAGGGGGGTTCCACTGTACTTTAACTTTCCATGAAGAGACAGAAAACACAAATCTACTCTTGTGTCTAGTCACTCGAAGCAGCACGCACATAGCTGGGAAAGAAGATAGCATAAAAATACACTGTGGTATTACAATTCCACTCATGCCTCTGGGAGGGAGAGGGGTGAGTTGGTAGAGCCATCAGCAGGGACTTAAATCTCACCTTGAAAATTGTATAACACAGGGCGGATCACACTGTCACTGCTGTCAGCAACACATAGCTGCCAACATTGGGAATGCACCTATAGCAGCTTCGTAGACACTGGCACTGTCCTGTGGAAAAATACAGAATCAGAAGAAGAGAGTTCTTCCATCGCCAGTTGCAAAATCAGTTAGATAGCGTTCAACACTGGGGTTTTTCCACATATCTTACTTCCATTGTCATTGGAAGCCATAGAACAATAAAAACACTGTTTATTTCAACACATATTATTCCCATTGTCTTTTGAAGCCATAGAAGATTTCATCCCATCAACAACCTTGAAAGTCTAGCATGGAGACAGGAACGCAGAAGAAGATGAATGTAGATTCTGGGCTCCTCTAGAATCCAATGTAACTCACAGAACAGGACATCAGACGGCAATGTGGTTTTTAGGACGTCATTAGAAGATGTAGTTTTGGGGTCCCACATCATCAGGCGATGTAGTTGTGTACCAGAATATAGGTTTGAGCCCAACAACGCACAGAACAAGACATCATCACACAATGTAATTTTTAGGACGTCATCAGACGATGTAGTTTTTAGGATGTCATCAGACGATGTAGTTTTTAGGACGTCATCAGACGATGTTTATAGGACGTCATCAGACCATGTAGTTTATAGGACGTCATCAGACAATGTAGTTTTTAGGACGTCATCAGACGATGTAGTTTATAGGACGTCATCAGACGATGTAGTTTATAGGACGTCATCAGACGATGTAGTTTATAGGACGTCATCAGACGATGTAGTTTATAGGACGTCATCAGACGATGTAGTTTATAGGACGTCATCAGACGATGTAGTTTATAGGACGTCATCAGACGATGTAGTTTATAGGACGTCATCAGACAATGTAGTTTTTAGGACGTCATCAGACGATGTAGTTTATAGGACGTCATCAGACGATGTAGTTTATAGGACGTCATCAGACAATGTAGTTTTTAGGACGTCATCAGACGATGTAGTTTATAGGACGTCATCAGACGATGTAGTTTATAGGACGTCATCAGACGATGTAGTTTTTAGGACGTCATCAGACGATGTAGTTTATAGGACGTCATCAGACGATGTAGTTTTTAGGACGTCATCAGACGATGTAGTTTATAGGACGTCATCAGACGATGTAGTTTTTAGGATGTCATCAGACGATGTAGTTTATAGGACGTCATCAGACGATGTAGTTTATAGGACGTCATCAGACGATGTAGTTTATAGGACGTCAT
This sequence comes from Littorina saxatilis, assembly GCF_037325665.1. NCBI lineage: Eukaryota > Metazoa > Mollusca > Gastropoda > Littorinimorpha > Littorinidae > Littorina > Littorina saxatilis. The sequence goes on along the minus strand of NC_090257.1, from coordinate 12,560,734 downwards.
CAGACGATGTAGATTTTAGGACGTCATCAGATGATGTAGTTTTTAGGACGTCATCAGACGATGTAGTTTTAAGGACGTCATCAGACGATGTAGTTTATAGGACGTCATCAGACGATGTAGTTTTTAGGATGTCATCAGACGATGTAGTTTTTAGGACGTCATCAGACGATGTTTATAGGACGTCATCAGACGATTTAGTTTATAGGACGTCATCAGACGATGTAGTTTATAGGACGTCATCAGACGATGTAGTTTATAGGACGTCATCAGACGATGTAGTTTATAGGACGTCATCAGACGATGTAGTTTATAGGACGTCATCAGACGATGTAGTTTTTAGGACGTCATCAGACGATGTAGTTTATAGGACGTCATCAGACGATGTAGTTTATAGGACGTCATCAGACGATGTAGTTTATAGGACGTCATCAGACGATGTAGTTTATAGGACGTCATCAGACGATGTAGTTTTTAGGACGTCATCAGACGATGTAGTTTATAGGACGTCATCAGACGATGTAGTTTTTAGGACGTCATCAGACGATGTAGTTTATAGGACGTCATCAGACGATGTAGTTTTTAGGATGTCATCAGACGATGTAGTTTATAGGACGTCATCAGACGATGTAGTTTATAGGACGTCATCAGACGATGTAGTTTATAAGACGTCATCAGACGATGTAGATTTTAGGACGTCATCAGATGATGTAGATTTTAGGACGTCATCAGATGATGTAGTTTTAAGGACGTCATCAGACGATGTAGTTTATAGGACGTCATCAGACGATGTAGTTTTTAGGATGTCATCAGACGATGTAGTTTTTAGGACGTCATCAGACGATGTTTATAGGACGTCATCAGACGATGTAGTTTATAGGACGTCATCAGACGATGTAGTTTATAGGACGTCATCAGACGATGTAGTTTATAGGACGTCATCAGACGATGTAGTTTATAGGATGTCATCAGACGATGTAGTTTATAGGACGTCATCAGACGATGTAGTTTTTAGGACGTCATCAGACGATGTAGTTTATAGGACGTCATCAGACGATGTAGTTTATAGGACGTCATCAGACGATGTAGTTTATAGGACGTCATCAGACGATGTAGTTTTTAGGACGTCATCAGACGATGTAGTTTTTAGGACGTCATCAGACGATGTAGTTTTTAGGACGTCATCAGATGATGTAGTTTATAGGACGTCATCAGACGATGTAGTTTTTAGGATGTCATCAGACGATGTAGTTTATAGGGCGTCATCAGACGATGTAGTTTATAGGACGTCATCAGATGATGTAGTTTATAGGACGTAATCAGACGATGTAGTTTTTAGGACGTCATCAGACGATGTAGTTTATAGGACGTCATCAGACGATGTAGTTTATAGGATGTCATCAGACGATGTAGTTTTTAGGACGTCATCAGACGATGTAGTTTATAGGACGTCATCAGACGATGTAGTTTATAGGACGTCATCAGACAATGTAGTTTATAGGACGTCATCAGACGATGTAGTTTTTGGGACCCAGCATGCTGGTCTGAACCAGGATGAGGAAGATGAAGGCGACCAGGGTGGAGAATGCGATGACGTAGGATGGCAGGATAGGAATGTGGAACAGCTTGGCCTGTAACATACAGCGTCAAATCTTCACACACTGCCAAGCAACCTTCTTTTGTCATACAGTGTGTGCGCGCCTTCGTGTGAGAGGCTGGTACACGTTAATTGTTCATACAAATGACAGACACAGGGTCACAAGCGATAACGCACCGAATACTGATTTATTATCTCTGCATCGTAATAGTATATAGGATTGCGATAACAGTATTTGTACATGTGATCATAACAGTATATAGTATTGCTGCATTAGAATGTTCCCTGTGAAATCGATCTGACATATCTTCAGGAGATTTGTCATTCTTCAACAACAACACCTAGATCTAAAAAAGTTTCTTCATTCCAACTTCATTCTCCCTGATATACTCACAAATGCCAGACATTTTGGATAGAGTAAGTAGCCCTTGAAAGTCGCCCTGTGGCATTGGAATTGCTAACCCTGTAGAACTTTCAGTGTGTCCATGCAGGAATCATGCCCATTAACCATGTCCTCAGCGTATTATCAATGCCCGTCCCAGTATAGACCAACTGGTCTGAGAGGATGTTAAACTCAAATAGTCCGTCAGTCAGAGGAACGTACCTTCAAGCGGGTGAAGTGCACAAACTGCAGGAAAGAGTCGAGCTCCAGCTGAGAGCTGTTGAGGTAGCCGAACACTCGCATCTCCAGCGACATCTTCTTGATCCTCAGGCACACTGAGTTCACTCGCGCAGCCTGCACAACACAAAGCACTTTGTAGAATTAGCGTCTGTCTTGTGATGCAGTGGAAACCTTACCCATCAGTGGAACCCGTCTTCTAAGACATCCCAATTTAAGACTTCCCCGGGATAAGGCACTTACATGTAGCAGGTCTGCACATCAGTTGACCTGGGAGATCGGAAAAATCTCCACCCTTAACCTACCAGCCAAGGCCAGGATTGAAACCCGTGACCTTCCACATAGGAGGCCGATGTCACTCTTATCCACTAGGCTACTACGCCCGTCTATATCTTTGATCTTAAAGATTTGCCAGATAACCAAGTTGAGGGTCTATAACGTCATGGAAAGTCTGAATGAAGTACTAACACGGGAATGAATGTTTGCATTTGGGTACAAAAATGGGTGCAATAATTGTTAAGTTTAATGTAACTAATGCACTTGACATTATACAGTTGAACCCCCCTTTTAAGACCCCCAATTTAAGACTTCTCCCTTTTTAAGACCTCGATTTTTCAGATTTTCTCTTCATAACTTCTGTACATTTTACCCCCATTTTCAGACCCTCCTTTATAAGACCCAATTTTCTTAGAATTGTGTAGGTCTTAAAAGGGGGGTTCCACTGTACAAGCAATGTACTGACCTGGAACAAGGGGAAGCCAAGCATGACGACCCACACCACGGGGAAGATGCTACGATACACCCACACCTTAGCCACGTCAGCGTCATTCAGCACCAAGATGCTTACACCTACAACGCACCCAGCACAATATCAGGTCAATAAACACAAACAAAACATGTTAGAAATCTATCTCTTTCACATATCTGACCAAAATAGCTTTGACTATCATAAACAGCAAAATACTTCTGTTCAAAAGAGTTACACTTTTCACCAAGAAACAAACACAGAATAGCACAGAAGTAAAGTGTTCCCATCCACTACGGACCTATGATGGTGAGCTTGGCTAATCAAAGCAGTACAACAGAACTCTCCTTTTAACACCCCCCATAGTTTTGTCCATTATAAGATCTCGCTTAATTTCTGTGACTTTTCGATCATAACCTCTCCACATTTTACCCCCATTTTAAGACTCCCTCAATCTTAAGACGCGATTTTCTCCGACCTATTTGTGGAGGTCTTAACACTGTAGTGGTGAACTCAGCTACAACTCAAAAGATTTAAACTGCATTTTGCGTAAAAACAAACGCAGAATAGCACAGAAGAAAGTGTTGTCATCCACTACAGACCTATAATGGTGAGCTCAGCCAGGATGACCAGGGCCAGAGTGGTCATCTTGGAGATGATTCCGTTCAGTAGGCTCAGACTCTGCCGCAGCAGCAGGGTGTCCTGGCAACAAGAGATAGAAGCTGAAGACAAATATCACGCAAGGCAGAAAACAGTCAGAAGCCAAACAAAAAGTGCATGCACCTGTCCATTGCGAGTAATAATACAGTGTCACCACTCTTTTGAGACCCCACAATATTAGACTTACCTCCTTTTTAAGACCTGATTTTCTCAGATTTTCGGTTCAAAACCTCTGTGCATTACCCCCATTTGAAGACTCCCTCCTTTTTAAGACCACCTGATTTTTTGACATTTTTGGAGGTCTTTAAACGGGGGTTACACAGCATCAAAAGCCATTAGTTTTGGTAGCAATTGTGTCTTTATGCTATTTTGAGATTCACATAAACTCACATGCACACATGAAAGCACACGCACACACACACAGACGCACCTGCAAACACATGCACGCACATACTTGTGCGTTTGCATACATGTGACATGCATAAGGATACACACATTGCTGACATTGTAAAATCGCTCATCTTTTATGAAAACTTCACACCAGCATGTTCATGTACAAGACACATTTACAACCATGTACTAGCAAAGCAAAAGAACGCCAACCTTGAAAGCTGTCTTGATGCTGATGGATTTCTCCTGCAGTCGGAGTTGCAGCCCCTTGACGTAAAACATGACCATCTCGCACTGAGTGCCGTAGTTTATCACTACCGCCAGCAGCACGGAGTTGAACACCACTCGACCCGCCAGCTCTACTGTGAACGTTGTCCAGTGAAACACAGGCCTGAAATGTATGAAATGCAGGAAAGTTAAATCGGATCTATCCAATTTGGAGGAATTTCTGACCAATTTGATGAATCTGAAGAATCCACTGTACCTTAATCTAGACAAACACAGCACGATTTGCTCCAAACACACCGCATGTATGGTCATTAATTAAATCAAAGTTAGTGAATGCACTTAAGGCACTGCTTTTCTCCAATGTTGAAAACAAAAAGACAGCCCATCATCTATGACGCAGCTACCTAGTAACCACTTCAGGTACACAAACAAGGAAAGTAACTCAGTGAAAGTAATCCTCAACCCTTAGAAGGAGTGCTCTTTCTTTGTCTATTTCATGACATTTAATTAGAAAATTAAACTAGACTTACGCTAGGAAGTTGAAGTTTAATTGAAATTATTAAGAGTCTATTGACAGGAACGGAGGAGTTACGTGAGTATTGTGCGCGCATGAGCAAGAAGTCAATGTTAAGAGCTGTGTGTGGTCACTAGACTGACGACTTATAGGGAGGGTCAGTTTATTGAATCATCATAAATCTACTGACAAGGGAGGGACGTAACTCCTCCGTTCCTGTCAATAGACTCTTAATAATTTCAATTAAACTTCAACTTCCTAGCGTAAGTCTAGTTTAATTTTCTAATTATTATTCATCTATTGACTACGTCACTACGTAGTCACGTGAGACTTCAGAAACAGTCTATGTGAACTCACACTCAATCAGACAAGGTAAAGAGTTCTAACTTTTATTCTCAAAATAACCATCAAGAATTATCTGACCAAAATTTGAAACAGAAACATCTTTCTTGTAGAACTTTACAAACACCCTGTCACTTGCCCAACTACCAGCTTTGAGTATTGTTTTCAAGGGCACACCTCTCTTTTCTGCTGCACTACAACTCGCACTTCGTGTGGAATGTGCTGTGTATTTCTCTGTGTCTATGCCAGCACTCCGTAACACAGCTTTGATCCATCTGGAAAAAGTCTGTTTTCCTACAGCACAATGAGGTTTTAAATAACTGATGAAGAGTTGCTTCCCTTTCCTTAAGGGCTTTGTTATAGTCAAATATTTCTCAAGTGACGTACAGGACAAAATTTCTCATTATCTGTGAATTCGAGTATTTCAGCAGGTTCTGTGTGAAACCCAGGTTTAGTAGTCTTATGTTTGCTTGAAAACACTATCACACACTTCTGATCAAAAACTCTGATATCATCCACCATTAAAGAATGTAGAGCATGTCCCCTTTGACCTGTGACTAAAGCTACTAACATACACGTTTTCAGTGTCAGTTCCTTCAAAGAAAGTTCATGCAGTTGAGGAAGTTTGTCAAAATAGTCCAACACTACATTCACATCCCAGGTATCGGTATATTTAGGGAAAGAAGGTCTTTCTTCAAAAACACCTTTAATCACTCTGCACACAACTGGATGACTACCTACAGTCTGACCCGATATCATGGGTAAGTAAGCTGACAACGCACTACGGGCAGAATTGACAGTACCATAACTTGCACCAGCGTCAAACAGCGATGCAAGAAAGTTAGCTACTCTTGCAGGGGAAGCAATGTCAGCATCAAACCTATTCTCTGAAGCATAAGATTGCCACTTTGAAATATAGCAGTTATACACAGCTCGAGTCGATGATCTGAAAGACTGAATCATCAGGTCTGCAGCACGTTGTGAGAAGCCTTCCTGGAGATAGCGTTCCCTGATACATTGCATACCAGAAGTCGAAGGGAACGATGAAGAGGGTGCAGTTTGCCCGGGTGAGAAGGTAGCGTCAAGAGTTCCTTCCCTTCCATCTCCACTGGTTCCTGGATCAGGAGACTGTTGAGCAGAGGCCACCAAACCTGCGTCGTCCAGCGTGGAACCACCACCACTCCGATGCCCATGTCCTGACGAATCTTCGTGAGAACTTGTGTGATGACACTAAAAGGAGGAAATGCATAAAACTCAAAATTTCCCAAGTTCATGGAAAAAGCATCGACAGCAAATGCTTCTGGGTCTGGCTTGTAGGACACATACCTGTCCATTTGTTTGTTTAACCTGGATGCAAATAAGTCAACAGTAGGCTTCACCTGCAAAGAATTGAGAGCCTGGGTTAATATTGTCTCATCCAGCTTCCACTCTGTATCCAGATTTATTTTCCTTGATTCAGAATCAGCAGCAGTGTTTTCTTTCCCTGCAATATGAGCTGCACTTAGCCAGATATCATGAGCGATGCACCACAGCCACATTGTATTGGTAATAGAGTCACACGTATCAGAATGACTAGTACCCATGTGATTGATACAGGCAACAGCCGTGGTATTGTCAACAAGAATACGCACATGCTTACCAATAAGTTGATCCTGAAAACACAGCAGTGCAAAGTATGCCGCTTTTAACTCAAGGTAATTGATATGGAACTGTGTTTCAACAGGCAGCCATAAACCACCTGACTGTGCGTCTCCAAGTGCACAGCCCCAGCCTGTGAGACTAGCATCAGAAGAAAGAGTGATATCTGGTGCAGACTGGTGTATGTTGTTATAAGAAGCCAACACATTATCTATCCACCACTGTAGTTCTGACTTAGCAGAACAGGACAGACTCATGCAAGAATCAAAATATCCTTTACTGCTAGCAAGCGCTGCTTTTTTCTCCTTTTCAAGCTGTCTGTAGTATAGAGGCCAGTATTTCACTGCAGGGAATGCTGCTACAATTTTCCCTATGACTTTGGCTAAGTATCGTATTGTCATTGAGGATTTGGACATTGCAGTCTTACAACACGAAAGCAGGTCTGCACTTCTATCAGGTGTAAGAGTGGTAATCATCTGCTTTGAATCTATGATTACCCCAAGATACTGAACACAATGGCTGGGCTCAAGCACTGACTTTCCTGGGTGAACAATGAAACCAACTGATCGCAATAGTTGCACTGTATCAATCACATTTTGCATACATGCTAGTCTTGTCTCAGCAAGTAACAGAGAATCATCCAGAAAAACGGTGGACAGATGACCTTTCTCTCTCAAGGTAGCAAAAACAGGCTTCAACAATTTTGTAAATTTGCGTGGAGCAAGTGCGAGACCATTTGGCATGCAATTAAACTGCCATATCTTACCATCCCATTCAAACCTCAAAAACTTTTTGTGGCCTTCAAAGATTGGTACAGAATAGTATGCATCCTTCAGGTCTATGGAAGCCATAAAACAGTCTTGCGTCACTAATTTCAACGCAGCAGCTTGGAGCGTTTCCATCTTAAAATGATGGTAAGTTATGTCTCTGTTCAAACACTTTAGGTTAAGAATCATCCTGTGTGTGCCATCTTTCTTTGGCCGTGTAAAAACAGGTGAAACAAACTGCCCCGGTTCAAATTCACACTGCTCTATCACTCCTTTTGCACTCAGCTTTTGAATCTCTGAATCAATTACTTTCACTTCCTGTTTATTCAACAAAGGTTGGTTTTTAAATGGACTAGATCTAGGTGTTGATCTAGATTGATTAAACTCAAGGTAAACACCAGACACGGTTTCAATGATTTCAGGATCTGAGGTTAACGATTTCCAGACTTCCAAGAACTGCTTTATTCTACCACCTTGAAAGAGAGAGGTCTCCGTCTTTATATCTGTGAGCAAAGAGGAGAGACATACAGATAGCTCTCTCACCTGAGAAGTGACAGCATCGTCATTTAGTTTCTCCTGGGGAACTGCGCTCTCTGACTGTTCTTTCCCCCAAACTGCCTCTTCTGATTCTGAAATCTGTTCTGCCACTGCGGCTGTCTCATGCCTAAAAAAGGCTTTCGACTATTGTTTTTCCACGGTTTGAAGTTGAACCCCCGTCTATCCACATTCGCACCTGCACTCTGTGCATATCTGTCTAGCTCTTTGGCCTCTTTTAGTGAGTTTGACAAATTGTCACCGAAAAGCTGTTGGCTACTAATTAGCACCGAGTCCGAACACAGCCCTATATCATGTGTTTTGGGAGGTGTGGGCGTAGCGCATAGCGACGTCTCAGGGAGAGCTCTCTACTGGCATGCCCAAGCATAGCGAGCGCATCCGAGTTAGCTTTGACAATTGCTTTACCCGTTTTCCCGTCTTTCATTGATTTTTCTCTCTGCGCTTTAAAAAGGGCCTGAGTAGATGACGTCACTGCAGTCGCGGCTTTTACCACGGCGCGTTGGATAGAGGCTAGCTTTAGGTCCGCCTTTTTTGCGTTCACGGGCAACAGTTTCCACACCTCAGTGTTTACTTTTGGCACTTGCAACTTCTGACAGTTGACGGGCCTTGGGTATAGATCTATCCTCTCAGCGAACTTTTCTTCGCCCAGTCCTTTGGCAAACCGTTTATCAATCAAATCTGCCATTGAGGAGGCTACTGCGTCAGCAGTAATTTCTTCTCTGTCTAGTTCGCCATCAATTTCTTTCATCAAATCTTCGTCCGAACAGACTATCGAGAGTACGTCATCGTCATCAAGGATTTCTCCATCAGATGAGTCTGAGCGATTATGAGTATGACTATCAGATTCAGAATCCCCATTGCTCTCAGGCTGATTCGATTCGACCTTGCGCTTTTTCATGAGCGTCTTGCCCTTCTTTGCATTAGGAGCACTGGCCCCCTTTCTTTTGCAACCTTGAGGCTTTTCAGACTGTGATTCGACCAACTCAGGGCCTGTCTGTGCCTGTGACCTACTTTGCTGGCTCAGCAGCGTGGGGTTCGTGAGGGCAGCGAACCTTTTTTCCCACTTGGCATCTAATTGTTGCATCAAATCTTGAATAAGCTGTTTATTCGCTTGTTCCGAGCTTGGTTTCGGATTAGGTTTATCTCCTGACTCAGCAGGCCCGGCTTTTTCATGATCACTCATTTCCGACACACAACACAGGTGGAACCGGTCACAAGCCCTCAACGATTTAAATCAATCACATTTATGAAAAAAGGAAAAACTCACCTTACAAACGAATTCCAAACACAACCAGGTTGTTTCACAAACACTTCGCAGTCAAAAAATAATTAGTCCTGCCCAAAAACCAGGGCGATGAACCACGATTTAATTCATGGTGTGGAACAGCTCGTCCATCAGCTTCAAGCTCTTACCGCCAATTGACTTCTTGCTCATGCGCGCACAATACTCACGTGACTACGTAGTGACGTAGTCAATAGATGAATAATAATTAAAGTGAAAGCAGTCCTCCTGTGCCTTAGCATTCTTTGTAACGCTGAATCCTATGGTATAACTTTGGAAACGATCTCAGGGCCTGTTGCAAAATACTTTAAGGCAAATGTAGTAAAAAAATAAAACAAATCATAGCTGTTTTTGTTTTAAGAGTTAATTAATGTCTTGAGCTCTACCTACCCATACGTCTCAAAGATGCCGAGACGGGGGAAGTCGTAGGCCCACACATACAGACCCTGCAGTACCAGGGTCATCAGCACCCACACTGAGCCAAACGCCAGGAATGTCCTGAAATAAAACCACATACCTTGTCATTTCTTTGTCGTTCTGTACTGCTTTTGCTTGTTGTTTTTCTCTGTGTTTGCCGTTTGTCAGTCCTGAAGAAGCCTCAATAGGTGAACATTTGAGTTAGTTGTGTATGTGCTGTCCTTGTATTGGTGAGTACAGAATTCTTTTGTTTTTCAATTTTTTTCACACCAGTAAGTTTACTTTGTGTGAGTGAACACACAATGGCGTCATTCACTGAATCACATGAAGAAAAGATCAACCAGAGTGTGATGGTTTCTGAAAGGTACAAATAATAACAATCGTAATAGCAACTCACCAATAAGTGACCAAAACTCCCTTCCCCCACCTTATGCTCCGTCTTTTGTCCTTAAAATTCTATGTTTCATGATAGATGCAATGTCGTCTCTTTCAAGACCTCAAATATTATAATGTAAATCAAACGGAGCCTTATATAATGAAAGTAAGGAATAAACAGTAGAGAGAGAACAAATTCTTAACACATTGTCTCCTAGGTACGGATATATCCGTACCCACTCATATGGCTCTATCTGACCAGGTACGGATATATCCGCCCAGACTGCTAGCTTCAGTCGCTTCGTGTAATGTCCATCTAACGCCTGCATTCCAGCGTGTTGATACACAGTTACTACACAGTTACTACAATTCTGAGTGACCTGCTGCAGCACAGGTGTTATCGGCTAAAATAGCTGATGACAAAGAAAAAAAGTTACCTGGTCTTTGCAATTAGTTTCTTCTGAGAGCTGCCTTGCAAAGGATTAGCTTGCAGAAATACCTTGAGAAAAAAAAGCAATATGTGAGAAATTAGAAAGCACCTAGGTTAATTGATACTGAAAAAAAAATGTTCAGAAATAACTTTGTCAGAGCTTTAATGGGCAATGGAACAGTTGCACCACTTGAATCCGAGGCAAGCATGCAACAAAGTGGACATAGAATGGTGAGCTTGGATGTGCATGTTTTTAAAAGAACAAGAAATTATACCAAGTGAACACTGTATAAATAGCAGTGTCTGCTGGATACAATGTATTTTTCTTTTGAAATGCGTTATCAGGGCTCATTATGCACAGTCTTGAGAATGGTCACTTGTCCACACTGATCTGTGCTTGCTTCAGCTTTAAGCGGCACAACTCCTCCACAGCCCCGACAGAGTTATTTCCAAACATCACCTGGTTGCATACATGTGCTCTATCACAGACACAAATACACAGACATACACTTGCACAACACACACACACACACACACACACACACACACACACACACACACACACACACACACACACACACTGACACACACACACACACACACACACGGCACAGGCTCTACCTTTTCCATGAGAGCATACATCCTTGTTGTCCTGTATGCGGAAGAAGTACACACACACACACACACACACACACACACTCACACACACACACACACACACACACACACACACACACACACACACAAACAAACACACACACTCTACCTTTTCCATGAGAGCATACATCTGCTCATTGTCCTGTATACGGAAGAAGTACAGGCCCATGATGTAAGCAATGAAGTGAAGGATGTTGGGAATGAGATACGTCGTCACGATGTGTTCACACGCCTGGGGAGTGGAAGAGCTGGGACTTGGTGTCGTGTGTTTGATTGTCGACGCCGTCCCTATCAAACTGTCTGGAATGTCACCTGGCGTTGTCGTTGTTAAATTCAGACTTGGCGTTGTCCTGGGGGATGTAATTATCTGGAGAGAAAAAAATATGAGGCAATAACTTCATTGATAAAGCCCCATGTGAGGTTCACCGTCCCACCGCATGAATCTCAAATGGTCATGCTTTTTTAAGTATGTAACGTCACTTCCATGGGGTTAAATCAGGGTCATACCAAAAATGTTCACTCGTTGAATTTAAGCTAATTTACAAACTTGATGATCAATTTATTGTGGTCAAAACATTACTAACCCCAATCCAGCCCTATATCTTTAAGTTTCTATTAGTTTTAGAATCTGAAAAGATACCTGATTGATCTGTTTGGGTATAAAAACTATGAGTGTGACTACAGGTGAGACCCACTGTATACCTTCTTATGTGATGTGTGTTTGCAGTGTTTTCTCTTTCCAGAGGAAGGGGGGGTGGAGGGGGGTAGGTGGGAGTGGAATGTGGGAAACAATAGGGTGTTACAACAGTTTTCAAATACCCTCACGTCATAAATACAAAGCTGTTGCATGTTGATCACACACACTAAACGAGACAAAGGCAGTCTCTCCAGCCCTATTGTAATCAGTTGACCCGCTTTTTCTGTGGTCACGTTCAGATCAAACTGACACACATCACCAAAATCATTCCTTTCTATCTTGGTCACTCTTCTGGATCACTGGGCATCGTAAATAGGTCACTTTAAAAAAAATATACCTGTTATGTAGGTCACTGGACATCAAAAGTAGGTCACTTATAACAAATAATTATACCTATGTAGGTCAGTATACATCAAAACTAGGTCACTGGACATCAATACCAAGTGAATTTTCAGTAAAAAATATACACTGAAAAGAGTTAAAAGAAGCAGCAAATCTTCAAATTATGCAAGTCACTGAAAAGTGAAACAATACTTGAGGTCATGCAGTGACTGAAAAAGCTGCTTTCACCCAATGTCAGATCTATGCTAACAATACACCACAGCTAGGTGTCAATGTCACTTAATCTGGGTTTTTCTTCTTTTAGCTGATAACAAAGCAGCCAGAGTACAAAGTTACGACTCAATATCACAGTGGCCATACACATGGAGGCTGTTGAACTCGTGATGAAAATACAGTGGAACCCCCCTTTTAAGACCTCAAAAACTCAGTGAAAATCAGGTCTTAAAAAGGAGGGAGTCTTAAAATGGGGGTAAATTAACAGAGGTTATGAACAGAAAATCTGAGAAAACAAGGTCTTAAAAAGAATGGAGTAAATCGGGGGGTCTTAAAAGGGGGTTCTATTGTATTTTGCTGAAACCCAGTACCTGTACTTGTTGTAGTATTTGTATCAGTACTGTACATGTACTGTTATTAAGCTGAGTGTTATCAAAAAAGTAGTTCATTACGAAACAGATAGAATACCACTTCTGGCTCATTATCACTACAAAGCAAATTTTTTTGTCTCGATCTGATTAAAACTGATGACACCCTGAACAGAAATACATACATGCATGTTCCAAGCAGTAATAGGTGTTACTCTCTTGGGGTAAAGATGCTCTAAGGTAACAAAATCCCCACAGAAAGTCTACTTCATGAATCTCACTGCACGAACCTACAGCACTGAATTTTTAGTAAAAAGACTTCGCGAAGTCTGCTTCATGAAGCTCGCTGTAGAAAGCTTTAGCAGTGAATTTTTAGTAAAAAGACTTGGTAAAGTCTTTGCGAAGTCGACATCAAAGGAAAATCAAACTGTCGGGTTTTATGTGACCAGGAGCACATGCGGACGCTATTGAGAGCATGCTATTGAGAGCTAAAGTTTGGGTGAGAAAGCCTTAGTTTAAAAGTTTGAGCATGTAGGTAAAGGTCGAGGAAGGCAGACAACACAACACAACACAACACAACACAACACAACACAACACAAACTCTTTATTATGGAGGGTAATAGATCAGGAAGAACATATGCTTTTAAGGTCAATAAAGGTCAAGACCAATTAAGGTCGGGTCACTCACCACCAGGTCCTTCTTGATGTCCAGTTTCCACTCACAGGCGATCATCTCATACATGTAGGTGTACAGCAGTAGCAGAACGATCATTACCGGATACACAAAGTTTAACAACCGCAATCGCCAGCTTTTCGGGGCGATCACATCATGACGAAACGTTCGCCAACCAATCTGAAATTCACAGACACAAATTAAAAGAGATATGTTACATTTTGAAGGGTGTTTTTACATTTAGTCAAGTTTTGACTAAATGTTTTAACGTAGAGGGGGAAATCGAGACGAGGGTCGTGGTGTATGTGTGTGTATGTGGGTGTGTGTGTGTGTCAGTGTGTATGTGTGTGTGTGTAGAGCGATTCAGAGTAAACTACTGGACCGATCTTTATGACATTTTTCATGAGAGTTCCTGGGTATGATATCCCTAGACTTTTTTTCATTTTTTTGATAAATGTCTTTGATGACGTCATATCCCGCATTTTGTAAAAGTTGAGGCGGCACTGTCACACCCTCATTTTTCAATCAAATTGATTGAAATTTTGGCCAAGCAAGCTTCGACGAAGGCCGGACTTCGGTATTGCATTTCAGCTTGAAGGCTTAAAAATTAATTTATGACTTTGGTCATTAAAAATCTGAAAATTGTAATTAAAATTATTTTTTTATAAAACGATTCAAAATTACGTTTATTGTATTCTTCATGTTTTTCTGATTCCAAAAACATATAAATATGTTATATTCGGATTAAAAACAAGCTCTGAAAATTAAAAATAATGATTAAAATTAAATTTCCGAAATCGATTTAAGAACAATTTCATCTTATTTCTTGTCGGTTCCTGATTCCAAAAACATATAGATATGATATGTTTGGATTAAAAACACGTTCAGAGAGTTAAAAAGAATAGAGATATAGAAAAGCGTGCTTATCCTCCTCAGCGCAACCGCTACCGCGCTTTTCTGGATTGTTAATTTCACTGCCTTTGCCACGAGCGGTGGACAGACGATGCTACGAGTGTACGGTCTTGCGGAAAAAATGCAATGCGTTCAGTTTCATTCTGTGAGTTCGACTGAGCTTGACTAAATGTTGTATTTTCGCCTTACGAGACTTGTTTTTTTCTTCATTAATCGGTAGTATCATCACTGGAAAACGATGGTCATTATTGAGAATGTTAAGAATGACTCCAAATCCACTAACAGCAATTTTTTCTAATGTTCGGTTTTCTTCTTTTGTGCATGCGTGCAAGCAATTGTGTGTGTGTCGAAGGGGGGGGGGGGGGAGGGGGAGGGGAGTTTGTGTGTGTGTGTGTGTGTGTGTGTGTGTGTGTGTGTGTGTGTGTGTGTGTGTGTGTGTGTGTGTGTGTGTGTGTGCGAGCAGGTGGGCATGAGTGTGTGTATGTAGTCCCTGTCAACTTTGGACCAGCAGACTCAACTAGCAAAGCTTAGTGTTCCTAAGCTCCCAAGATCAATATAAGTTCTCTGTTGTGTATCTTATTTTGTCCACTTCACGGATCAATAGATCAAGATTTTGTCAATAATTAAACATTCCGTAAACTAACCTTTATCGTGTGTGTTTTCAGTATTTCCAATGTTCATAAAAAGTAAAGCCTCTCCACATAATCACTTGCCTTGGACAGACAAAAACATGCCCTCAGAATAGTCAAGTAAAATGGAGTAAGAATTTCCCAGAAGAAAAGAGTAAATGAATTAATGCTTACAAACATGAGCAGACCCCAGTATGGTTTGAGAACTTGGTGTTTACATTTGCGCAGTGTACTTGTTGTGAAGTTGAAACTCCCTTCTTCAATGTCGGTTATCTGAAAGAAAGGACAGAAAGACTTATCACCCATTATCTTTCTTTTTTTTTTTTTTTTTTTTGGGGGGGGGGGGGGGGGGCTCAGTTGGTAGGACACTTGATTTGTGATCCTTGGGTCATAGGTTCCAATCCAGGTTGGGAAAGGCATGGGTACATTTTATGTGCTGACTCGGAGACTGTATCCATGGTCCATCTCCGTGTCACCACAGTGGCATGTAAAAGATCTCGGTTATTCTGCCATAAGTGCAGGTGGCTGATTACATCTAACAACGCAAACACCTGGGAGGATATGAACACGAATTTACGCAATGGGATTATAAAGTAATAAAAAATGGATGATTAGATTGAGTCTCTCTCTCTCTCTCTCTCTCTCTCTCTCTCTCTCTCTCTCTCTCTCTCTCTCTCACACACACACACACACACACACACACATACACACACACACACACACACACACACACAAACCTGGAACACCAAAACAAGAAGAAATGAGACTGAATTACAGCCACAGGCAGCTGCTCAACAAACTTCACACTCTCTCTGCTTACACAGAAGGGGTCTATGTAGTGGGTGCATTTCCTGTAGGTGCACTTCCTGCGGGTGTTTTTCCTGTATACAAAGAATGCATCCAAGTGCATGTCCTGTGGCGTTCCGCTGATTTTGCTGAGTCATGTGATGCTTAACCAAATCGGTAAAATTTGATATTTTTCTATACCTTTTTTTAATTGTTAAAACACAAAGAGCTTCAATTCGGTCTTGCAATTTTAAATGAATAAATTTGAAACTCCATCTAGCCCTGACCTGTCATTTTGGATGTCACAAGGGAAGCAATGCTCTGATGAATCATGCCCTTGGCGCGAGATTGAGCAATGTCGTACCCAGGTGCATTCCCTGTATACAGGAAAAACATCTACAGGAAGTGCACCTACAGGAAATGCACCCACTTTTGCTTGATTTTGACCCTTTCTGCTCCTCTTTGACAGTAGAGCTGTACCAACTGTATCATTTTATCGACTCACATCGACTCTGACAGTAGAGTTGCCGCTGACAGCAGTGCCGTGGCTCTCGGTGGAGTTCTCCACTGACATGTCGCTGGCGTGCTGCAACTCCTCAGCGACGGGGTTAGGGGCAGCGTAGGACAGGCCCAGCCCCATGGAGTGACTCTGGATGCTGTGGACGCTGGTCAGTCTGGGCAGTGAGGGAGAGTTAGGGGCCTTGTCGGGCAAATCAGCATCAGCATGATCGTCAGATTTGAACATCATCGCGTAACTACGATCGTCGGCGAAAGACCCCACGATTGCAACATTGGATACCTCTCTTTGCGCTCGCGTCATGTCCTGCAAGAGAATGCTTATGGTCACAAAGTTTGTTAGGCCAAGGAAAAAATTCAATCAGTGTTTCTGATTCCCCGACCGACCCTTGTATTTTCTCATGACCCTAGAACTTCTTGTGATCGTAAAAAAACCTTTAAAACAATTAAAATTGACAAAACAAATTTTGCATTCTTTACAAGAAAAGTTATTCTCACGCGACATCCGGCTAATAAAAACCCATTTGCGAACAAATCAATCAAAAACAAAAAAACAAAAACTTTTCCTTACTGACCTGACCCTATATTGTTTTGTGTCTTAATGTCATCGGAAAGAAACTTCTTTCTAATGTTCTACTTGATCATACTACATGATCATACTACTTGATCATACTACATGATCATACTACTTGATCATACTACATGATCATACTACTTGATCATACTACATGATCATACTACTTGATCATACTACATGATCATACTACTTGATCATACTACATGATCATACTACTTGATCATACTACATGATCATACTACTTGATCATACTACATGATCATACTACTTGATCATGCTACATGATCATACTACTTGATCATACTACATGATCATACTACATGATCATACTACATGATCATACTACTTGATCATACTACATGATCATACTACTTGATCATACTACATGATCATACTACTTGATCATACTACATGATCATACTACTTGATCATACTACATGATCATACTACTTGATCATATTACATGATCATACTACTTGATCATACTACATGATCATACTACTTGATCATACTACATGATCATACTACTTGATCATACTACATGATCATACTACATGATCATACTACATGATCATACTACTTGATCATACTACAAGATCATACTACTTGATCATACTACATGATCATACTACTTGATCATACTACATGATCATACTACATGATCATACTACATGATCATACTACATGATCATACTACTTGATCATACTACATGATCATACTACATGATCATACTACTTGATCATACTACATGATCATACTACATGATCATACTACTTGATCATACTACATGATCATACTACATGATCATACTACATGATCATACTACTTGATAATACTACATGATCATACTACATGATCATACTACATGATCATACTACATGATCATACTACTTGATCATACTACTTGATCATACTACATGATCATACTACTTGATAATACTACATGATCATACTACATGATCATACTACATGATCATACTACTTGATCATACTACTTGATCATACTACATGATCATACATGATCATACTACATGATCATACTACATGATCATACTACATGATCATACTACTTGATCATACTACATGATCATACTACATGATCATACTACATGATCATACTACTTGATCATACTACATGATCATACTACATGATCATACTACTTGATCATACTACATGATCATACTACATGATCATACTACATGATCATACTACATGATCATACTACATGATCATACTACATGATCATAATACATGTACAATTACTGTTGTGTTCATAAGCATAACAAAACTTGTCCCCTAACAGATCTCTTGAGAAACCACTTGCCGCTATTTAAAGGCCCACTCCGCCTCGTGAAAACAATTCGCCTCATGGTCTCAGATATGGCAAGGCTTTTACATAGGAAAAGACCATCCCTCCACTTGGTCACATACCAAAAAAGTCAGTCAACACCTGACTGCTTGCTGTGGTGAGTTGGAATTTTTTGATGAATTAATTTCCAAACAAGTCGCGTAAGGCGAAATTACTACATTTAGTCAAGATGTGGAACTCACAGAATGAAACTGAACGCACTGCATTTTGTCACAATGACCGTAGTCCGCCGCTCGTGCAAAACGCAGTGAAACTGACGAGCCTGTTTATAACGCGTTAGTGGTTTTGCTGTGCTGCATAGCACGCTCTCTTCGTTTTAACTTTCTGAGCGTGTTTTTAATCCAAACATATCATATCTATAATAATATGTTATATAATATATGTTTATGGAATCAGGAACCGACAAGGAATATGATGAAATTGTTTTTAAATCGATTTCGGAAATTTAATTTTGATCATAATTTTTATATTTTTAATTTTCAGAGCTTGCTTTTAATCCAAATATAACATATTTATATGTATTTGGAATCAGAAAATGATGAAAAATAAGAATAACGTAAATTTGGATCGTTTTATAAAAACAAAATTTTAGTTACAATTTTTAGATTTTTAATGACCAAAGTCAATAATTAATTTGTAAGCCTCCATGCTGAAATGCAATACCGAAGTCCGGCCTTCGTCGAAGATTGCTTGGCCAAAATTTCAATCAATTTGATTGAAAAATGAGGGTGTGACAGTGCCGCCTCAACTTTTACAAAAAGCCGGATATGACGTCATCAAAGACATTTATCGAAAAAATGAAAAAAAACGTCTGAGGATATCATACCCAGGAACTCTCATGTAAAATTTCATAAAGATCGGTCCAGTAGTTTACTCTAAATCGCTCTACACACACACACGCACACACACACACACACACACACACATATACACACAGACACACAGACACACCGCACACACACACACACACACACACACACACACACACACACACACACACACACACACACATACACCACGACCCTCGTCTCGATTCCCCCTCTATGTTTAAAACATTTAGTCAAAACTTGACTAAATGTAAAAACACACATTAGGGCAAAGCTTTATACAGTAACATAATCAGGACCCTGCACGCAATGGAATAGCCTGAGTAGTAGTTACTACACAACACATGTACCAACAGAGAAGCAACAAGTCGCGTAAGTCAAAATTACTACATTTAGTCATCAAGCTGTGGAACTCACAGAATGAAACTGAACGCACTGCATTTTTTCACAATGACCGTTGTCCGCCGCTAGTGCAAAAGGTAGTGAAAGTGACGAGCCTGTACATGTTTAGCGCGGTAGCGGTTGCGCTGTGCTGCATAGCACACTTTACTGTACCTCTCTTCGTTTTAACTTTCTGAGCGTGTTTTAATCCAAACATATCATATCTATATGTTTTTGGAATCAGGAACCGACAAGGAGTAAGATGAAATTGTTTTTAAAACGATTTCGGAAATTTAATTTTAATCATAATTTTTATATTTTAAATTCATTTTCAGAGCTTGTTTTTAATCCGAATATAACATATTAATATGTTTTTGGAATCAGAACATGATGAAGAATAAAATAAAAGTAATTTTGGATCGTTTTATAAAAAAATAATTTTAATTACAATTTTCAGATTTTTAATGACCAAAGTCATTAATTAATTTTTAAGCCTACATGCTGAAATGCAATATCGAAATCCAGCCTTCGTCGAAGATTGCTTGGTCAAAATTTCAATCAATTTGATAGAAAAATGAAGGTGTGACAGTGCCGCCTCAACTTTTACATATAAAGCCGGATATGACGTCATAAAAGACATTTATCGAAAAAATGAAAAAAACCGTCTGGGGATATCATACCCAGGAACTCTCATGTCAAATTTCATAAAGATCGGTCCAGTAGTTTACTCTGAATCGCTCTACACACACACACGCACAGACAGACAGACAGACAGACACACACACACATACACCACGACCCTCGTCTCGATTCCCCCCTCTATGTTAAAACATTTAGTCATAACTTGACTAAATGTAAAAAGAACGAAACATGAAGAAGAACAAAATACTCGAGCAAAGCTGAATAATTTACTCTGCGCACTACATGCAATGGAATAGCAATTACCATAGATGGATGACTCCTTGGTTAGAGATATGGCTGTTTCTTCACACACACTCAGACATATATCCATCAGCATAGTTTTTTCTGCTACAGAACTTTCCTTCCACTTACACCAACTAACAGTACGTAACATCTCCTTTGTGACTGATCGAAGTAAAGAGTGAGCAACCCCACTTGAGGATGGAGAGATAACACTTGATGTGCTGAACACTAGGTGTAATGTAACTCTGTGTGCTGATTAGTATAAGTGCATTCTTCTAAACAATGGCTGGTAGACTGCGACTGTGGCTTTTGTGCTACACAGTGGTGCCTGTCAAGGGAAATCCTTGCAGTATAATCACACATTGTTTCTCTGATACATAGAACTAGGAGACTCCCGAGTTCAGTTCAAACCTTTTTTTTGTTCTTTTTATATTTAGTCAAGTTTTGACTAAATATTTTAACATCGAGGGGGAATCAAAACGAGGGTCGTGGTGTATGTGCGTGTGTGCGTGCGTGTGTGTGTGTGTGTGTGTAGAGCGATTCAGACTAAACTACTGGACCGATCTTTATGAAATTTGACATGAGAGTTCCTGGGTATGAAATCCCCGAACGTTTTTTTCATTTTTTTGATAAATGTCTTTGATGACGTCATATCCGGCTTTTCGTGAAAGTTGAGGCGGCACTGTCACGCCCTCATTTTTCAACCAAATTGGTTCAAATTTTAGTCAAGTAATCTTCGACGAAGCCCGGACTTCGGTATTGCATTTCAGCGTGGTGGCTTAAAAATTAATTAATGACTTTGGTCATTAAAAATCGGAAAATTGTAAAAAAAAAATAAAAATTTATAAAACGATCCAAATTTACGTTTATCTTATTCTCCATCATTTGCTGATTCCAAAAACATATAAATATGTTATATTCGGATTAAAAACAAGCTCTGAAAATTAAATAGATAAAAATTATTATCAAAATTAAATTGTCCAAATCAATTTAAAAACACTTTCATCTTATTCCTTGTCGGTTCCTGATTCCAAAAACATATAGATATGATATGTTTGGATTAAAAACACGCTCAGAAAGTTAAAACAAAGAGAGGTACAGAAAAGCGTGCTATCCTTCTTAGCGCAACTACTATCCCGCTCTTCTTGTCAATTTCACTGCCTTTGCCATGAGCAGTGGCCTGACGATGCTACGAGTAAAATGGCATTGCGTTCAGTTTCATTCTGTGAGTTCGACAGCTACTTGACTAAATATTGTATTTTCGCCTTACGCAACTTGTTTTTGTGTGAATTAGAGTGTGGGGGCTGCAGGGGGTGGTCAACTAATGACATTAGTAATAATATTAGTATGTTTATTAATATTCGCTTGTTAATTTCCTAAAGTAATTTACCTTTTAGTTACACTTGTAATTGCTAATAACACTCGGAAAAGAAATCTAGAGTGAACAACATATACAACAACAGCTGACACATTAGGTTGAAAATACAATTTGTGCCAGCCAAGCATTGGAACTATATATCATATAGTGCCCCCCTCCCCCCTTCTGTGCAATCTGATCAAGTCACAAAACGTTCTTCATTCTGCACGATATCCGTTTGTATGGCCATGTTGGGTTTGATGCGTGCATGCCTGGTTTTCTCCTGTAGATGGGTGTCGGCACAGAAGGTCTGCCCGCTGTCCTCAGCCAACATGCTCCGTCTTCATGGCAGCTCAAATTTTTTTATCGAGGTTCTCTCCTCTAGATCCGCCGTGTTTCGCCTAGGGGCTTGCGCTGCCTAGTTGATAGGGTCACCTCGTAGAGGATGTGGTCATAGACCACGCACGGTCGGTCTTGGGATAGGGAAACGTTATGCTAGTCCGGAGGGATTACGCCACAATGGCCACCTCGCGAAGACCCAGGGTCCTAGACTAGGGAGGTCCAAGGGGGAGCACCGGGAGGGCTACCCCTCTACCCGCACCTCCAACACAATCCCTTCCCCTGGTAGCTTCATCCCCAAGGAGGAAACAGAGCTACCTGCAACACCCCATTCTGCACGATAAGGACTTTGAGTTTGATCTCTGTATATGGGTCTGTTTTGGAAGTGTGCCAATTTGATTCATGTCATGTTGTTATATGGCACAACTGAGTGACTGTCACCAAATAAGATCCAATTCTCTCCCTTTTTCTTAAAAAAAAAAGATATAAATCATTTTTATTTTTTTGGGTTTGGGGGAGGTATTAACAAGCACATATATTTTGCTGAGTGAATTTTTGTATGAGTGTAATGTGTCAAATCACAGAATGTGACTGGCTCATCAACTGTTTAAAACTTTAATTGATTAGAAACTGTTTCTTTCTTTATTTGGTGTTTAACGTCGTTTTCAACCACGAAGGTTATATCGCGACAGGGAAAGGGGGGAGATGGGATAGAGCCACTTGTCAATTGTTTCTTGTTCACAAAAGCACGTAATCAAAAATTTGCTCCGGGGGCTTGCAACGTAGTACAATATTGATTGATTGATTGATATATGACCTTACTGGGAGAATGCAAGTTTCCAGTACAAAGGACTTAACATTTCTTACATACTGCTTGACTAAAATCTTTACAAAAATTGACTATGTTCTATACAAGAAACACTTAACAAGGGTAAAAGGAGAAACAGAATCGGTTAGTCGCTCTTACGACATGCTGGGGAGCATGGGTAAATTCTTCCCCCTAACCTGCGGGGGGGATTAGAAACTGTTCCAGCTACTGCAGGTTCCACTGTTTTACTACAGTCCCATATGTAGTGCACACCGCCTTTAGCTAGTTCTACGGCCTTCAGAGGACCATGCAGGTCAGTCATGGTGGCTGATCTTTGAGCTCTGTGTTTGTACTTGTAAACAACCCTTAGACTAGATGATTCTGCAAAATGTGCACCTTCCTATGAATTAGTTTTTGTAAGTGTGTGTGTCTGCGTGCAGTTGAAAGAGGAGAATGAAGATTTCAAAAGTTAGGAAGTTTATCAGGAAACCCCTTGCGCATACGACGATAATTATGTGTTTGAGCATGGGTGGGTGTGTGATACTGTCATTACTGACACTGACAGTGACAGACACAAACATTGATCGGATGTCACTGAAAACCAGCGACATTTTTTAACCTAGACCAGCATGGGGTCTCGACTCAGTGTCAAAACTATCTAGACACGGTGGTAAACGAAATGCACCTTAGCGTCATACAGAAGTGCTTTGGCACAGCCTGATCATACACGCATGTGATGATGCTCTCCATTCCTAACTTTTCTTTCTGCTTCATGCAGTCACTCCCACCACGAACCACGAGGTTGTGCAACTTGCTTACTTCCCCTTCTCTGTCGGGACGTTTCATGGACTGGCGCGTCCAATGAAACGTAAGCAGGGGTGAGCGAATTTCAAACGTCCATCTTTTCCGACGTGTTCGCTGTCCTTTCCGTCGGGCCATTCTTACATGCAAGACGCAGTTTTTGAACTGTTTGACTACTCATGAGCTACAGAACGCAAGACAAAATGATTAGGACAACACGCGAAAACAAAAAACCGGGGGGAGAGGTAATAATTGTGTATTATCGACGATTGTGCTATGTGCCATTATGTGGACCACGGCGCCATTGTTGTTGACATGGTTCTCTCTAGCTGAAAGCACGCTCGCTCTCCTCGTTTAGACTTAGAAGTTAGATGGAATGCCAAGTACATTCAATAAGTGTATAATTTTTGACCATGATAATGCAGTGTTATAAATTAATGAAATCTGTCTTCCAGAGAAAGACCCCCCCAGACCCAGCCCAAGCGCCGCGCCGTTAGTGTTCGCTGGCGTTCTCTCTAGTGTTGGTTCTTAGGTTAGTCCAGTCAGAGATACTGTAGCTCCAGTGAGGTCAAGATTCCTACTAGTTTACTGTGCAGTTTCGAAGGAACGTTTTTTCTTGTACCGCCGCTTGTAGGAAACATCGCTGTGACTGAGCACATGAGAAGCTAGTGCTCAGAAAAAACAAATGGCATCTGAGTGTTTTTGTTTTGTTTCGAAGACAAACTCTCTTTAGTTTTAAATACAACAGTTCTGGAGCATGATTGAATAATATTGCACCAATTAAATTTAAGAGATAGTGAAAACGTATTTTCACTCTAGATTGATTTGAAGTAATCTTTGGCTGACTAATGTGCATAGCCTTCGGATGTACAGTAATAAATGTAAAATCATGTGTCTTCAAGGACCAGAAGCTTGCTGTCCAGGGCAAGAAAAACGTCAAAGGAGAGGATGTGGCCAGACCGCGCCGTGCTGCTTTTGGTGATATCACAAATGTAAAGTCATCTTCCTTCTCTTTTCTTCTACACAGTTGTGGATGTGATCATATCACTATCAAGCCTTATCTTATCGTATAGTGTACAACATTTTGCATCAGTCAGAAATCCATTGCATGTGAAGTCGTCTTTCTCTTCATTTAGTTTTGTCAATTGAATTGTTGATGATACTCTTGCAAAGTTTCATGTATTGTCTTTTATTCATATATTGTACATTTTGCATTATCAGTCAGAAATCCATCATAATTCACATGTGTACAGTGTAGCCCAGCTGATGTAACTTGTATAAGTTGTAACGTGTGTGCATGGTGGGCAAGAGGCTGTATCATTAATTGCCAGCTGCATGACTTATTGCGTATTGCTGCTTCAAGTCTCACTTCCATTGATACCTGTGCTTCCATACTTCCACAGTATATGATGTGAATTATACGATGTGTACAATGCTAGCGACGTGTGTGTCAACAATCACAGCAATCCTTTACTGATCAAAGTTTGGTTATCAGTGTAACTGTAAGGTCGGGAAATGTGACACTGACAACTGGATTTTTCTGCGTGTGTTTGTGCCTATGTGTGTTTTTTTGTTGGTATTGTAGTTTGTACATCGCCGTGAGCTCTTGTGGGCGGGGTGAATAATAAGTGATGATTGTTATTATTGACTGGCTCTCTCTATCATGGCAAGCAGGCCTCACAGAAAAATGCCGCCAACGGCAAGAAGGATGCAGGCAAGAAGACGGCCATCCCCAGGATGGCGGAGACCAAGACAAAGCCTGCGGGTGCTCGCACCAAGACCACGGCCGCCACTCTGGCACAGACGAAGAAAACCACCACTACACAGCCCCCAGCAGGAGGGGGCCGAGCCAAAGACGGGAAGCATGTCGCCGTAGAGACAGAAGTGACGTCATCGCAGGATTCATGGTCACAGGACTCGGCTGTGTCCTCCTCGCAGGAGTCCGTAGCCTCGGGAGACTCCAACAACAGCATGTGTGATATCATCATGGCCGACCTGGACATCAGGTAGGGTTGCTTGTCAACAGGTCTGCTTGTTTTCTTCTTGAAAACTTCATATTACTGTTGCACTTTCAGTGTAAGCTCTGTTATTAAATCGACGAAGTCAGCTTTGCGAAGTCTGGCACTGAATTCTTGGTTAACAGGCTTTACGAAGTCTTCGCGAAGTCAACTTAGGACTCGCTTAAGGACAGCCTATGGAATTTTTCTTCAAATACATGGTCTAAAACTGCTCAAACCTGATTGTTGTGGTTCTTGGCATGGGAGGAACCGACACCTAGTTATCTATGTTCCTGGCTAATCCGATGGTAAGCTGCAATGGTTGAGCAAAGCTCTGCCATATTATGAACACATCACCATTCTCCAGGTTGTTTCATCACTGAACTAATTTGAACTTACTAGTATTAAATTTGCATGGGTGAAACTCTTCCGCCTCAGGGCGGAAATCCGCCAAATGAAATTGGTCAAATAAGGATTTCTTTAAAAAAAAAAATTTAAAAAAAAAAGATTTTTTTTTTTTTTTTTTTTTCGCCGGCGATCCGATTCGTTTTTCCCCTAACACAGTGACCGGACATCGCTGAGTCTTTGTTTCACTGGGCCCGCGAATTATCGGACTACAGCTTGGCATTTGTTACCATGTTTAATGTGCAAATTTGTGTGTTTGAGATACCAGGATAGGCCTACTTTTACCCTTAAAAGCCTGATTTTTCGTTTTCTTCCGGGGGCCTTCGCCCCCCTGGGCCCCCCGAGCAGGGCGTTGCCCCTGCAGGGGCGGACAAGGGAGGGGGTTTCTGGGGTTTCCGGAAAAAAAAAACAGCCAAAAAATAAAAATATTTTTATGGTGCATTTCTTTATTTTACATTGAGTTTCAATTTTTGGGGTATTAATCAGTGACAAAATCTGCTGCCTGAAACTGGTAATGATCATCCTCAGAATGCACCAGATTGCACCATTTTGCATCCTTTTTTTCAAAATTTTCCGGGGGGGCATGCCCCCGGACCCCCCTAGCAAGCTAGGCGCTTCGCGCCGTCGGCTCGGCGCTAAGCGCATTCACACCCATATCTTCACAATATACTTTTGGGAACCCCCCCATAAAATGAACTGATCCGCCCCTGCCCTGCACCCCACTAGGGCTTGGGCGGCCCCTGGACCCCGGCCTCATTTTCCTTATTTTCAATTCTGATCAGTTTCACCCATGAATTTGCATTGTCTGTGCTGCTTCAAAACATAACGGTCATTCACGTAAAATTCCACTCGTTCAAAAAACACGTGTGTGCGTGGGAGTTTCAGCCCACGAACGCAGAAGAAGAAGAAGCTTCAAAACATGCAGCTTCATCCCACTGGGCATTGTTACCCCTTGTTTTGGTGAATACTTCCTGACTGAAAGTTATGATTTGCTTTGTTGCAGCCATGACGAACTCAACCATTCCCGCATGTCACTAGACAAGAGCATCCACGAGAGTTGCGACTCCAACCAAGATGAGATGCCAGAAGTGAGACATTTTTCCCCACATTGCTCCGTCTGTCTAGCCTTGGGCTGCGTTATCCCTGCAGGGTTTATTGACTGTTTGGTCTCAGGAGCTTTCTGTGCATGTCAGTGTTTGTGTTTACATGTGGTGAATCATGAATGTGCCCTAATTTCAAGCTTTGTATGTCTCCCTGACATCGTGTCATGGCTACCCTTCATTTCATGTTGTAGTCACATTTGTGTTTGGTATTCTTTGTCTAAAAAACTTTCCTGAAGTGTGCATGCTTGGGAAGGGACGCATGCGTGCTGTACTATGCTGCTAGTGCGGGTGTATTGTGTATGTCCCTCATACTTATTGTATAGGGGTCCTAGCACAGACCAACAACAAGAACAGTGGTAAAGTGTGTGATGACTGTGCAGGTTCCCCTGGATGCTGAAGACATTGACCACGATGATGTGGGAGACATAACACTGGTGGCGCTCTACGCTCATGACATCTTCAAATATTACAAAGAGAGGGAGGTGAGTCAACGTGTCTTTCCTCGGCCACGGATCACATGTACACTTCTTGTCAACAATAAATGTAATTTTAGTCATGTCTTATTTGAACTAAACTACAGGACTAATCTACAACCATACATAGGATTACAGACCTGTTTACCCTTACGATTTTGGCGTAATTTATTACGATTTTCTTTAAAAAAAATACGCCATTCCGCTATCCGTGTCAAGACTATGATTTTCATAAATGATTAAAATGTAAAAAAAAGTAAAAAAATAATATTTTTTTTATTTTATTAATTCACGTGTTTGGCATTGTTTTTCTCAATGGCAAATGGGGTGAAAAAGCACAGGACTGACCAGAGATCATGTCTGTCTGATGAGACGCTGGAGAGCCTTCTAGTAGTGAAGTCTCGCCCTCACTCATTCGGCAAGCGCAAGTACAGTTGAAAAGCGCTTGACACACTGAAAAAGGCTTACTACGAGCAAAAGTAAAAGAATCGGTGATGCATGTGCTTTTGATGTGATCTTCTTTGAAATTATGATAACAAAAACTGACTGATGTGTTTTGTTTGTGAATGATGGATATATGTGCATGATTGCGTTTCGCAGACACAGTTGTCATGTGCGTTGTAATTGGCGACGAATGCTGGATGATTACTATTTTTGTGCCAGGATTACTATTTTTGGGGCTGAGCATTACTCCAATACTCTTATGGGGGTAAACAGGTCTGGGATTAGCATCAAATGTTCGTGCATAAGCTCACACAGTACTTACCTTCTGTTGGTATTTCTAATGGTATGCCTGAAATTCCAACTCGTGCCAAGTCCAAAAAACTTTCGCACGCACTTAGAAGCATACACAGACCTCTTCACACAGACACAAACATATGCAACAACACACGCACTTTGTTGTCCTCACTGAGAGGCATCGAAGCATTTTTGTCCAAATGTGAAAGTTCACTGCCTGATCAGATCCTCGGTTAAGTACTGTATGCGTGTTGCACATTATACCAAGCTGATATTTTTAAAATTTCACCTGATCTCTGTTTGTTGCTTGGACTCACGAAATGTTGAACAATTTTACACAGTGTTCAGCTAATCATGTTTGCAAGAGCACTGTCACATTTTCTGTGTCTTGGGACTTCCAGTTCCAGCGCATAGAGTGGAACTTTTAAGTCCCCTGATTCGAGACTTTCCTCCCATTTTAAGACCTTAACCTCCATTTTTACCTTGAGACTTTTTAAGACCTGATTTTCTGAGATTTGTGGAGATGTTAGAAGGGGGGGTTGAGCTGTACAGTGACGTGTGTGGTCCATGTTCCAGGAGCAGTTCAAGGTGCGGCAGTACCTAGACAAGCAGCCCCAGTTCACGCAGCGCATGCGCTCTGTGCTGGTGGACTGGCTAGTGGAGGTGCAGGAGAACTTTGAGCTCAACCACGAGACGCTGTACCTGGCAGTCAAGCTGACCGACACCTACATGTCTGTCACCCCCGACGTGCCCCGTGACAACATCCAGCTCCTCGGCTCCGTCGCCCTCTTCCTCGCATCCAAGTTTGATGTGAGCAATACTGGATTTTCATCTTGTACTGGTGAAGGGTTGACTATGGCAAGAGTGAGATGGCCTTAGATAAAAGTTTTAAAAAATCATGCCAAGTTTGAGATCCAGAGATCTGTGCTCTCCATGCTTTACATGATATGATTTATTGATTAGGAATAAAACAGAACTCGGTCAACAGTGAATGCATATAAATCCAAACATAATAAAAAAAACGCTCGCGCTGGACCCGAGTACTCTTCAGACTGGCTCGCTCAATAAATATAAATGTTTGGAATGTCTGTGGTGTGAATGTTGGTTTCTGACCAGAAATGCAGATCTATCTCTGGCCGATTCATAGATTCAACCTACAAACTGCGACCTCATCTGTGATCAGATATGTTTCGACAAGCATTAAACGGATGAAATTAACCACATGCAGTTTATTCTTCAGAAAAATGCACACAAAAACTGGGTTGGGTTCGGTGATTTGTACATAAACGTCTTCCTCGCGATAGATTCGCTTATTATTTTGTCTTATGAAGCCGTCATCAACACGAACACAATGATTGCAGAAGCAAACTCTGTACCTACACGACCGAGACACAAGACTATTTCACAGCTGCAATGAGAATAGAGAACAAAGACGTTTTGGGTAAGCTTACTCACGTCAGGTCTTCACTGACAAGCTAGGAACAGACGGAAAATTCCGAACAAAAGTAAATGACGTCAAAGTCTCTTTCGCTTTGCGTGTAACTTTGTCATGACGTATTTTTGTGTGACGCGTTCGGCTGTTCTATCAGGTCAATGGCTGCGTGTTGCCCCGCCGGTGTGAACTCCTCCTACGGCCAAGTCGTTTTTGTGGTTTATTTCGCATTTAGGTCCCGGGTAACATTATGAAGTTTTAATACGATCAATCGGACCTATTATCAAGGTAGTGTATCAACTTTTGAACGAACTGCGCCCAGTAGTTTCCCAGCAATAAGCTGTTAAGTGGAGAAAGACAGACACACAATTAAAGTCTGCTGAGCCCTAGTACTAGCGTACTCGGGGATAATAGGACAATACAGGTATAACACATGTAACTTTGTAACAATACCAACCACATGTATGCAGAAACATGTTGTGCTGG
This sequence comes from Littorina saxatilis, assembly GCF_037325665.1. NCBI lineage: Eukaryota > Metazoa > Mollusca > Gastropoda > Littorinimorpha > Littorinidae > Littorina > Littorina saxatilis. Next base: position 12,530,366 of record NC_090257.1, on the reverse strand, counting down.
TGAAGTTTTGACAAGGGGAAGAGTGAGATCACCTTGCCTTCTATAATGTTTTCATTTATAAGTTGTTGCTGTTATCACTATCAGACAGAAGTCTATTATACTAGATGTAATAACTACTATTACCAGCAGTCGACACGCGGTGATACATATGCCCTTTGACCTTTCCTTGGGGATATCCCGTACTAAAAATAGAATACGGGATTGTGGGAAAATTGTTCAAGGGCACTCATGCACTATATTCGATTTTCAATACTTGACTCAAAACCTTTGGGATAAATCAAAAAGAATAAAATACAAGAATATAGAGTTCAGAAAAGAAGGGAAAGTTGAACAAGAAGAGCAAACGCTCGATCGAGTCACTTTCGCAGTTCTGAATATTATATGAGGCATCAGATGGACAGGAAGAAATTGCTATTCACAACACAATGAGTCACGTTCAGATAAAATTTGAGCCCGGTCACTTTTATAGTTTCCGAGAAAAGCCCAACGTTAAGTTGTGTGTTGCCGAACAGAAAAGGCTAGTTATCTCCCTTGTTTTTCTGATAACGTTCGTAAAAGGCTACAGATGTAAATACTTTGATGTAAAGAATAATCCTACAAAGTTTCAATCACATCCGATGAACTTTGTCAAAGATATAAAATGTCTAATTTTTCCTTTGACGCTGACCTGTGACCTTGAAAAAGGTCAAAGGTCAAAGGTCAACGAAACCATCGTTAAAGTGTAGAGGTCATTGGAGGTCACGACTAAACAAAATATGAGCCCGATCGCTTTGATAGTTTCCGAGAAAAGTCCAACGTTAAGGTGGTGTCTACGGACGGACGGACGGCCGGCCGGACAGACTAACACTGACCGATTACATAGAGTCACTTTTTCTCAAGTGACTCAAAAATCATGTTTTACAAGTCTTTGGGGATTTGAACTCGAGACCGTCGGATTTGGAGGCAAACATCTTTGCAACACGGCTCACAATGTATAGGTGTGAAAACTAAGACTTGAACTGCTAACATAACTGCCACGTGCCCGGGTTTTTTTAATCGAGCATTTGTTGACTCGTCGTTTTCCCCGTTTGTATTTGTGTTTTGTACATTTTCTTGATATCATCATTACATGTAGTCGCAGTGTTGCCTATTGGGCAATCAATTTTCACCAAAGCAGATGATGTTACTAAACAAGAGGCGAAGCCTTCAAGGCTCACGTAAGAAATAGACACACAGTAACACAAACTCAATCACTCCGTCACACATACACACCCACACACACAGTAAGCTTAGGTGACGACTGTGCAAGAAAGAGAGACACTAGATCTAGATCTGTCTGTGTCTGCATGTAGCCTACTTACAGGGACACGACTGCCAAATAGTCTCGGCCCGCTCAAAATAACAATGACCGAGACCACACACACCACGCGAGAGAGAAAGACTACAGGGAGGCATGCCGTCATGATGCATTAATTGACGTCAAACACTTTTGACCGTGACGTAATCTTATGCGAGCTTTATCCATAGTCTTGGATAACCACTCACACATAGACTCGGAAATGTTAAAGTTTCTACCACAGACATACACACACACGCACGCACAAACGCACGCACAGACAGACAAAGTTACGATCGCATAGGCTACACTTACGTGAGCCAAAAACCAAAAATGAATGGGTAATTCTGGGGATATTGTCCCGCTGGAAGTACTCAATAATTATGCAACTTTTTTTTACATTTAGTCAAGTTTTGACTAAATGTTTTAACATAGAGGGGGAATCGAGACGAGGGTCGTGGTGTATTTGTGTGTCTGTGCGTGTGTGTGTGTAGAGCGATTCAGACTAAACTACTGGACCGATCTTTATGAAATGTGACATGAGAGTTCCTGGGAATGATATCCCCGGACGTTTTTTTCATTTTTTCGATAAATACCATTGATGACGTCATATCCGGCTTTTTGTAAAAGTTGAGGCGCTGTCACACCCTCATTTTTGACTCACATGCGAAGCAAAAGTGAGTCTATGTACTCACCCGAGTCGTCCGTCCGGAAAACTTTAACGTTGGATATTTCTTGGACACTATTCAGTTTATCAGTACCAAATTTGGCAAGATGGTGTATGATGACAAGGCCCCAAAAAACATACATAGCATCTTGACCTTGCTTCAAAGTCAAGGTCGCAGGGGCCATAAATGTTGCCTAAAAAACAGCTATTTTTGACTCACATGCGAAGCAAAAGTGAGTCTATGTACTCACCCGAGTCGTCCGTCCGTCCGTCCGTCCGGAAAACTTTAACGTTGGATATTTCTTGGACACTATTCAGTCTATCAGTACCAAATTTGGCAAGATGGTGTATGATGACAAGGCCCCAAAAAACACATAGCATCTTGACCTTGCTTCAAGGTCAAGGTCGCAAGGGCCATAAATGTTGCCTAAAAAACAGCTATTTTTCACATTTTTCCCATTTTCTCTGAAGTTTTTGAGATTGAATACCTCACCTATATATGATATATAGGGCAAAGTAAGCCCCATCTTTTGATACCAGTTTGGTTTACCTTGCTTCAAGGTCAAGGTCACAGGAGCTCTTCAAAGTTGGATTGTATACATATTTTGAAGTGACCTTGACCCTGAACTATGGAAGATAACTGTTTCAAACTTAAAAATTATGTGGGGCACATGTTATGCTTTCATCATGAGACACATTTGGTCACATAAGGTCAAGGTCACTTTGACCCTTATGAAATGTGACCAAAATAAGGTAGTGAACCACTAAAAGTGACCATATCTCATGGTAGAAAGAGCCAATAAGCACCATTGTACTTCCTATGTCTTGAATTAACAGCTTTGTGTTGGATGACCTTGGATGACCTTGACCTTGGGTCAAGGTCACATGTATTTTGGTAGGAAAAATGTGTAAAGCATGTGAGTCGTATGGGCTTTGCCCTTCTTGTTCACATTTTTCCCATTTTCTCTGAAGTTTTTGAGATTGAATACCTCACCTATATATGATATATAGGGCAAAGTAAGCCCCATCTTTTGATACCAGTTTGGTTTACCTTGCTTCAAGGTCAAGGTCACAGGAGCTCTTCAAAGTTGGATTGTATACATATTTTGAAGTGACCTTGACCCTGAACTATGGAAGATAACTGTTTCAAACTTAAAAATTATGTGGGGCACATGTTATGCTTTCATCATGAGACACATTTGGTCACATATGATCAAGGTCAAGGTCACTTTGACCCTTATGAAATGTGACCAAAATAAGGTAGTGAACCACTAAAAGTGACCATATCTCATGGTAGAAAGAGCCAATAAGCACCATTGTACTTCCTATGTCTTGAATTAACAGCTTTATGTTGCAAGACCTTGGATGACCTTGACCTTGGGTCAAGGTCACATGTATTTTGGTAGGAAAAATGTGTAAAGCATGTGAGTCGTATGGGCTTTGCCCTTCTTGTTTAATAAAATTGATTGAAATTTTGGCCAAGCAATCTTCGACGAAGACCGGACTTTGGTGTTGCATTTCAGCTTGATGGCTTAAACCCAATGCCCCCTGACAAAAAAATGGCAGGCAGCCTCCAATCCTGAGCAAAGGGAAACTACTCCGCACAACATGCACACATACAAAACAAAACAATTCATATAAAATCATAGAGTACTCAGATTTATATAGAAGATGGCAGAATAACTCGAGAATACACTATAGTTTCATATGCAAGTATGTTCTGTCCACTTCCAATGTAATAAATGTTGTTTAAAAAAAAATTTCCAGCAAGTGTTCTTCAAAAACGTCGATTTTCAACAATATATGTTGAAAACTCCCTGAAAAATCCTCCTGAAAGTCCTGTTGTCGAATAACAATATCCAGATCGATGTCAGACTCATCCCCTTTCACCTCTTCAAGTAGAAAACCTTCGAAAGGCGTGTCAGAATCGTCATCCGAGTTCCCCATGATCGAACGCTCCCGCAGTGGGGCACTGCGGTTATGAAATTAAAGGCCCCTACTGTTTTTGGAACCGCAGGAGCTTTCTAGTTTGCTGTTAGGTAGATTTTTGGTTCCTCTTTCATGTCATGCTCTCTTTTTCTTCATGAATTCTTTTCTTTTTTCTGCCTTCTTGCTCATTCACCTGTATTTTTTCCAAAAATCTCTTCTCTTGTCGCTTGTCTCGCGATTCATGTATAGTTTAATCTGTTAGTGTTCTGATGTAAGTCCAGCAGTAGATAGGTTAAGCCTATTTTAACATACTGGAAACTGGTAATCTTCCAGTAGGTATTAATTTAGTTTTACTAAAGCCTGCTGGGACACAAATAATGGGTTAGTGCATTTGTAAACAGGAATCGCTTGACAAGTGGCCCCCTTCATCCCCCCCTTCCTCGTCCTGATATGGCTCTACGTAGTCGGCTGGACGTTAAGCAACAAATAAACAAACAAACAAATGATCGAACGCCATACTTCCAAACCTTCGTTGAACGCCATTTTGTCAGACAAAGAAATCTCAAACTTTGAAAATTCACAGCTAACACACTATCGCATTGATTCAAACTCTGCAAACGCTAGAATGAAGCAGTCGGAAGGAAGTGCATTAATCACATCCGGTCGCAAGACCTTATCAGCGATAAGGCTAGTGTTTAGCTGGCGTTTTAGGGATTTCATAGGGCACTTCCGGCGGGCCATGCCGGGCGGTTCAGGGGGCATTGGGTTAAAACTTAAAAACTAATGAATGAGTTTGGTCATTAAAAATCGCAAACTTGTAATTAAAATTATTTTTTTATTAAACGATCAAAAAACAATTTCATCTTATTCTTTGTCATTTTCTGATTCCAAAAACATACATATGTTATATTTGGATTACAAACAAGCTCTGAAAATAAAATATGAAAATTATGATTAAAATTAATTTTCCGAAATCGATTTAAAAACAATTTCATCTTATTCCTTGTCGGGTCCCTGATTCCAAAAACATATAGATATGATATGTTTGGATTAAAAACAATGCATGGCTTGTCGATTTCACTGTTTTTGCCACGAGCGGTGGACTGACGAAACTACGAGTATGCGGTCTTGGTGAAAAAATGCAGTGCGTTCAGTTTTATTCTGTGAGTTCGACAGCTTGACTAAATGTAGTAATTTCTCCTTACGCGACTTATTTCGATTCATTTCATAATCCAATACGTTTGGAATGGAGCAAATGAATAAAATACAAGAATTATGAGTTCAGAAAAAAATAAAAATAAAATTGCTGTCAAAGCGGATCGAACCCGGGACCACAAAAGTAAGTACTAGCGCATGATCGGGCGCTTTACCAACTGACCTATTTTGTCAAGCTGTAGGCGAGGGATGTTTTAACTTCAAATATTACACTTGAGTTCTCGAGCATGGCGACGACTGATTCGAGTTTCCGAGTCTCTCCGTTCGTATTTGTGTTCTGTTCTCTATATCTCACTGTTCGGGGCTAGTTCAGTTCATCACTGACCCCTACGCTCCCGGTCACTTCGTATAAGTTTGGAAAGCAATATCAAATAGCTATCATTTCAAGCAATCGCCGAAAGGCGCTGACGTCATTGCATGAAAGGATTTCCCTACCCAAAATCCTCTATTTGCGATGACATACTAAGGAGTTAGTTCGGGAGAATGACAATCTATGGACGGTTTATCATATAAAGGGAAGCAAGCGGTTAAAAACGGGCTTGGATAGAGCCAATGAACAGTGTTATCTACTTGTAGTATTTCATCAGCTTAATAGTAATACATTGCCTTCTCAAACACTGATGCACGTTTGAGTTTAGCTTGAGCATGTTTGTTTTAACAAAAAATACAAAACGGGGTGGATGGTCTTATACCTGCTGCTCTGTCCAACAACAAAAGGATGATATATATGTGGCAGTGACTAAGTCTCTGCTTACCCTGTTCATTTCAGGAGCGGCTACCTCCAGCGATTGACGACTTCCTGTACGTGTGCGACAACGCATACCATCGCGACCAGTTCATGGCCATGGAGCGAGAGCTGTTCCGCTCTGTCGGCTTTGACCTGGGCCGACCCATCGCCTACCGCTTTCTGCGCAGATACGCCAGGGTCAGTCTCTTTGTGCAAAATAAGGCCTGTTTGTTGGCATCCTTTGTTGCAGACTTAGTTTAGCACAGCAGTTTGATGCTAGGCATTTCATATCATCCTTCCAAGTTGTATCTCAGCCTGCCAAGTTGGTGATTCACAGGTCCTGAGTCTGCTGTTCAACTTCTTCTTTATACTGGCTACTTATGTGACAATTCTTGGTCTGCTGCTCTTAAGTTTTAGAAGTTTAACAATAAATAGAACATGTGTCAGCTACAAGCAGTTGCAGCCGTGAAAAATGTGCAAGACAAGCGCAACTATTAATGGCAACTGGTAATGGTAAGCCTGAGTAGAGACAACCCTTGTCTCTTTTCTTTTTTGGTATGCGGATCAGCTGAAGTGGTGATACATGTACTGGCATCTAGCTTTGTCAAGCCTCAGTTTGAACTTCAGTGTGTGTGATAATTGGTGAATGTTGATAGTGCAATGTGTGTGATAATTGGTGAATGGCGGTTCATCATTGTGCAGTGTGTGGTGTTAACTGGTGAATGTTGGTTGTGCAGTGTGCCAGGTCGCATATCAAGACGCTGTACCTGGCTCGCTACCTGTTGGAGCTGTCCCTGATGGAATACAAGCTGGTGTTTCACAGCGAGAGCAAGACGGCCGCCTCCTGTCTCTACATTGCACGCCGCATGCGAGGGGAGGGCGGATGGGTAAGTGGCCTCCGCTTCATTGGAGAACGAGTTAACACTTGTGACCTGCAGCACAGTTGGGTGTGATGATACTGAAGGGGATCATGATGAATGCAACCTTAAAGGTTATGTCTACATTAAGGCGTCTTTGGTCTTCCTACCTGGAAATAAGTCAAATTAGCTCCTCTGCCATTTCTTTTCTCACTTGATGTAGTAAAATGAAAGCATGAATCCTGTGTCATCTAGACCTGTGGCGGTCATCAAGTGACAATGTGATCAAGCACATGTGTGATTGATGACAGGTAGATGACAGGTGTGAGCGCTGTGTTTCAGAACCCCACACTGGAGTTCTACACGGGCTACAAGATGGAGGAGCTGCAGTCGCTCATCCTGGACCTGAACCCGCTGTTCACCAACAAGAAGCACGCCGACCTCTCCACCATCAGGGACAAGTACAAACACTAGTGAGTCTTGCCTTTGCTCTTGTGTGCTTTATGTCACCAACTCACTTTGTGCTGGGTTCTTGACAAGCAGAGGGTGTGTGGTTTGAAAGCCATCTGCATCGTTTTCAACAAGGAACTCCTGGTTTAATTTAAAAGCCATCTGCATTGTTTGTTTCAACTAAGATCTCTTGAGTTTTGTTTGAACAAGGGGGTGTGGTGGTGTTCCACTGTAATGTTAAGTGTGAAGATGTGTATAGTGTGTGTCTTAACCAAGTGTTGCTATGCGTGCAGCCTGTTCCACAGTGTGGGGGACATCCCACCCATCACACAGGAGGAGCTCTTCCCAGCAGAGGAGGCAGACCAGCACTGACCTCACAGCGGGCAAAGATGATGATGCTGCCACAACACTCAACTGGGCTGGTGGTCACTGGCCGGTGAAGCTGCCCACTGCCCACCTCTTGACCACCATAGTCAGAGAGGTGGCGGTCACTTTCACACAAGGTGGTGAACAAGATGATATCAACGTTAACAAAAACATAAGTGAAAAAGCCTAGTGAACAAGGGCTGTACTAAGATGTTATCTCAGGAAATGTTGGTACTTTTATCAAATTTTAATGACTCAAATGTTTAACCCATTTTAAACAGTGGAATGTTAGAGCGTACAGAGACGGAGTTGAGGTCTTGCAGCACAAGGATAACAGTACAGTTGTGGGGATAGAGATACTTAGTGGTAGACATAACAAGGTTGCAATTTCTTCCAGCGAATTGTGTCCGGTAAACCAACTTTTTTTGTGTGGCTTGAGAAACGTTCAGTATCTTTTGATGTGAAACCTTTGAAGAGCATTTCAGCCCTCAGTATAGCTATGGAAGTTTGTCATCTGCTGACCATCCGGATTTAATTGCAGTGGAATGAAACTGTTCTCTGGTGAACAGTTCTCCTTTGCCATTGTGTGGGTGGTGGCTGGTTCATGTGTGTCAGTGCAGCAGACGTTTTAAGACAGTGTTGTTTTCTGCCTTATTTATCTGATGACAATGATCGTGAGTGGTTTTGTGAATGACTGGATGATAAGCAAGCTGAGGTGTGTGGGCAGTGTACGTGTTCTGTGCTGGATCAAGTGCAGTGTGTGAGGATGTGTTGAGTTATGTACTGTTGTGAACAAAATGCTGCGTGAATAGTGAACTACTACTACTTGCATTCTTCCAGTAAGGTAATATATTATACTACGTTGCAAGCCCCTGGAGCAAATTTTTGATTAGTGCTTTTGTGAACAAGAAACAATTGACAAGTGGCTCTATCCCATCTTCCCCCTTCGCGATATAGCCTTCGTGGTTGAAAACGACGTAAAACACCAAATAAAGAAAGAAAGCATTCATTCAAGCCACTACAAACATTGAAGTCTGAAATGAAAAGCACTACCGATTCCTCCTGCTTCTTTTGTATTTCTCACATCAATAGTTTGAGCGTACACTTTTAAATGTGCTGTGGTGTAATTGCATTCCTCTACGAACCTTTTCTTACTCATGGTAACTTTTTAGAGATGTTTAGTTTTTACCTCCTTGCAATTAGTAATCACTTTTCCATTAGTACTATTTCCCACAGACTTTTTGATGGAAGGTAATTTTAGTCAGTATGTTGCTGAGTGAATTGGAAACTTTTAAGTATACTGGTGTAAAGTAATAATTTTAGATGCATGAAGTTAGCATTGTTAACTTTGTGCCGATGTTTTATTACCGGTTCCTTTTGTATTTTAATTCCATGTCATTTTGTGCATGGTTCACGACTTGTGAACACTTGCCCTGTGCTGTTCTTTGTCATGGCAACAGAAACAATGAAGTCTCCACAATGGTTTCTTCGTAACTTTTTTCTAAGCCATATCAGCAGTTTTATGGAATAAAGTCTTGTATCCCATAAACGTGTGAATGTTCTTTGAGAGGCTGTGCCAGTTGTGTGCGAGCTGAGAATGAAGATTTTTGAAGTATATTTGCAAATAAAAACAAGTCGCGTAAGGCGAATTTAATCACATATTCTTACTCCAATTCTTATGAATGCATTGACTTTAGTCCCACATGCTAGATGTCGAAAAAACCTCTCAAATTACCTGCCCTTAGTAGGGTGGTAACCAAGCTAAAAGCGACGCCATAGCCGTTGCTATGGCCTGACCTTGCTCGGTTACCCATAACACCCTGCGCACCACGTGAGCGCCCGCATCCGTAATAATCATTCTCGACTTTCGACAACACACGGTGGACGTGTCCGAATTTCGCTCTCACTTTTGGCCTTCACATGCCTGCTCGTCCTTGAGACTAGCCGGTTCTTGGGGGTCTACCTGTCCGTCTACCTTTTGGTGAGATCTTTCCTGTTTATGTTTGGTTTCAGAAACCTGGTCAATATCCTCTGGTGTTTGATTCCCTCCTCTTGGGAGGATTCTCGCTCCGGGAGATTCGGATTTTCTAACTGTCTGGTTAGACTTTTTTAATCCCTTTTTTGACGTTACTGTCTTTTGGAACCACGAGCTTTAGCTCAGGTTCTTATGTCTTTACAATGGAGCGAAAGAGACATCTTTTATTTGTCTCTCTCTAGGGGCTCTGCTACATTTTTTGCCGTGTTGCGTTCTGGTCGCCTAGGCGAAGCTTTGCAAACGGCTTACTGGAGATCAGATGATGTGTTCATCGGTTTCTATCTTTGGGATATCTCCTGCACGTGGCTAGACGGCTCCAGTTCATTGCTGGTTTTAGTTGCTGCAGGGCAGGTTCTTACAAGGACATAAGTAGGTTCCCTCCACCTTTAGGAGGAATCTGCATTCATAAGAATTGGAGTAAGAATATGTGATTAAATCGAAAAATTTTAATTAAATTTTGATTTAATATAATATACTTACCCAATTCTTATAGTTAATACCCTCCCATCCATCCCCGCTGGATTATGTCCTTGGGGTGTTTGTTTGATTAATAGTCTCGAATGATTATTACGGATGCGGGCGCTCACGTGGTGCGCAGGGTGTTATGGGTAACCGAGCAAGGTCAGGCCATAGCAACGGCTATGGCGTCGCTTTTAGCTTGGTTACCACCCTACTAAGGGCAGGTAATTTGAGAGGTTTTTTCGACATCTAGCATGTGGGACTAAAGTCAATGCATTCATAAGAATTGGGTAAGTATATTATATTAAATCAAAATTTAATTAAAAATTTTCGAATTACTACATATTTTAGTCAAGCTGTGGAACTCGCAGAATGAAACTGAACGTTGTCCGCCGCTAGTGCAAAAGGCAGTGAAAGTGACGAGCCTGTTTGGCACGGTAGCGATTGCGCTGTGCTTTACTGTACCTCTCTTCGTTTTAACTTTCTGAGCGTGTTTTTAATCCAAACATATATCTATGTTTTTGGAATCAGGAACCGACAAGGAATAAGATGAAATAGTTTTTAAAACGATTTCGGAAATTTTATTTTGAATATAATTTTTATATTTTTAATCCAAATATAACATATGTATATGTTTTTGGAATCGGAAAATGACGAAGAATAAGATGAAATTGTTTTTGGATCGTTTAATAAAAAAATAATTTTAATTAGAAGTTTCCGATTTTTAATGACCAAACTCACTCATTAGTTTTTAAGCCACCAAGCTGAAATGCAATACCAAACCCCGGCCTTCGTCGAAGATTGCTTTGCCAAAATTTCAATCAATTTAATTGAAAAATGAGGGTGTGACAGTGTCGCCTCAACTTTTACAAAAAGCCGGATATGACATCGAAAAAATGAAAAAAACGTCCGGGAACTCTGTCAAATTTCATAAAGATCGGCCCAGTAGTTTAGTCTGAATCGCTCTACACACACACACACCACGACCCTCGTCTCGATTCCCCATCTATGTTAAAACATTTAGTCAAAACTTGACTAAATGTAAAAAAAAATCATCGTGCTGACTAAAACATCTAAATTTCGAATAACTTTTCAACCCATTTTGATGCGTGTAAAAAAAGACGAACTTGCCTTACCTGCCTATGCACAGCTACAGGTGACATAATTAACATAAACGCACTCGAGATGAAGGATTTGGTTGAACGCAAGTACAAGTGAAAATGGCAGTTCCGACAGCCTTGAAACCGCCCGTTTGATGGCAAATTTCACAAAAAGAAATAGAAATTAAGTAAAAATAATTTATTTTTTTAAATTCAACCATTTTTCCATCAGAAAATCTTCATCACAAATGTTTTGGGGTTTTCGTGATTTTTCAGCTAGATGTGCCTCCGTAAATGAAAGCAGCCGGTTCTAAACCCGTGTCAACAGAGAATGAGTGAAGAGCACCTGTAGAGTGATCCACTTGTGTTGATATAGAAAAACAGGGACGTACTGAACTGCAGAAAGGTTTTATTTACCATTCACAATGGTTAACATCAACATTTGCATACAAATATTTTTTTAACATGAAACAATGGTGCTCCGCTTAAACCCATACATACTTTGTCAGGAAAGTGGAAGCGAACATGAAATTGCATTATTTACTGTCGCATCATACTCAAAACATCTTTCTAGGCTTAAAGAAGTTGGTGCAAGAACAACATTTGTTGAAGGGAACAAGTCCAGGATGCCACACAAAAAAAAATCTTACATGCGAATGTAATCATGTTTCAACAGCCAAACCACCACATCACTCGCACATGAATTTACTAAGTACAAACAGATGCACCACTTTCAACACTGAGTTAAAGTGGCATCATCCAAATGTTCAAGTTTCAGCATTTAGATTCACTGTACAGTCGAACCTGCCCACAACGACCACCTCACTGGATACCAGACAATAGTTTTGCAATATAAATCACCTCTCCATTGCGAACATGACCACTTTGGCTCGGTCCCTTGGGTGGTCGTTATAGACAGTTTAGACTATCTCAGATTCTCCATCACAACATGTACATAGGAATCCCTACGCTCAGAGCCAACACAAAACTTGATAGCACCCAGTTCCATGGTTGTGGCGACGAGTCTTTCACAGCTCACAGACCATTGCACAGCGTCTAGAGCATCAACACCAGCAGAAAGGGTCCAATGTTCATCGCACGCCCCCGCTGCCAATGGCGGCCCTGTGTTCCACCTGTTCCAGCTTCTCAAAGTACTTGCGGGCGTTCTTGATGTTGATCAGTGTGGCTGCAGATGCTGCAACAGCATTGATTGGCCAGTGAGTACCACCATTACACAGTTTAAAAAAAAATCACATATTAAATAAAACATTCACAAGATCCTGTGAAACTGGCCCCTGGTGACAACAGCAGTCAGACCCCATCACAAACAGCTCTTCGCATCTCACAGCTGTGCTGTCCACCAACGTACCAGGTACTAAAAGTAGCTCCCACTCAAGGGCCAAGGCTCCGTCACTGCAGAGCAGCTGCAGTGAAAGAGGCCTACTGCAGACCTGGGAACCCATACGATTTCGCCGTATTGTGTACGCATGATTGTCGAGAATACGCTCAGTACGGTCAGTGAGAAAAAAATACGACGAGAAAAATTCCAAGACTACTTTTCTTCACAAGCCCATCCTGAAGCCGATCCAGTATTTTGGCACATGATTACGTCACTATATTAGCCGCCGTCAAAAAACATATAATCGGATCGTGTCAATCAATCAAAACAACCAGGCAAACAAAAGTACGGTATTTGGCGAAATCGGCTCCGAGAATAAACAAGTGAAACAAAGAAGAAAAGTGAAAAAGTTTGAAGAAAAATATCACACACACACACACAACACGCATCTTTTCATAAGCCGCAATGCGATTTTTTTTTTAAAGTCGCGGCTTGTAGTTCGTCAAATACGGTACAGTTTTTGTCAGTAAAAATTGAAAAAAGCATTTGTTTTAAATGTATAGGTAAACTTAATTAACGGTGTGACGGACGTGCTTAGGCATGTTTTAATCATGGATGTGCAAACGCTGTGTGGAGTACGCTCATTTTTTGGAAAATACATCAAGTTTGTTTGAGAATACTCAAAGTGCAAAACAGGGGTTCCCAGGTCTGCTACTGCCTTACCCTGTCACAATAAGTGCTTCCCTCCCTTCATCTGTTCTTCACACATCATATACACCCCAACACTACACAGCACATCCATCACCTGCCTCACCAGCAAAATGTAAAACATAAAAACAAAGGTCACATACTTTAACTTATTTGGGTGCCCCCTCAAATCCAACCAGCTGACCCTTCATCACATCTCTGAACTGTAATTCAAAGCTCAGAGCACTTATCTGAATAAAACACTCCAAGTCGTCCCAGTATCATCTCTCGGAACTGTCAAGTCGCAGCTCACAACATGTCGGCTAAATGAAAACCAATCTCTACTTAAGCACAACAAACCAATCAAGGCAATAGCGGAACCCAAAATGAACTGTGTCAGGTTTGTGTGGGTTGTGAACAAAGTAAATACACTTGCTTTATACAGGCCAACTTTCTACACGTGCTCCTTGTCCACGTGTTTCAGACACACCCCTGGCTGGTGACTGGCCTTTAAAGGCCGAGGTCCAACAGGCCAGAATACCCATGGGTATAGGCGGAGCCTATTTTCAGTGACCGACAGGTCTCAAGTTACCTAGTCTGGTGGATGCAGTGGCCAAGGCATTCCGCTTGATTAAACAAGCCAACAGCAGACTGCATACCTCGCCTTAGTGTGTGTGCCTTTCTTGTGAACCTCTGTAAAGTCCCGTTATGTGTGTCTGTGTGGTATTCACCTTTTTTTCTGACGGTTATTTGGAAGCATTATTAGTTGCAATAATTTATTCACACTAGCAATAAATCCTCTGAATGCAGATTACACGTACACACACATGCACACGCCGTCGCATGCGCGCGCGCATTTGTACACTTGTGCAATACAACTGAGCACATGGTGAAAGTTATGCAGTGCCATGCACTAACGCAACCGGTCAACATGACTTCGTGTTGTAGACTGGAGAGTAGAAATACCCTCTCTCTTGGTGCAGAACCTGAGTGGAAACTCGCACCAACAATCGGATGCCAAGAACTTGAGGGACCATCTACAGAGTTAAATGTGTCACTGCTTTCTGTACATGCATGTTTGAATGTTTCACCCAAGACATTGGCGCCACTATGTAGCTCTGTGTCTTGGTTTTACAGTTCCCAAGGTATCAAGGTCGGTACCGTTTCAAGACGAGTAGGTCAGTCTAGCCGGCTTTTGGAACAGTGGAACCCTTGTTACACAAACCGACTGCATTCTCTAAAGAAAATATATTGACCATTGTCTTTGCCATAATAAGCCAAATGTAAAGCCTGTGAATCTAACAAGTTGAAACTGACTTGTTAGACACCCTTATTTTGAACAAAAGATATAGTTTGCGGTTGTTAATTACGCATGTGACCGTTGGCTTCAGGTTGACCAGTAAATCCAGATACATAACGGCACTGTGAGCGTGCATTTCGCTCCCCGAGCCCACATGTTTGGTTTTGTCTTATGTTACCAAAATTTGCGGGAAGAGGAGAAATTTGGTGGGAAAACTTGCATTTAGTCGTCAAGGCATGGTCTCGCGTCGTCACTGTCCGGAGGAGAACAGCTTTGTGACTAATAAATGTTTAATTAGATAGCAGAGTATCACTATTGCTGGATGTGGATGAATATGATATCTGTGACAGACAGGGATTACGACATTTGCTGCCGAGTCGCCTGAATAATGGTGTTTTAGTGTGTGAAAAAGTGAAGAAAGTGTCTTTCATGAGTCATGAGTGCCTGGTTCCAACGTGCATGACTGTGATACGCGGTGTTCTACCGGAAACATCAAGCAACGCGTATACAATTATTTTTTCTGGAAAAGTCTGCCATAAATTCAAGACATTGGTACTTTACTGACAATCGTATTCATCCACCAAATAACTTCAGCTTCCCTTTTCAGCCCAAGAAGAAAACTTTTTTTTCGGTTGAATATGTTTCACTTTTAAAAAAAAAGTAATAAATACCAAACTAACATTCGTAAAGTGCAGACTATCTTTGAAACGATTTATTAATTACAGAACGATTACTGAAAGTGTTTCACTCTCAGGCAGATTAACCAGTGGTGTCATGTAGCATCCATGGCGGCTGCAATAGCGCGGAGTGACCGGAACTTTGGGGTCAGGCAACATCTGGTAAACGTTATGTGGCGGGTGTGTGCTGCCGAAAAGGAATGAGCGGTGCGTGGACATTATCTTTCTCGTGTCTTTAGCTCCGCCCAGTCCACCACGACTGACAGCCGTTTGATTTTGAATTCAAATTTGGTGAGTGAATTTTTTTTCTGAAAGTACGTTATCCAGGGGTTATTATAAACACTTTTTGGGGTGCATGTGTGGTGTACACCTTCAAATGTTTGCTTGACAAAAATGGTGCTTTTGAGTTTGGTATAGACAGAGTATTTTTGAAAATAATATTTCAAGTGAGAGCTCGTTTCCTGAAAAGGGCTGGACATTAGACTGAAGTGCCACGCGCCGCTCTGCTTTTATACCCGACCCTCGGCCTTTAATGTCACGTGTTTCAGACACACCCCTGGCTAGTGACTGGCCTGTAATGACTCGTGGGAAAGTTTGCCTCAATAAAAGCAAAAGTATTCATTGTTTCACTACCCATACAAACCTGACCGAGTTCAGTGTTGTTCCCAGGCCTCGGGTTTTGTTCTTTTGCGCATAGTTTCTTGATCTGACGCATTGTTGTGACTCCAGGTCGGTTGAATGTCCCATGGATCAGACACGCAACATGTCTTTTAAACAGAATTGTTTTGCCGCCGGAATAATTTGACCAATATATGTTTTGAAGCCAGGTCCAACTGACCTATTGTCCTCTGTGTCTGGGAACAACACTGAGAGTTATTTCTGAACATGGTCTATTGTAATACTGAACAAGTTTATTTAAAGCAGTTTGAGAGGTACTTACGTATACTGGGGTCGGAGAGGATGACCATGATGTAGGTGTTGGTGGTGAAGACGTCGATGAAGGCGGCGAAGGATGAGTTGCGAATCTCCATGCTCTGGAAGGAGGCGGCCATCTTGCTGCAGCTCAGCTTGAACTGCTTAATGATGTTGCTGATCTTCTCAAAGCGGTGAACGTCGCGGTGCCGTCGCCGCTCAGAGTACGAAATCACCTGCACAGTCCATTCCCCGAGTCAGTCATTTATCATAATTGTGTTTTAAACTAGCCTGTACATCTGGCATTAAGTCTTTGGTCAGTTTTTTCCATGAGAGTGAAAGTCGCTTGTTCATTTCAATGCTTGTTATTCTCTCAGGTGCCAGGAGACAGGTTCCGCATAACTCTCGCTTACTCTATTACACATGTCGCATGCATTCAGAGTGCTTACTTCTCTTTGTTTATCACACCTTCTCTATGGTTTCCGAATTTGATGTAGCACTGCATGTCTCAGCATCAGCAACTTTTTCCTTCACCATGGACATGGCGCGTGTTCTTGTGCTACATGTGCACAGAGGAAGTGATCAGCAGTCACATGACTTGCTATGAACTAAAGGGAAATAACTTCAATCATTTCTGATGATTTTTACATTTTACTTGTTTTAATTCTCCTCATACTGACAAAACCTTCTGCGATATGTAGCTGCTTTCACATATGAATACATTTGTAGGAACATTCTGTCCAATCTTTGTTTTTGTGAAAAAGAAAGCAATTAAACACTGTTACATTTTTTTTTATTAAGCTTTCAATTTTCGTGTTTGTTCCCGTTATTTTCTGTTCATAACGTCTGTCAATTTACCCCATTTTAGGACTCCCTTCTTTTTTAGACCAGGTTTTCTCAGATATTCTGTTCATAACATCTGTCAATTTACCCCATCTTAGGACTCCCTTCTTTTTTAGACCAGGTTTTCTCAGATATTCTGTTCATAACATCTGTCAATTTACCCCATTTTAGGACTCCCGTCTTTTTTAGACCAGGTTTTCTCAGATTTGTGAAAGTCTTAGAAGGGGGTGCCACTGTAAAAGACTCTCACCAGGAAGGTCGCTCGTTCAAAGAGCAGCACCTCGTCAGCATCGATGATGTCCCCGAAGTGGGTCAAGTTGGCCTCCAGCTGTTTGACGTTGGGAATCAGCTGGTACACGATGGACGACCACGCCTGCACAACGTCACAATACATCATCAGTGCCTACGTCTGGTTCACAATAGACCATGTTAGAAAAAAAACACCAGGATCTGTAAGCATTTTGGCAGAGTAAGAGCCCCTTTGACTGAGCCCTTTTCAGAGTGAGGCGAAGCAGCTAACACACTACTGAGAAATTTATTTCCGGAAAACTTTCATTAACAGCACCAGGGTTAACAATTTATTCCAAACTGAATCATCAAGACGCCTCTTGCAGACACTTTAAAATTGAATACCATTACATATATTTCGAGCTACCCCCAACACTCCCTTATCTGGAGATAAACGGTTATATTGCTATTTCATATGTTAAGTGGATTTCCATTGGTCAATTGGGCAAAACTGAGCTCAGTGCAAAAGTGATATCGACGACATTTCCGTCGATATCAGTTTTGATATCGACGACCTCTGTATTGCTTCCCCACTTCAAAAACAAAAACACCTACATTTAAAAACAAATATATATGAAAATGTAATTATCCCAGAATTTAGTTGAGCAAGTGACTAAAGACTTTTTGAAAGAAAAGACATTTTGAAATACTGAAAAGTACAAGAAAAGAGTGAACAAAATGAAATAATAATCAGAGGGAGGGATATGGAACAGCCAAAACTGAGACAAATACTTTTGTAATTTCTTTACAGTAAATACAAAATGTCCAGAGAATTAGCAATATATCTAACATTGACTGACTGTGTGATGATATCTTCTGCTATTGGTCTGTTTCGACAGTGATATATCAAAATCTCGACCTCCGGTCTCGATTTTGATATTACTGTCTCAACAGACCATAGCAGAAGATATCATCACACAGTCAATATTGGGTAATGGTGAGCAATTTCAGTCAATGATATCGAATCAAGGCTCATCTTGTTCATTTCTGCACGGTCTTGCAGCATACACCCACAAACGCTTCTTGTGCAATAACACACGCTCTGCGCAATGTATGCTGGTCATATTCAACAACAAACCACACCACTAGACCTGTTGGGACACAATGCTTACATTGTAGTGTTTCATAGAACAATAGTTGTTTTTTTTAAAGAACGTACTTTGTACAGTGTTTCATCCCAGATGGACGTAGCGAAGCAAGTGCAATCAAGAGGTTTGGACAGCCGCTTCAAGTCATCCTGTCGCTCACGGAATATCTGCAACATACAAGTCCACCGGCCATCAATTTCAAGCGCTGTACATTTTCCAAGGTAAGTCAGAAAACACAAACTTTCTCAAATCATCAATCCGTAGTATTATCAACTGTGCCTCTCCGAACTAACCGATTTCCTTGCTTTCCAATGGTCTGGTACTATCAGTGAAAATAAGAGTACATGATGCACTCTACACTTTCTAGCATCCTTATGCTAACCAGTTTCACTCTGTACCAAGCTCTGATACTGTATGCTGCTTTTCCTTCATGCTCTACACTAGTGAATAAACCTAAAGAATACATGTAGTTACTCCATCGTCTGATGTTCTACTGATGCGTCTGAGAGTGTGAACATATGCTATAGCCTCCGAATATCAATATCATCATAAACAACACACGTCATATTATTACACAATCCTTCACCGTTTATTTGATCCCACTGTTTTATTATTATCATTATTATTGTGGTTAAGAGAAAGTGTGGAGTGGTGAGCGTACCACTTCTCGCTGGTCGTCCTGCACGAGGTCCATCTTGTGCACCAGACAGAAGATCTTGGCATCAGGTGAGTTCTGTAGCAGGGCCTCCAGACATGACTGGTAGTAGTGGATGTCCTTCTCCAGCTCACGACTCTCCACGTCAAACACGTAGATCAGCACCTCCACGTTGCGGAAAATGTTGTCCCGCTGACTTGCAAAGTAGTTCTCCATGAACGCCTCTTGCCTGCAACATGTATTTATAATAATAATAATAAGAGTACTTATATGGTGCGAATCCTAAAATAGTTCTAGAAGTGCCTCACAAAAACTTACACCAATTAATAATTCTGTAGACAAATCAAATAGTTCTATACATCGAAGTAAACTTATACAATTTTATTAGTAATCGTTAGATGTGGCTGTGATATCCACATTTATCAGTCACAATGTTGAGACAGGAGGAATCATATCAGATCGAGGCATAAGCACAATGATGAATGCCTTATTAATCTGTATGAGGATAGCCACTGAATGAGATGCCTTTACTACAGCCCTCCATACCCTTAGTTACCTCCCTCAACGCCACTGTGGAAACACATTGTGAAAGTTGCACAATAACAATTTGACTTACCCTCCACAGTCCCAGAGATTAAGAACCAGATTGCCCAGAAACCTGACATGGGAGTGCTCCACGTCAACTTGAAACAAACACAGCAGGAAACGGTTAGGTTTATAAACACAACAGAAAACAGGTTTATAAGTTTAAACTGCACACAAGATTAAATGTCCTCAACAAAGACTTGGTGATCAATACTAGTAAAGAAATTATGGAGGATAAATGAAAGGTCTGTTTGTTACACTCAGAAAATAAAGTTTTATTGAATTGAATTGAAGATAAACGTTCAAACCTCTGTGTGGTTAATCAGGCATTCACAGCTTAAATGGCGTAACTAGTTGTGTATACACACTGACATGTAAACTGTTCATTCACAGCTAGGATTATATCATAAAGTGGAACCCCCCCTTTTTACAAACAAACAAAATCAGAGAAAATCAGGTCTTAAATTAACACTAACAAGTTTGTTTGTTTGTTTGCTTAACGCCCAGCCGACCACAAAGGGCCATATGAGGACGGTGCTGCTTTGACATATGTGCACATCCACAGTACTGGGTTACAGCATGGGTTATCAACTTTGAAAATCTGTCAAAATATCTGTGCTTAATGGTTGACCAAAAGGTTACATTCCTACAATAGCAAATAGATTTGTCTTAATAAAAAAGCCAATTTGAACCTCCAAACTTTGTGTTGTGTTTTGTAGTTTCTAATGTTTTGCCGATTACCCACCCAAAATGGCGCTGAAATGGGGGACAAAAACATGACACCTTGTTTTGCTGCCTTGCACTATGGAGAAGAAAGCTCTCAGAATCTTTTTGGCGATGTCTTCTGGTTCTCTAAAGGACACTGTTGGACACATACCCCCAGAAGAGCATATTTTTTATCTTCTTAGGGGATTTTAATCGGCAAAGAAAACATGTAATCGTGCGTTACCATCGTTTCCGGTTTCAACTTCATCAAAAAATGCGATCTGCTGAACAAAGGAAACCTCAAAGTTATTCAAAGTCATTATTTATTTATTTCAACAACATTTAGGTTTTCAAAACACAGCACTACGGTAGGAAACGAATTTATTTCGGCTTATAATCGCGCTTGAATGTACCCCACCCTTGTTTCGTTTCAATCTGTAATGCACGAAAGCATGGCCACAGCAGACGACAAATCCCGCATTGCCTATCACACACGCGTTGTGAGATCGCGGGAACACCGTGGAAAGTTCCATTCATGACGTTTGACCCGGTCATGTGAATAGACAATGAGAATTTATCCACCCAATCGTATTCGTTTCCGGTTTTCGAGACGAAACTCACGACAGACCACGCTGTATCTTCACTGCTCAAACGCAGATTCAGAATATCAACGGGCTCTCTCATCTACTTGGAGACCTGTACAATCTTTTTTGACAATTGTAGCATATATTCATCGACAAATTTTGCGATATTTTACTGGTTAAAGCTTGATCTGGTGCAAAGTTTGAGCAGCTCATGTGTTCTCATGATCGGTGCCATTATGAAATTTTTTATTCTTCTGCAACGCACGATCGACAATCGATTAATTCTCTCATTTAGGATTGTCGCTTATGGAAACTTGAAAATTTCAAACTTTCATGTATGCATAGTTATTTATCTATGTACACATGCAATAATCAAGTTTTAGTTCTTTTCTTTGGAAATAAAAGACATTACGAACTATGGTTTCCATGTAACTCACGACAGTATTATCTCTATACACATACACCCAGTGAGCACAGATCGAAAACTTTTTGCTCACTTAAATGTTTCTATCATGTATTAAAACCCAAAAGGGTGCCCAAAAGGCTAGTTGCTACATTTGACCTACAAGAAAAACTTTTGCGCCTGGAAATTGCGTGGGTTACGGTTTCCACTTTCTACTTTGATCTGTTTAACTTATGGAAACTTGTAATTTCAAACTTTCATGTTTGCATATTTATTTATTAATGTTGTCCACATGCAATAATCAAGTTTTAGTTCTTTTCTTTTGAAATAAAAGACATTACGAACTATGGTTTCCATGTAACTCACGACAGTATTATCTCTATACACATACACCCAGTGAGCACAGATCGAAAACTTTTTGCTCACTTAAATGTTTCTATCATGTATTAAAACCCAAAAGGGTGCCCAAAAGGCTAGTTGCTACATTTGACCTACAAGAAAAACTTTTGCGCCTGGAAATTGCGTGGGTTATGGTTTCCACTTTCTACTTCGATCTAGTTAACTTATGGAAACTTGTTATTTCAAACTTTCATGTTTGCATATTTATTTATCAATGTTGTCCACATGCCACATGCAATAACTGAGCTAAAGTTCTTTCCTGTCGATATTGAAGCCTAAAGTGGAAACCATGTAACCCACGACATAGAGCGTACTGCATGTGTCTAATTGTCATTTCTAAAGAAACCCCGATATGGAAGGTCATCTCTTTGACAGAAAAAGATACAGGCATGTCTTTTGCACTTAAAAAAGAGTATTTCACTCAATTCAGTCCTACTTTTTTTCCTGGTGTCCATGTCCCCAGGTTGTAACCCAGTACTGTGGATGTGCACATATAACGTGCGCCACACACAAGACAGAAGTTGCAGCACAGGCTTCATGTCTCACCCAATCACATTATTCTGACACCGGACCAACCAGTCCTAGCACTAACCCCATAATGCCAGACGCCAGGCGGAGCAGCCACTAGATTGCCAATTTTAAAGTCTTAGGTATGACCCGGCCGGGGTTAGAACCCACGACCTCCCGATCACGGGGCGGACGCCTTACCACTAGGCCAACCGTGCCGGTAACACTAACAAGGACTGAGGAAGTCTTAAATTTGGGGGTCTTAAAAGGAGCTCTCTAGGTTCTAGATCGAGTATACATCATTACATGTACACATACACTTATCAGTCATAGCATACAGTGTAAATGGTTATATAAACACTGTTAATTCGCAGCAAATACGGTTAAATCAGCCTCATAGTCATAGTCATACATCAAACATAAGTATGAAAATGTTACTGACTGGTTGCACCAAGTCTGCGCGTGTCACGTGCGATGTAGTTGGCAAAGATGATGGATCGCATGCTGGTCTTCCCAGACCCACTCTTCCCCATTAGTAACACCTGCAACAAAGCAACAGAGTACCATTACATCTCAGAAAACTTAAATCATCATAAAAATGCAATAACAAAGAAACGCATTGTCAGAAAAGTCTGTTGTAAGTGTAAGATTGAATACTGTGTAAGTCCAGTATAACTTCGGTTACCTTCATCATGTAGGACATTCAGTATTATATCTTTAAAGTCTGAAATTCGTTCTCCTTTGCCTGCTGCGCTCTTGCGACAACAGGGAGTGCACAGTCTGGTCATCTGACCAGCAGCTGATTCGGTCCAGTCATACTCTTACTTATCTCCCGTGCTTGCACTGCACTATTCAAAGCAGTAGCAACATAACCTTCATTGTACATGGCAAACATATGGCAAAAGTATGTGAGAAAATTTGTCAACCCAGGGCTTTGATACCAACCTTTTTCTTCATGGCTAGGAGGTCAGAAACTGTTGATTTGATAGGCAAGTTTTCGTAAACACAAGGTTGTCGATGTCGGAAGCAGACTTATCGCGGTCACGTGACCAAGGAAGCGTTTTACCAAAATATACACTAATATTAACTAAACTATTGAAAATCTCTTTTGACATTTGTCATATCAAAACGAGTGTCTACCAGACGGAAAAGTAAAAAAGAAAAAGAAAAACAGTGAGCGCCCGACACCCACGCCGTAGACCCGGTGTAACACGAACTTTTTACTCCACGAAAAATTGACTCCGGAGTAAAAATGTCGTACGAAATTTTTACTCCGAGTACATCTGTCGTACGAGAAAAGAACTTCCCAAAGGACAAAACAATTACTCCCTCCACGACATTTTTACTCCCCAAATTTTTACTTCCAGTAAAAAGCTTGTACGCGAAAATGGAATGCGGGCGAAGGGATAATGTTTTCCGCTGTTTGTTTGCAGTTTGTCAGTTTGCTTAACGCCCAGTCCACCACGGAGGGTAATATCAGGGCGGTGCTGCTTTGACATTTAACGTGCGCCACACACAAGACAGAAGTGGGCGAAGGGATAATGCCAATATGTACTATATCACACCCTGTTAGCTATGGTACTGGAGTTCTGGTCCTTGATCCTTTTCTAAACTTCCGGTGCGGCACGACGCGATAAGTTTTCTGCTTTTTTCTCAAAGTATACTCTGTTTTACACCCTGTAAGCCTTCGATGCAGTTGTGGACATATGTCAGGTAATACGTCACCAAGTTGTATGGTGTCTGAGGCTGTCGTTGTGGCACAAACTTGCAATGAAATCTTCGATCGGGAGGTAACGTCCCAGGTCTTCTTAGATTTGATGTGGTAATGTCCTTGATGTTTACCTTTCGGGAGCATTATCGTCCGTTTTCTATACATATTTTACAGTCTAACACATTCACGCATTAAGTCAGCTGCTCTTCCCACCTTTCTTATCAACAGAAGGTCCATGCTCCGTGCTCAGACGTCAGTAGTCACTGGGCCATTCATTGTCCTATGTATTCATGGGTAACGTCCTTGTCTTTTTCGCCAAGCAAGGCACAAAAGATAACGTCCTTGTTCATTTTTGGCAAGAACAATTGCATTACTGTTTTGGCCAGTTTACAGTTGATTGATCTGTTCTAAATTCCCAACAGCGATATACACATGATGTCAGTTGAAAAAAAGATAAAGTAGAGAAAACAATGACAATTTTGTGCATTGTTTTTGCAGACTAGGAGGGGGGATTGAGCCTACATTTGTTTGATTCAAACAAAATGTTAATGGTGTGCGAGGTGATGCTTGTTTCAGATGGCGGATTTGTCTGTGGAAACGCTAGATGGCAGTGTCTTAAACGTTTCGGAGGTCGCGGTGGAAGCAACTGCACCTGGTCCATCTGTGGATCCGACGTCTGTGTTTCCAAGCATTTAAGTGACGGTACAATGAAATTTACCTTTGCCTCAGATGAGAGGCATCTACCTGAAGATTCAGCAGACCCTTCAACAACTTGACCTAATCCTTTTGGGCCACCCATAAATCTGAGAAGCTTCCCACCAAAAAGCTTGTAAGCTGTTTGCCAAAACGTTTTGGTCTGACTTGCGTATCTCATTGCACATGTTTCCTTTGTAGAATAGAAAGTCACAACATTGCGTATCTCATTGCACATGTTTCCTTTGTAGAATAGAAAGTCACAACATCTAGAAAGAGAAGGAGCGCAATATTATCCATTGGCAATAATTATGCCATTTTCAATAATTTCGTGAAGGGTGATCCAGTGTGACAACAGACCTTGTTTTTTTAGACGGGCTGCAGCTGCAGCTGCAGCCCGTAGAAATTGTTTTTTTTCTTCTTCTTCTTCTTCTTCTTCTTCTTCTTCTTCTTCTTCTTCTTCTTCTTCTTCTTCTTCTTTTTCTTCTTCTTCTTTTTCTCTGGGTCCTGCGGTTTCATGTTTGAATAACTTGCTTACTAGCACTTGTTTTCCTGTAGCATGATCAATTGTTAACTGACGGTACTTGAGTGGTTTGTCAGAATGCGTTGACTCAAGGTGCTCTTTAGTGGCGCGGAGTGAGTCAAATTTAGCTTCACAGTGATAACACCTGAAGTCCATCAGCTGAAACAAGGAACAACGAATTCATAACAGAGAAATACTCATGCTATTGTGTATTGTAGGGGAAGGGGTATTCAGTTTGAATGCCACCCTTTGAACTGTTGGCTTCATGATGCAATGCGAAAACACCCCAAAACACGTTAGTAGACTTGAGGAAACACTTGTAGTACCCCTAGAAGCAATTCAACGCTTGAGAGATTTTAGAACACATATATCAACTGTAAACTGGCCAAAACAGTGTTGCAATTGTTCTTTCAAAAAGTGAACAAAGACGTTATCTTTTGTGCCTTGCTTGGCGAAAAAGACAAGGACGTTACCCATGAATACATAGGACAATGAATGGAGTGACTACTGACGTCTGAGCACGGAGCATGGACCTTCTGTTGATAAGAAAGGTGGGAAGAGCAGCTGACTTAATGCGTGAATGTGTTAGACTGTAAAATATGTATAGAAAACGGACGATAATGCTCCCGAAAGGTAAACATCAAGGACATTACCACATCAAATCTAAGAAGACCTGGGACGTTACCTCCCGATCGAAGATTTCATTGCAAGTTTGTGCCACAACGACAACCTCATACACCATACAACTTGGTGAGGTATTACCTGACATATGTCTACAACTGCATCGAAGGCTTACAGGGTGTAAAACAGAGTATACTTTGAGAAAAAAGCAGAAAACTTACCGCGTCGTGCCGCACCGGAAGTTTAGAAAAAGATCAAGGACCAGAACTCCAGTACCATAGCTAACAGGGTGTGTATATGTGATCTCGCGCAAACGAATGTCTCGTTACCCTTTACCTCCACCCCTTCCGGCACCACCAGGAATAACGCTGATGGGGAGTCTATGTCGACCAAAAGAGTGGGATTCCCTGTACTGAGGTGGAGTTCCTGGAGGCGGATTCCCTGTATACAGGGAATACCACAGGATTTAGTTCCTGTAGCGTCGGTGTCGCTGATATCGCTGAAAGTCACGTGATGCTTGGCGACATCGGTAGAATTTGATGTTTTTCAATCTTTTTTGATATTTCTTATCTCAATTGAAGGCCCCCAAAACAGGTTTACTTGTGTCACGCCCTCATTTTTCAACCAAATTGGTTGAACTCATGGTCAAGTAATCTTCGACGAAGCCCGGACTATGATATTGGATTTAAGCTTGGAGGCTTAAAAACTAGTTAATTAGTTCATTGCTCATTAAAGTTGTCATTAAAATATTTTGTTCTGGCAGATTTAAAAATGATGGCATCGTGTTCCTCATCTTCTCCTGAATTCAAAAATATATAGATATATCATGTTTACTCTAAAAATGTGCTCAGAATTACAGAAAATAGGTTAAGTAGGCCTGAGTAGGCTACGTTTGCACGCTACGCGGAGACGAGCGTGACCCGTCTCAGTCGAGTCTTTGGGTGTGGTTAGTCGAGACTGTCTGAAATATAGTCTCTGCGACGACTGTTTGTAGGTGTTAATCTGTTATTTTGATGCCGACAGTTTGACTAAATGTTGTTATATCGCTTCACGCGACTTGTTTTTGTTTTGTTTTGCATTCCGTTATCTGTGCATTTCTTCATTTCTTCAAGTTTATCTTCCCCTCTCTGTCGGTGAGTAATCTCTCTCTCTCTCTCTCTCTCTCTCTCTCTCTCTCTCTCTCTCTCTCTCTCTCTCTCTCTCTCTCTCTCTCTCTCTCTCTCTCTCTCTCTCTCTCTCTCTCTCTCTCTCTCTCTCTCTCAAAATAACTGAGGCCGTGTAAATATGTGATTAGATTAGTCCCCTCTCTGGGCGAGGGCTGGTTGAAAAAAAGCTCGTTGTATTGCTTATGCCACAACCCTCGAAAAATAAAATTTGATTTGATTTGATTTGATTTGATTTGATCTCTCTCTCTCTCTCTCTCTCTCTCTCTCTCTCTCTCTCTCTCTCTCTCTCTCTCTCTCTCTCTCTCTCTCTCTCTCTCTCTCTCTCTCTCTCTCTCAGTTCCAAGTTTTAGCTGTAGTGATCATTTTCCAGTGTGCCTCACGTGGTCAAAAAAAGGGGTTAGAATCCCAAAAGGAAAACATAAATTTATAACATATAGATTATTTTCAAAACTTGATCAAGATTCATACCTTTCGGAACTCAGTTGTACACATTTTTCAATGATTTATAATTATACTGACCCCGACGAAGCATTTGATTTATGGTACAACTTGTTTATAAAAGTATATGATAAACATGCACCATTTCGAACCTCTCGTGTGCAGCAACATCCCAAACCTAAGTGGCTTACAGGCGACATTCAACATGCGATTGATTACCGCGATTTTCTTAAACGGAAGGGAAAAGAAGAAGATTACAGAAAACAGAGAAACAAAGTAACGTCCATGAAACGTGCAGCTCGTAGAAAGTATTACCGTGAGCTCGCTGCATCCAGTTCAAAACAAAACTCAAAAGCCATCTGGAAGGTGATCAACCAATTATCTCGTAAAGATACAGTAAAATCTTCCGTTATTGATATACCTGCTGATGATCTGAACATTCATTTTACTTCTATTGTTGACAAAATAATTACAACTGATAGATCGAAACAGAATAATCTGGACAAGTTGAAACAGTTTTGTGATTCAAAAAATATTACCCATAATTTAGACATTCCTCTGCTATCTGTTAGCGAAGTCTTCCATTATCTGTTGTGCTTAAAACAAACAGGTACTCGTGGTTTGGATAATCTTGATGGAAAAATTCTGAAGTTGTCTGCCCCTTTTATTGCAGAATCCCTTACATATGTTTATAATTTGTGCCTTGACAAATCCTACTTTCTCAACAAATTAAAGGAGGCGAAAGTAATCCCGCTATTTAAATCAGGTAGTTCTTCTGATCCCGCCAATTACAGACCAATCTCAATTCTTCCTGTTTTATCAAAACCACTTGAAAAACACATATTTACACACTTGACCACTCATTTGAAGAAATACGATGTTATACATTCCAACCAGTCAGGTTTTAGAGAAAATCATTCGTGCCACACAGCATTAACAAACCTTCTTGAAAGTTGGCTTAGTAGCATTAATAATAATCAACTCTGTGGTGTCTTATTCGTAGATTTTTCTAAAGCTTTCGACGTTATTAATCATGAATTACTATTAAGAAAATTAGTTGAATGTAGAATGTCACCCCAAACCTTATGCCTGCTCTCCTCTTTCTTAGCCGGGCGAGAGCAGTCTGTCTGCGTTGATTCAACCGTATCCAGCAAAAGACCTGTGTTATACGGGGTTCCCCAGGGTTCTGTCCTTGGACCACTACTCTTTTCCCTGTATATTAATGATCTTCCTCTTAGTATTAATGATGACTGCAAACTCTTTGCTGACGATACGACCCTACACACTACTGATAAAAAATTAGACAAAGTTTATTCATCGTTGCAGAACAGTGTACATAGATGATCTCATTCATTGGACGGAGTAAAACCACATGAGTCTTCACCTAAAAAGACCAAATACATGTTAATAACAACAAGACAAAAGAGACAAAACATACAAAACAATCCTCATTCCATATTAATTGGTAACGACGCAATAGAGGAGGTAGGAGATCATAAAGTTTTGGGAGTAAATATCGATAATATTTTGTCTTGGGCCCATCATGTTCGGTCGGTATGTAAAACAATGTCGAGAAAAATATATCAGTTAAATAGAATTAAACACTTTCTAGATCAGCACTCAATGTTATTATACTTTAACGCATATATACAAACCAGCACAGATTATTGTTCAACCATCTGGGACTCTGCCAGTGCTAATATTTTAAAACCATTGTATAGTTTACATAGGCGAGCGCTGAAACTAATTTTACTGAAACAATCCAGTCTTGTATTTGATGATTATAAGAAACTTAAGATTCTCCCACTAAAAGAAAGATTGAAATTAAATGAGGGCGTGCTCCTTCACAAAATACTTTCCGGCCGTGCACCACGAACTTTCGTTGCAAACTTTAAAGTCAAACCAAACCGAAAGTTTAACGTCCCAATTCCAAGGATAGATCTCTTCAAATCAAGCTTAGCCTATTCTGGTAGCGTCCTGTGGAATTCTCTCCCGGAATTTGTGAGAGTCCCAATGAGTCTCAATACTTTCAAAAAACACCTTTCACTGTATTTAATGTTAAATTACGAAAAATCACAGTGATGGAAGACTTCGTTTGGTTATATTTTTATTTGTCCAAAGCATCAGTGTTCATTATATCCACAAAAAAACACTCAAAGCTTTAATAACACATTTACTCATGCATACATGTGTATTCAGCATTGTTTTCACTACGTTACATATACGACGCTTTATATTTGTGTATAATATGTAATGTGTAAATATTCATATGTTGTTGTTTTTCTCTACCTTTTTTTCTACGTTAATATCCGTGTAAATATGTGATTAGATTAGTCCCCTCTCTGGGCGAGGGCTGGTTGAAAAAAAGCTCGTTGTATTGCTTATGCCACAACCCTCGAAAAATAAAATTTGATTTGATTTGATTTGGTTTGATCTCTCTCTCTCTCTCTCTCTCTCTCTCTCTCTCTCTCTCTCTCTCTCTCTCTCAGTCTCTCTCTCTCTCAGTCTCTCTCAGTCTCTCTCTCTCTCTCTCTCTTAGCCAGGCTAAAAGTAATCATTTTCATAAATTGGTTGAAGACAAAAAAGATGTTGCCACGCTTTGGCAAGCCATAAATGAAGTGTTAGGTAAATCCCAGAGAAGAAATAGCAGATTAAATAGCGCCATTTCTCCTGACAAATTCAATGAGCACTTTCTGTGTTTGGCTGATCGATTGAAACAATCTAAAAATGTAAATGAAGAAGTCGAGGGTGGGGACACCCTGTTGTTTAGACTAAAAGAATTTTGTAGTCATAAATTGAAATCACAAGATTCATTCTCTATCCCAACTATTGCCGTACATGAAGTTGGAAAATTTATAGAAAACCTTCAGAATAATAAATCCATGGGGCCTGACAAAATCCCCCCGTCGTTGCTTAAATTAGCCCTACCGTACATAGTGGAATCCCTAACGTATGTGTATAATCTTTGCATTGAACAAAATATTTTTCCTGATGCATTTAAAACGGCAAAGGTCGTTCCACTTCCTAAAAATAAAGATGTGTCTGACCCTAATAACTTCAGGCCAATTTCATTGCTTCCTATTTTATCAAAGCCTTTAGAGAAGCACATCCAGAAGAATCTTCTGAACTACATGGAAAGGTACAAATTATTTCACAACTTTCAATCTGGGTTTCGTCCGAAACATTCCTGTAGTACAGCTCTTTCATCACTATGTGATAACTGGCTATCGGCAATTAATCGTTCGGACATATCAGGGGCTGTATTTCTTGATTTTAAGAAAGCTTTTGATCTTGTAGATCACACATTACTTTTACATAAACTCGCATTGTACGTGAACAATCCCGCAACGTGTTCATTCTTTAAATCATATCTTGTCAACAGAACACAGTATGTTTCTATAAAGGTAAAACATCTCCCAAAGGATGTTTAAAGAGTGGAGTCCCCCAGGGGTCAGTTTTAGGGCCTATCTTGTTTTGTGTATTCATTAATGACCTCCCCCTTCATATATCTAATTCCAAAGTTAAAACGGAATTTTTTGCAGATGATTCGACGCTTCACACAAGCTGTAGGACTGTTCAAGAAATTGAAATTTCCTTACAGTCTAGTCTGAATGAAGTCAACAGTTGGTGTAACCAGAATTGTATGATAGTGCACCCAGGAAAGACAAAAAGCATGATTATTACAACAAGACAAAAACACCAGTCACGACCTCTTAAGTTAAATCTTTCTCTGGAATCACAACCTGTTCAGCAGGTAACGGAACATCGTGTTTTGGGTGTGATAGTCGATCAAGAATTAAAATGGCAATCTCATGTACATTATATTTGTCAAAAAGTATCCAAGAATTTGTTTCTGCTATCAAAGTTAAAGCAATATGTCGATATCGCAACATTAAAACTATTTTATCATGCCCACATCTTATCCCATATTAATTACGCATCAACTCTTTGGGATGGCGTCTCTGATATTCACATGAAAAAATTAAACTCTCTACATCGTCGGGCAGCTAAAATCATGTTAAATGGTCCACAATTATCAGCTGATTTGAAGTTAAAGAATCTAAACTACCTGCCGCTAGTTAAACAGTTACAGTTTAATAAGACTGTAATGATGTATAAAGTATATCATGGCGAAGTGCCCATCTATATTCAGGACCTATTTCACAGAGTCACCGAAAGGTACGGGTCTATCAATTTTCTACCACCAATACCCAGGATTGATTTGTTCAAAACTAGTCAAGCCTTCTCTGGCGCTATGGTGTGGAACTCCATTCCGTCTGTAATAAGATCATTAACCTCACTAAAGAGTTTTAAACAAGCTCTGCATAATCATTTTATGTCTACCTAGATGGCTATACTAGTCTTAACACGTGCAAGTAGCTGTCAACAATTGGCAAAGCTTTATGAATTACACAAATATGTTCTTTATTATATGTATTATGTGGAATTTATGTTGCGATTTTCCATCATCACTACATCATCATCATCATCATCATCATCATCATCATCATCATCATCATCATCATCATCATCATTTACACCATATAATCATTATTAGCATTAGTGTAAACGTTGGTATCGTGTGAATTTTACCGTCGATCACTTTCCATGTGTTAACATGTTGCATGTTTCGCTTTCGATTTGTATGTTGCTTACTTTGCCATTTTATTGTTTATGTTTATTTGCTTGTTTGCTTACTTGTCGATTGTTTGCTGGTTCGTTCGTTTACTTTGTTTATTTGTCATGTTGCTTTACTTGTTTATCATTTATTAGATATTTGTATTAGAAGTAAGGACCGGTTGTAAGAAAAGGCGTCGCCTTAAACCTCTATCCTTGAAAAATAAAGTTCCATCATCATCATCTCTCTCTCTCTCTCTCTCTCTCTCTCTCTCTCTCTCTCTCTCTCTCTCTCTCTCTCTCTCTCTCTCTCTCTCTCTCTCTCTCTCTCTCTCTCTGTATGTTTTGAAACAGTTTTGCGTGATTTAAGGTCGCGGATTAGAATCCGGCCCGGGTTGGACACGGGTCAACTGTTTGTGCAGACCAAGAAACGGTATCCATGTTCCACCCCCGTGTCACCCCGCTCTCTCTTTCTCCGTCTCTCGTCTTTCTCTCTCTCCCTCTCTCTGTCGGTGACTACTCTCTCTCTCTCTCTCTCTCAGAGGAACGGGCGCAAGGCACAACCGTCGTCTGCTACGAGAAAGACGGTTTGCGTGACACGTTTCCGGGCTTTTCTTTTTTCAAACTTTCAAAACTTCGAATTGTACTGATCTTGTCTTGATGAAAAAAGAATTCTTTTATGATTTAAGAATGTTTGTGTAACAAGCTGTCAATTTATTATCTAGATTTTAAAAGTTAGTTCTAGCGCCAAAACGAGGTGCCTGATTTGCCGATCAGACGGTCCACCAAAATAAATTCTTTGAAAATTGCTCGCTCTTCCGCTCGGCCACGCTACCTTCTCCTTGACAGCTGTGGAGAAGAATTTAAAATACCCGATTAGACAACGGGACATAACTATCTGTAAAATACAGTCAAGTGTTATCAGAAGTATTACTTCCCTTGAGTATTCAACAGTGATACTTTCTTTTTTACATCCAGTCTATTACTGACTGAAAGTTTTAATGAGGGCAGAAGGGATGATGGTCGCCCTCTGTGTGCATGTGTGTGTCTGTGTGTGTGTGTGTGTGTGTGTGTGTGTGTGTGTGTGTGTGTGTGTGTGTGTGTGTGTGTGTGTGTGTGTGTTCGTATACACATGTCTGTCTGTCTGCCTGTCTGTCTGTCTGTGAGTGAAAAGCATTTCTCAAAAACTACCCAACAGATTGTAATGCAAAATTTGATGGTGGAGGGCATTTGCTTGAGATGTTTTTCGTCGGTTTTTTTCGTTTTTTTGTTTTTTTTGTTTTGTATAATAGCATTATTTGATGATGTTATTTTTGCGTTATACTAAAAGTTGATGCTGCAGAGGCGGAAGCATTTTTAAAGGGGTTTCTTTGATACTTTTACCGAGTTTTCTTTGGTTCAGTCTGGACTATGAGCTTGCAAAACATGACATTAGTTGTTACATTAAAAATTCGTTTATGAAATGTTCATTCAAATTTAAAGCAAAAATTAAATTGGAATTTGAACCACAACAGTAATTTTGTTGTTTTCCTCATTACTTCCTAAATAATGAAATATAATGCTGTAGTGTAGTGAGGTGTAGTGTAAATCAATCAATCAATCAATCAATCAATATGAGGCTTATATCGCGCGTATTCCGTGGGTACAGTTCTAAGCGCAGGGATTTTTTATATATAAATTTTTTTTATGCAATTTATATCGCGCACATATTCAAGGCGCAGGGATTTATTTATGCCGTGTGAGATGGAATTTTTTTACACAATACATCACACATTCACATCGGCCAGCAGATCGCAGCCATTTCGGCGCATATCCTACTTTTCACAGCCTATTATTCCAAGTCACACGGGTATTTTGGTGGACATTTTTATCTATGCCTATACAATTTTGCCAGGAAAGACCCTTTTGTCAATCGTGGGATCTTTAACGTGCACACCCCAATGCAATGTACACGAAGGGACCTCGGTTTTTCGTCTCATCCGAAAGACTAGCACTTGAACCCACCACCTAGGTTAGGAAAGGTGGGAGAAAATTGCTAACGCCCTGACCCAGGGTCGAACTCGCAACCTCTCGCTTCCGAGCGCAAGTGCGTTGCCACTCGGCCACCCAGTCCATTTGGGGAACAAATTCTTAAAACAAGAAGAGCAAACGCTCGATCGAGTCACTTTCGCAGTTCTGAATATTATATGAGGCATCAGATGGACAGGAAGAAATTGCTATTCACAACACAATACAGATGTAAATAATTTGATGTAAAGAATAATCCTATAAAGTTTGAATCAAATCCGATGAATAGTTTCAGAGATATGATATTTTAATTTTTTTCCTTCAAGACATACCTGTGACCTTGAAAAAGGTCAAAGGTCACCAAAGCAGACGTCAAAGTGTAGAGGTCACTGGGAGTCACGTTCACATAAAATTTGAGCCCGGTCACTTTTATAGTTTCCGAGAAAAGCCCAACGTTAAGTTGTGTGTTGCCGAACAGAAAAGGCTAGTTATCTCCCTTGTTTTTCTGATAACGTTCGTAAAAGGCTACAGATGTAAATACTTTGATGTAAAGAATAATCCTACAAAGTTTCAATCACATCCGATGAACTTTGTCAAAGATATAAAATGTCTAATTTTTCCTTTGACGCTGACCTGTGACCTTGAAAAAGGTCAAAGGTCAACGAAACCATCGTTAAAGTGTAGAGGTCATTGGAGGTCACGACTAAACAAAATATGAGCCGGATCGCTTTGATAGTTTCCGAGAAAAGTCCAACGTTAAGGTGGTGTCTACGGACGGCCGGCCGGCCGTCCGGCCGGCCGGCCG